>NC_039364.1:224754307-225098299 GCF_003573695.1 Papaver somniferum | reverse complement strand
CAGCTGGTTGTTTCCAATGCTCCTCTGAGAGAGTTGCCCCTTAACATTGACTTGTCTTCCAATTTTTTGGTGTATGAAATGATCTTTTTGTCCCTTTTTGCTCAAATTGGGTGATTTCTCCCTCTTTTCCTCCGTGTGACTCCAGAGTACCTAATAACTCAAAAACACACGTAAAATACATAATTTACAAGAAAAATAGAAAAGAAAGCATAAACTCTAGATAGTAAATACGGTGTATTCTACACCTATCAAATTTCCCGACACTTAGACTTTGCTAGTCCTCGAGCAAATCAAACAAAAAAAATTCTCAAACATTAATACAACTCCGTGTCGTCGAGGCTACGGTCACACTTAGCATGTATAACAAGACTTTAAACCCTTAGGTGTCCCTAGTGGACGAGTTATAGTCTCGTGAGGGTTTACTAGAGATATACCCACAAAACCTATTTTTCCAACTTACTAGTTCTCTGAAATGATAGCATCCAACGCGCTAAGAAGACATAGAAATTCTGCACACTAGTCATAACAATTTAGACACATAAATGAACACAATATCATCCTTAAAAGTTGAGAGAGAAATAACCATCCCTTATCGAAAATAATCCGGGTTCGGAGTGATCAAAAGTCTCGACTATGCCTCACAAGAAAGGGTTTTATGAAGTTGCTCTCAATAATAAATAACTTTTTATGGGTCACACATGTGTCGAGGTAGGAATGAAGAGAGAATCCTGCGACACGTTGAATGGTAGGAAGGTAAAAACCCTCCGAATTGTTTTGAAAACCCACATCTTTTATTCATTTTAAAAACCATTTTTTTCTGACGATCTCTAAGAAAGGAAATCAACCACTTAACGAAGGTGGGAATATGCTTACTTACCTCGTTATCCGTTCGATGTGAAGTTAGCACCACTCTCACAGCATCCATAGAAATGTCTTCGGTCTTCAATCCTTGTCTTCATCTTCGTCTTCGGTCTTCAACTCTTGATGATGAAATCTTGAACTTCGTAGAATCTTGACAGTGTGATTTTTTCCTCTGATTCCTTGTTGCTCGAAACTTTATTATAGATATTCCTTCTTTCCATTGCCTTTATTGAAAGAACAAAACTAAAAACAAACCAAAATATGATACAAAGAATTTTTCTTGTCTCTTTTTTTTTCTTTTTTTTTTCTTCTTTTTATGAGATAAGAAAAATAAAACAAATACAAAATGAAAACAAAATAAAATAATAAAAAGTAGTAACGAACCTAACAATATTTTCTCTTGTCTCTTTTCTTTTCTCTTTTTATTTTTTGCTTTTTTTTCAATCTTTTTTTTTTTAATTTTTTTTTCAATCTTTTTTTTATGAGACAAGAGAAAACAAACACAAACTGAAATAAAAATAAAATATATAAGTACAAATAGCCATGGTGTAAGTACTTTACCGCATGATTCTTCACAACTTGTATGTCTTGATATCATAAACTTCTCGAACTCTCATCCTTGATAATCTTCACTCTTGTACATAAAGTCTTCAACTTGTAAAAATCTGCTCCTTGTCTTGTTGCTTTACTTGAATCTGATATCTGCTCATTTCTGTACCATTGCTTGTAAACCTTGAACATCTTCAACTTTCCTTCGAATTTAAGATGCTCCTCTTGTTGATGATGGTGGTGTTTCTATGGACCTGTTGGTGTAGAGAGAGATAAAGTGGGTGGTGCTAACTGCGAACAAGAATACAAGTGGTATGTAAGTTAGAAATTCGATGTCACCATCATGATTGAAAAAATAACACTCAAGAGATCAAAATAGTGCTTCTATGGTGGGAGGTTGGGTAGCTCACCATTCTGCCCGGAGTTAACGTACGGTGACACACACTCTAAAAGCACATATTTAGACAGGTACAAAGAATTGAAGGTCGGTGCCTCACATTATGTAACATGGGTAGTCTCCACTATAGGGGACCACAACTCTAATATCGAATTCATTATGCACCTCATTTGCCACTAGGATGGTTAAATCCAACTTTAACTCTCATACAAGTAAGAAACCCGATCATGTTCTCTGTTATCTCTAAGTTCAGTCACTCTTATGAGAATCTCGATGTAATCTTAGCGACATGTATACTATGTGACTCTAAACTAACTACAAGTTGGAGTTTTTTATTCACTATTTCACACAAAGGTTGAAAATTTATGAAAAATTTACAATGCAAATGTAATGCAAATGCTTAACCCCTCCCTCACACTTAAACTTTACATTGTCCTCAATGTAAATTGAATCGTCCAAAGAAAGTCAAGGTGGGAAATCTTATAATGATAATGCGACAAGAAAAAGTAAATACAAGACAAGAAAAATAAAAGATAAGAGATACAAAACCTATGGGTTTCCTCCCATGCAGCGCTTGGTTTAAAGTCGTCAGCCCGACTTGCAAGTTGAATTCCCCATACAGCAATAATCTAAAAAGTTTGGGATCCTTCCATAAAACCTGTTTTGTAAACACTAGCTTCACACAAATATTAGTAATATAAAACAGAAATGAAGATATTAACCGATAAAGTTTCCCCCACACTTATTCTTGTCCACACTTTGAGGTGTATAAAGAATATAGAAGTTAGGGACTTCCACGGTTTCTTGTTCCAAAACCTGCATAGTATGAGAATCAAGTATCTCTAATGGCGGAAATCGAGAAACAAAGTCATTCAGCAATATTCTCGAAGCACATACATTCAAACCAATAAGAGGTAAAAGCGAAGAAACAATATGCAAAGGGTTAGACAAACCTCGCACAATCTCTTGTAGCACGGAATCCTCTTCATCCTTGAAAAAATCAATTGAATTATTCACCTCTTGTATATCGTGGTCCTCTATCAAACCTAGCAACCATTCTTCGTCCGTTTCTACCTTAACTAAAGTCTCGGCATTAACATCATCATTACAATCCTTTGAAAGATCAATTGGGTCTTCCACAATATTGGTCATATCGGTCACATTCTCAACACACTCCTATTTATTGTAAGGAACATACTCTTTTGCGGATGCAATATTGTCCATAAGGAATTTCTTTAGAACACTCCTTGCATCATCATCAAGCTCTACCTTTTGAATGGGTTCTTGATCATTGTAAAGATCAAGGCTTGAGTAAGCTACACTAGTGTCATCATATTCCTCTTCGTCTTCATCTTGATCCCAAAAAGATTTCGTTGTACACCTTTGGGGAATGTCACCATGAGTTGGTTCAAGCGATGTATCTTCATAATCATCATCACTATCATAGTTAACATAAGATTGGCTACCACTTCCCAAAGATTGGTCTTTCGCAGAATTTTGCATGTCCTCTTTATATTCTTCAATACCTTGTCTTAAAATGGGAACACCTTTTTAAAGCTCTTGGAGTGATCCATCCAAATTTTGAAAATAGTGTTCCACTTGTTGGAAAAGCTCGTTCGACAAAGAAAAAGTAGAATCACTTACCTCGGTATTTCTAGGCCAATTATCTTTCCTTTGAATGGGTGAATGATCATAACTACGATCAGAAATTGGGCCAAACATACTATGAGCACATTCGGTCGATGAAATTGGTTCCATGATCGGTTGTCTATAAACTGACTCCATGCTGACCATAAATTGTTGCATCTCATCTACCAAACTCGAAGAAATATGAATAGGAGTACAACTAGTCTCCTCTCCTTGTGGTTGCTCACTTATATACCTACCATAAGAAGGTTGGTATTATGAGAATAACTCAAAGGGTACGTGGAATATTTACCATAACCAAACGATTGATTTTGATTGTATTCCCCGCAAGGGTGATAGTTTTCATAATGTTGTTGAGGTTGATAACCGTACCCATTGTTCCAATACGCTCCGTCCATAGTAATTGGTACCTGAAACAAGAGTTCTCAAAACAAGGTTAAAACCAGAAAATAAAAGCAAAAACAAAATAAAAAACAAGACTAAAAATAAAATAAGAAACCAAAAAAAAATGACAACCGCTGCCTCCCCGGCAGCGGCGCCAAAATTTGATCGCTGTCGTAGGCGTCAAAAATAATTACACTTTCTTACTACTCAAAATATATAATGAAGCAAGGGCAAGAAAGGATCGTTCCCACAGAGAGGACTTAGGTTGTCAATATGTTTCGTTTCCTATATAACCCAATGGGGGGATTTTTCTGATTTTTATAAAGTAAACTAAAATAAAAACAAAGCAAAGAAATAAATCACGCAAAGCAAGGAGGTGAAAATATTGGATAAAGGTTTCATCTTCAATTGTAAACAAGTTTTTGAATGTATGAATAGAATTCGTAATTAATCTCGCTATCATCAAAAGCCTAGAGTATTAAGAGAGCAAGATATTCCATTAATTTCCTATGTTCATCAACACACATAATAGAGCTGCGCATGTGAATTCTACCTAAAGAATAACCTAACGCCTTGCGCTAATTAAGTTCAATTCCTAGGAGTATTAATTTCATAAATAGGCTAATGATAGACGCATTTATGTGTCTAATATATCTCAATTGTATATAGTGTTAGTGCTCGATTCTATACTTATTTGGTTATTTTATTTATTTGTAGGTGTTTTTAGAAGAATAAGGTTTTGCGGCGAAATTGGCTGAAAATGCGGCGTTTGGACCTCCGTTGATAGAGTACCGGAAGCACCTCAGAAATACCTCGGAGGAACCCCGAAAAAGTGCGGAAAATGTCCCAGAAAACTCACTATACGGACCCTCAATTTTGGATAAGGGGTAACCTAATTACTAAGGGGTGACCCATTTCCAGACAGCTGCTAAAGGGACACCGGAGCTGGATAGGGGGCACCCTTCTTCTTCACGTTTAAAACAGAATTTTGGCGGGAAATTGGTTTTCAACTCTGGCAGTTTAGGGTTCGAATTGTTGGACGTGTTTTATGGAGATTAAATTGCCAAACTCGATTGGGATGGACTTTAGTGGACCAAACAGGGTTTATGTGTGCGTTTGGGTCGACATTGGGTCGAGCATATTGGCTGAATCGTCGATATCAAGCAAAACAGAGGTGATGTTTCACGGGTTGTGTGGGATAATTTTTGGAGATTACGTGGAGGATTAGGGAAGATATCTTCTATTATTCGATTCCTTATTCTTGGAAAGTTTTGTAACAACAGAAGACGCGTACGAGAGTTTGGAAAGGGTCAGCAGCCGTGTAGAAAAGAAAAACCGTTAACTTGGCAGGCAAAAAGAGAAAAAAGGAGAGAAAAAAAAGAAAAAGATTTCTCGAGATTTATGGATCTGAGGTGGGAGTATATATATAAAGGAGGGATACAAGTCTCATAAAGGGGGGGAGATAAGTGAAAGAGTTTGGGGTCGAGCCAGATCCAGGAGGAGCGAAGAAGAAGGAAAAAAGCAATGTTCACCTGCTGCGTGCTGCCATTAAAAGCTTCAAGAACACGAAGAATAGACTCTCCAGGGCAGACTTATTTTCAGCAGCGTCAACAGCATCAGCGACGTGTCGCAGTTAGCTGCAGTTATATTCTATCGTTTCTGTTGGACGTGTTTTGTGAGTCTCAGAACCACTATTTTATAACTTTTGACTCTTTTAATCACACTTTGAACTTTGAATTAATATTTGAGTGTGTGATTGATATGAATAGCTAAACCCCAATACTGGGATGATGAGAGGAAGCCATATTTTACACATATAAAAATTATATTTAATTCTTTTATGACTTCTTGCATTTTTATTAAATGTTTTATGATTTTTTCTTAATTGATTGTCATTTCTTTTTTGATGGTTATGCTTGGTCTTAGTACTTTGATATGCTATGCTTTCGATTTACAGTTAATCTTCTAAAAATCTACCTTGGCAAGAATTAGAGTCCCTATTTTTATGTGAGTTATAATTGTTTTGGAAATAAATATATTAATTATATGAATGATTATGGTGGAATCCTGAGTCCTAGTGTCTCTTGATCCTGTGACAATTTTGTATATACTTTTGTTTTTAAATCTATTCAAGTCCGAGCATCGAATCCGTATTTACCGCAATCGAAATACTACAACAAAATGGCGCCGCCGACGCGGACTTGTATATAGATTTGTTTTTAGGTTTAATTTTTTATTTATTTATTATTATTTGTTCCTTTTTACGTTTCTTTTTGTGTCTTTGATTTACAGGTTCGAAGTGGAATACTAAGGACTTGGGAACAAAAAGCTTAAAGCTAAAAGCTAAAAGAGAAGAAAAAAAAAGACAAAATTTTTTTTAGGATTTAATTTTTTTTTATTATTTTTTTTTGTATATAGCTTTTTTATATTTTTTTTTAGAATTTGTAAATAGGCTTTATTTTTCATAATTTTTGGACTTTTTATTTGGACTTTATTCTGGACATTGGACATTATTTTTAAAAACCCTACGGAAGGGTTATAAATTAAAAAAAATTAAATACAAACTGTTTGCAGGGAAGGACGACGATTACTATATCGTCTCGGCCCCTCGGGTTCGCACACGGCATAGGAGTCGTGGCCCGAGTCGACAACAACGGTTCATCGCCCGTCTGGTACGGGAGGTAAGTCCAATCGAAACACCCGCGAATCTCCTGCAAGCGGGTTACTGTCTGCCTTAAGGTGATAATTGTTTGAGGACGAACCAGACTGTTTTTAATTTCCTAGTAAAGGGCAAGGCCTGGCCAAATCAAGATAAGGACTCGGATTTGATCACCGTTTCCTTCTTGCCCGCCTTAGGAAAACGAAACCAAATGCGAACCTAAGCCTAAAATTTTGAATAGAACGAGACCAATAGGGTAACGAGCTTAATAGGAAACTCGTTCGAAAAATATTGGTTGCTCTTTAAGCACATTTCAAAGTTCATGATGGTTTCTGTGAGTTGAATGCGTGACTGCGCCGCCTTGTGATAGCGGTGAGGCATTGGGTATCAAAGCTCCACTGAGCTTCCCTCGCCTCGGACTTGTTTGTGATTGCGTAGAATTCCCCTGCAATTAAGAATGTCGAACTGGTATGATAGAAGCCAATACAATGAATATCGACCTGAATTTGAATATGGACATCATCAGTATTATGACCATAGTGAGAATAGTGACTGGGGACGCCAACCTTTTCAAGGTTATGGTTCATACCATGGTGAGCCAAATTACTATCCGCACGCGCATCAGTCATACGAGCAAGAAGATTATAATACTAGTTCTTCGTCTTTAGAGGATACAATCAAACTTTTTAAAAGTAGTCCTTATTATGATCCTTCAGTTCCTATTCCTTCTCTAGAAGAGACTCTCAGGAATTTAGCTAAGTCATCACGTCAGTTAGCTGAATCGACGTATAAATTAGATGAGGTGAATAATGTAGTTATGGACGAAAGAACTGCAACAACAACTGATCTGTAGAAGATATCCTCAATAGATTAACTCAAAACTTAGATCCTACACTAAGGGAACTTTCTTTGGAAGAGACCCTTGAGAGATAGCTGAGTCGACACGTAGACTTGAGTTAGAGACGAATGAAAGTATTGCTCGAAATAACTTGAATTGCCAATATAGTGTATCCAATAATACCCTTGAGAATGAAGATACTTTTTCACATAATCAAGATAACGAGGTTATAATTGGTAACACTACTTATTTAGATAAGGTTCAATCATCTTCGTACTATTATGATGATGAGGATAGTAGTGATGAAGAATCTGAAACATGTAGGCATAGTAATCAGGAATCTAGTAATCCAATTGAGCTTTATAGTGATTATATTATTTCTACTTCAAATCCAAATAATTTTTATGATTATTCACCTATTCAAAAGGACGAGGATTTGATTAGGGATACCACCGTTTTAGACGATGTAGTTTTTCCTTTTGATTACGAAGCCGATAGTGGTTTAGAGGAACGGGTTCATTTCGAAAATACTGTTTTAGAGTCTAGCGACTTAGAAACAATAGTCTTGGAAGAAGAAGATAGACCCGTAGAGATGAGTAAAGATGCACTACCTGATAATAACTTAGAAGAATCTCTTGAATATTTTAAGGACTCTGAAGATACGGAAATTCAAGAAAAAATTAGAGGTCTATCTAGAGAAACTGAAAACTCTAAGTTTGGGGGTGATTATCACTTCCCTAGTGCCTTACCTTTAACTCTCAGAAAGTCCCCACACTTAGGACTTGACATCAATGCCTCAACCATTTTACAAGATTACTTTCATACTCGTTTTCCTGAACCTAGTGATGTCCATAAGGAAGTTCAGTTGTTAGAAACCCATCCTCTGGTTGATGAGGTTAGACCAGGCTATGATACTACGATCGACTTTGTTTTCCCACCAAATATTTTTCAAACAATTGTGGGAACGTATAAATTTCAAATGTGTCAATTATTAAGTTCTGAGACTAAACCTAATTACTTTAGGATATTAGAATCGACACATTTTCTTAAGAATGACCACTACTCTCACTGTGGTCAATTATGTAAGTCAAACCTGATTGACTTAGAGGATCCTCAATTATTAGGTTATTATTTGTGCTTCTAAGTTCTTATTTAAGTACTTACAGACTCTAGGACCTATAATTCGGATCTCAATTTTGAGGAGTTGCAGCCTAAAGAAATAATTTATACCCTTTTATAGAACCTGAACCTGAACCACAATTAGATATAAGATATCTAATCAGGAAACTAGTTAAGGGCAGCTAGTCTTGTACATTTTCTTGGTTCACTGCAGTTTTCCTTTTGTCAGCTCTTTTTGGTGTTAAAGACCCACAGTTATTCCGGCTACTGTTATACGGTTCGAGTTGACTAATACTTTCTTAGTCTGGCTGAAGACTTTAAACTTAGCACTTCTTGGGAGGTAACCCAATATCATCAACCAGGTAATATCCTTCCGTAACTCTTTCAATTTCAAATGGCAAGTTTCTCCTTGTTCTGCTTTAATTTCATCTTTAGAACATTGAGGACAATGTTAGGTTTAAGTTTGGGGGTATGGGAGAAACTTTTTAGTATGAATAAATAAACTCCAGAGCTTAGAAATTTATGCCTATGAGGATTGCACTAACTAATCTAAGTGGATGGGAAGCATTTTGATTGTAGGAGTTTGAGGAACCAATCTGATTAGATGGAACATCTAAGAGTCTATTCATAAAAGCACAGAGCTCAGGTGTTAGAATAACATGATAGTTTCACCATATCTCGTTGAGTCCTTTCACTTCTATTTTTATTTTATTTGTTTTAAACTATGTTTCTCTAAGTGATAGGTGGGGCCCACGATTCAAGTTGTTACCAATGCTAGGGTGAATTAGAGTGATTGAGATACCATGAAAAAAAAAAAAAGTTGAAAAAAAAAGAGATGAAAAAAAAAAAGATGAAAAAAAAAGATGAAAAAAAAATGGTAGTTACCAAAAAGTAAAAAAAAAAAAAAAAAAAAAAAAAAAAAAAATTGAGACCAGACATTTGACCAAAAGGAATAAATTCAATAAAGTCGACCACTGGTACCCTTGTATATGCCAGTTGTGTTGACCTAGAGTTAGGTTATCGACCACTGGTACCCTTGTATATGCCAGTGTGTTGATATTAGTCAGACTAGTATCTCAATCCATTAGGATAGGTTCATTTTGGCAGAGGCCTTCAGACATATGGGAAACGCCGTTCACTAGTAACATCAAAACCATCTATGTTTTTCTATATCATCTCTTAATCTTTCCATGTGATTAGTTTGACTCCGAATATGATGTCCATAGTGCAACTATCTGAGTAGAGCTCTGTCACTTATATGAATTTTAGTATGCTTGAGTGCAAACTCGTGTACAGCAATTGGAATTTCGCATCAGGGTACTTCTTCCTGTAGTCAATAAGTATGCCAACCAAGGAGATCTCTTAGTGCCTTCCAAGGTTCTGCGTAGATAGCTAAGGTCTGGATTACAGGTTTGTGGGTATATCTCTGGTAAGCCCTCCCAGACTATAACTCGGCCACTAGGGCCACCTAGGGGTTTAAAGGCTTATGCATACGCTAAATGCAATCGACGATGCCTGCGACAGTGAGTTAGGATTTTATTTTTAGTTTTGATTTGCTCGGGACTAGCAAATAATGAGTTTGGGGTATTTGATAGACCATTTATGTGTCTAATATCTCAATTGTATCTAGTGTTAGTGCTCGCTATATCTTATTTGGTTATTTATTTATTTGTAGGTGTTTTTAGAAGAATAAGGTTTTGCGGCGAAATTGGCTGAAAATGCGGCGTTTGGACCTCCGTTGATAGAGTACCGGAAGCACCTCAGAAATACCTCGGAGGAACCCCGAAAAAGTGCGGAAAATGTCCCAGAAAACTCACTATACGGACCCTCAATTTTGGATAAGGGGTAACCTAATACTAAGGGGTGACCCATTTCCAGACAGCTGCTAAAGGGACACCGGAGCTGGATAGGGGGCACCCTTCTTCTTCACGTTTAAAACAGAATTTTGGCGGGAAATTGGTTTTCAACTCTGGCAGTTTAGGGTTCGAATTGTTGGACGTGTTTTATGGAGATTCAATTGCCAAACTCGATTGGGATGGACTTTAGTGGACCAAACAGGGTTTATGTGTGCGTTTGGGTCGAGCATATTGGGCTGAATCGTCGATATCAAGCAAAACAGAGGTGATGTTTTCACGGGTCTGCTGTGGAGATAATTTTGGAGATTACGTGGAGGATTAGGGAAGATATCTTCTCTTATTCGATTCCCTTATCTTGGGAAAGTTTGTAACAACAGAAGACGCTACGAGAGTTTGGAAAGGGTCAGCAGCCGTGTAGAAAAGAAAAACCGTAACTTGGCAGGGAGAAAAAAAGAAAAAGATTTCTCGAGATTTATGGATCTGGTAGTATATAAAGGAGGATACAAGTCTCATAAAGGGGGATGAAGAGTTTGGGGTCGAGCCAGATCCAGGAGCGAAGAAGAAGAAAAACAGCAATGTTCACCTGCTGCTGCTGCTGCCATTAAAAAGCTTCAAGAACACGAAGAATAGACTCTCCAGGGAGACTTATTTTCAGCAGCGTCAACAGCATCAGCGACGTGTCGCAGTTAGCTGCAGTTATATTCTATCGTTTCTGTTGGACGTGTTTTGTGAGTCTCAGAACCTATTTTATAACTTTTGACTCTTTTAATCACACTTTGAACTTTGAATTAATATTTTGAGTGTGTGATTGATATGAATAGCTAAACCCCAATACTGGGATGATGGAGGAAGCCATATTTACACATATAAAATTATATTTAATTCTTTTATGACTTCTTGCATTTTTATTAAATGTTTTATGATTTTTTCTTAATTGATTGTCATTTCTTTTGATGGTTTATGCTTGGTCTTAGTACTTTTGATATGCCATGCTTTCGATTTACATTTAATCTTCTAAAAATCTACCTTGGCAAGAATTAGAGTCCCTATTTTTATGTGTTATAATTGTTTTGGAAATAATATATTAATTATATGAATGATTATGGTGGAATCCTGAGTCCTAGTGTCTCTTGATCCTGTGACAATTTGTATATACTTTTGTTTTTAAATCTATTCAAGTCCGAGCATCGAATCTGTATTTACCGCAATCGAAACACTACAACAAAATGGCGCCGCCGACGCGGACTTGTATAGATTTGTTTTTAGGTTTAATTTTTTATTTATTTATTATTATTTGTTCCTTTTTACGTTTCTTTTTGTGTCTTTGATTTACAGGTTCGAAGTGGAATACTAAGGACTTGGGAACAAAAAGCTTAAAGCTAAAAGCTAAAAGAGAAGAAAAAAAAACATAATTTTTTTTAGGATTATTTTTTTTATTATTTTTTTTTGTATATAGCTTTTATATATTTTTTTTAGAATTTGTAAATAGGCTTTATTTTTCATAATTTTTGGACTTTTTATTTGGACTTTATTCTGGACTTTGGACATTATTTTTAAAAACCCTACGAAGGGTTATAAATTAAAAAAAATTAAATACAAACTGTTTGCAGGGAAGGACGACGATTACTATATCGTCTCGGCCCCTCGGGTTCGCACACGGCATAGGAGTCGTGGCCCGAGTCGACAACAACGGTTCATCGCCCGTCTGGTACGGGAGGTAAGTCCAATCGAAACACCCGCGTATCTCCTGCAAGCGGGTTACTGTCTGCCTTAAGGTGATAATTGTTTGAGGACGAACCGGACTGTTTTTAATTTCCTAGTAAAGGGCAAGGCCTGGCCAAATCAAGATAAGGACTCGGATTTGATCACCGTTTCCTTCTTTCCCGCCTTAGGAAAACGAAACCAAACGCGAACCTAAGCCTAAAATTTTGAATAGAACGAGACCAATAGGGTAACGAGCTTAATAGGAAACTCGTTCGAAAAATTGGTTGCTCTTTAAGCACATTTCAAAGTTCATGATGGTTTCTGTGAGTTGAATGCGTGACTGCGCCGCCTTGTGATAGCGGTGAGGCATTGGGTATCAAAGCTCCACTGAGCTTCCCTCGCCTCGATTCAACTTACATTAGCTCGGATTGATTCCAGAGGGGTGTGCTCAAATTGTAACGAATTCCTTTTCGAAGGAATAGAAGCTGGTCTAGAAAACAATCTAAGTGGAGCCATCATGCTTTTTGTTTGCTAGATTCTATAGGTTTGATTTGGTCGAGTCGGACTTGTTTGTGATTGCGTAGAATTCCCCTGCAATTAAGAATGTCGAACTGGTATGATAGAAGCCAATACAATGAATATCGACCTGAATTTGAATATGGACATCATCAGTATTATGACCATAGTGAGAATAGTGACTGGGGACGCCAACCTTTTCAAGGTTATGGTTCATACCATGGTGATCCAAATTACTATCCGCACGCGCATCAGTCATACGAGCAAGAAGATTATAATACTAGTTCTTCGTCTTTAGAGGATACAATCAAACTTTTGAAAAGTAGTCCTTATTATGATCCTTCAGTTCTTTCCTTCTCTAGAAGAGACTCTCAGGAATTTAGCTAAGTCATCACGTCAGTTAGCTGAATCGACGTATAAATTAGATGAGGTGAATAATGTAGTTATGGACGAAAGAACTGCAACAACAACTGAATCTGTAGAAGATATCCTCAATAGATTAACTCAAAACTTAGATCCTACACTAAGGGAACTTTCTTTGGAAGAGACCCTTGAGAGGATAGCTGAGTCGACACGTAGACTTGAGTTAGAGACGAATGAAATTTGCTCGAAATAACTTGAATTGCCAATATAGTGTATCCAATAATACCCTTGAGAATGAAGATACTTTTTCACATAATCAAGATAACGAGGTTATAATTGGTAACACTTATTTAGATAAGGTTCAATCATCTTCGTACTATTATGATGATGAGGATAGTAGTGATGAAGAATCTGAAACATGTAGGCATAGTAATCAGGAATCTAGTAATCCAATTGAGCTTTATAGTGATTATATTATTTCTACTTCAAATCCAAATAATTTTTATGATTATTCACCTATTCAAAAGGACGAGGATTTGATTAGGGATACCACCGTTTTAGACGATGTAGTTTTTCCTTTTGATTACGAAGCCGATAGTGGTTTAGAGGAACGGGTTCATTTCGAAAACTGTTTTAGAGTCTAGCGACTTAGAAACAATAGTCTTGGAAGAAGAAGATAGACCCGTAGAGATGAGTAAAGATGCACTACCTGATAATAACTTAGAAGAATCTCTTGAATATTTTAAGGACTCTGAAGATACGGAAATTCAAGAAAAAATTAGAGGTCTATCTAGAGAAACTGAAAACTCTAAGTTTGGGGGTGATTATCACTTCCCTAGTGCCTTACCTTTAACTCTCAGAAAGTCCCCACACTTAGGACTTGACATCAATGCCTCAACCATTTTACAAGATTACTTTCATACTCGTTTTCCTGAACCTAGTGATGTCCATAAGGAAGTTCAGTTGTTAGAAACCCATCCTCTGGTTGATGAGGTTAGACCAGGCTATGATACTACGATCGACTTTGTTTTCCCACCAAATATTTTTCAAACAATTGTGGGAACGTATAAATTTCAAATGTGTCAATTATTAAGTTCTGAGACTAAACCTAATTACTTTAGGATATTAGAATCGACACATTTTCTTAAGAATGACCACTACTCTCACTGTGGTCAATTATGTAAGTCAAACCTGATTGACTTAGAGGATCCTCAATTATTTAGGTTATTATTTTGTGCTTCTAAGTTCTTATTTAAGTACTTACAGACTCTAGGACCTAATAATTCGGATCTCAATTTTGAGGAGTTGCAGCCTAAAGAAATATATTTATACCCTTTTATAGAACCTGAACCTGAACCACAATTAGATATAGATATCTTAATCAGGAAACTAGTTAAGGGCATGCTAGTCTTGTACATTTTCTTGGTTCACTGCAGTTTCCTTTTGTCAGCTCTTTTTGGTGTTAAAGACCCACAGTTATTCCGGCTACTGTTATACGGTTCGAGTTGACTAATACTTTTCTTAGTCTGGCTGAAGACTTTAAACTTAGCACTTCTTGGGAGGTAACCCAATATCATGCAACCAGGTAATATCCTTCCGTAACTCTTTCATTTCAAATGGTAACAGTTTCTCCTTGTTCATGCTTTTAATTTCATCTTTAGAACATTGAGGACAATGTTAGGTTTAAGTTTGGGGGTATGGGAGAAACTTTTTAGTATGAATAAATAAACTCCAGAGCTTAGAAATTTATGCCTATTGAGGATTGCACTAACTAATCTAAGTGGATGGAAGCATTTTGATTGTAGGAGTTTGAGGAACCAATCTGATTAGATGGAAACATCTAAAGAGTCTATTCATAAAAGCACAGAGCTCAGGTGTTAGAAATAACATGATAGTTTCACCATATCTCGTTGAGTCCTTTTCACTTCTATTTTTATTTTATTTGTTTTTAAACTATGTTTCTCTAAGTGATAGGTGGGGCCCACGATTCAAGTTGTTACCAATGCTAGGGTGAATTAGAGTGATTGAGATACCATGAAAAAAAAAAAAAAGTTGAAAAAGAAAAAGAGATGAAAAAAAAAAAGATGAAAAAAAAGATGAAAAAAAAAATGGTAGTTACCAAAAAGTAAAAAAAAAAAAAAAAAAAAAAAAAAAAAAAATTGAGACCAGACCATTTGACCAAAAGGAATAAATTCAATAAAGTCGACCACTGGTACCCTTGTATATGCCAGTTGTGTTGACCTAGAGTTAGGTTATCGACCACTGGTACCCTTGTATATGCCAGTGTGTTGATATTAGACTAGTATCTCAATCCATTAGGATAGGTTCATTTTGGCAGAGGCCTTCAGACAGATATGGGAAACGCCGTTCACTTAGTAAACATCAAAACCATCTATGTTTTTCTATATCCATCTCTTAATCTTTCCATGTGATTAGTTTGACTCCGAATATGATGTCCATAGTGCAACTATCTGAGTAGAGCTCTGTCACTTTATATGAATTTTAGTATGCTTGAGTGCAAACTCGTGTACAGCAATTGGAATTTCGCATCAGGGTACTTCTTCCTGTAGTCAATAAGTATGCCAACCAAGGAGATTCTTTAGTGCCTTCCAAGGTTCTGCGTAGATAGCTAAGGTCTGGATTACAGGTTTTGTGGGTATATCTCTGGTAAGCCCTCCCGAGACTATAACTCGGCCACTAGGGCCACCTAGGGGTTTAAAGGCTTATTGCATACGCTAAATGCAATCGACGATGCCTGCGACAGTGAGTTAGGATTTTATTTTGTAGTTTTGATTTGCTCGGGACTAGCAAATAATGAGTTTGGGGGTATTTGATAGACGCATTTATGTGTCTAATATATCTCAATTGTATATAGTGTTAGTGCTCGATTCTATACTTATTTGGTTATTTTATTTATTTGTAGGTGTTTTTAGAAGAATAAGGTTTTGCGGCGAAATTGGCTGAAAATGCGGCGTTTGGACCTCCGTTGATAGAGTACCGGAAGCACCTCAGAAATACCTCGGAGGAACCCCGAAAAAGTGCGGAAAATGTCCCAGAAAACTCACTATACGGACCCTCAATTTTGGATAAGGGGTAACCGAATTACTAAGGGGTGACCCATTTCCAGACAGCTGCTAAAGGGACACCGGAGCTGGATAGGGGGCACCCTTCTTCTTCACGTTTAAAACAGAATTTTGGCGGGAAATTGGTTTTCAACTCTGGCAGTTTAGGGTTCGAATTGTTGGACGTGTTTTATGGAGATTCAATTGCCAAACTCGATTGGGATGGACTTTAGTGGACCAAACAGGGTTTATGTGTGCGTTTGGGTCGAGCATATTGGGCTGAATCGTCGATATCAAGCAAAACAGAGGTGATGTTTTCACGGGTCTGCTGTGGAGATAATTTTGGAGATTACGTGGAGGATTAGGGAAGATATCTTCTCTTATTCGATTCCCTTATATCTTGGGAAAGTTTTGTAACAACAGAAGACGCGTACGAGAGTTTGGAAAGGGTCAGCAGCCGTGTAGAAAAAAAACCGTAACTTGGCAGGGAGAAAAAAAGAAAAAGATTTCTCGAGATTTATGGATCTGGGTAGTATATAAAGGAGGATACAAGTCTCATAAAGGGGGATGAAGAGTTTGGGGTCGAGCCAGATCCAGGAGCGAAGAAGAAGGAAAAACAGCAATGTTCACCTGCTGCTGCTGCTGCCATTAAAAAGCTTCAAGAACACGAAGAATAGACTCTCCAGGGCAGACTTATTTTCAGCAGCGTCAACAGCATCAGCGACGTGTCGCAGTTAGCTGCAGTTATATTCTATCGTTTCTGTTGGACGTGTTTTGTGAGTCTCAGAACCACTATTTTATAACTTTTGACTCTTTTAATCACACTTTGAACTTTGAATTAATATTTTGAGTGTGTGATTGATATGAATAGCTAAACCCCAATACTGGGATGATGGAGGAAGCCATATTTTACACATATAAAAATTATATTTAATTCTTTTATGACTTCTTGCATTTTTATTAAATGTTTTATGATTTTTTCTTAATTGATTGTCATTTCTTTTGATGGTTTATGCTTGGTCTTAGTACTTTTGATATGCCATGCTTTCGATTTACATTTAATCTTCTAAAAATCTACCTTGGCAAGAATTAGAGTCCCTATTTTTATGTGAGTTATAATTGTTTTGGAAATAAATATATTAATTATATGAATGATTATGGTGGAATCCTGAGTCCTAGTGTCTCTTGATCCTGTGACAATTTTGTATATACTTTTGTTTTTAAATCTATTCAAGTCCGAGCATCGAATCTGTATTTACCGCAATCGAAACACTACAACAAAATGGCGCCGCCGACGCGGACTTGTATATAGATTTGTTTTTAGGTTTAATTTTTTATTTATTTATTATTATTTGTTCCTTTTTACGTTTCTTTTTGTGTCTTTGATTTACAGGTTCGAAGTGGAATACTAAGGACTTGGGAACAAAAAGCTTAAAGCTAAAAGCTAAAAGAGAAGAAAAAAAAAGACATAATTTTTTTTTATTATTTTTTTTTTGTATATAGCTTTTATATATTTTTTTTTAGAATTTGTAAATAGGCTTTATTTTTCATAATTTTTGGACTTTTTATTTGGACTTTATTCTGGACTTTGGACATTATTTTTAAAAACCCTACGAAAGGGTTATAAATTAAAAAAAATTAAATACAAACTGTTTGCAGGGAAGGACGACGATTACTATATCGTCTCGGCCCCTCGGGTTCGCACACGGCATAGGAGTCGTGGCCCGAGTCGACAACAACGGTTCATCGCCCGTCTGGTACGGGAGGTAAGTCCAATCGAAACACCCGCGTATCTCCTGCAAGCGGGTTACTGTCTGCCTTAAGGTGATAATTGTTTGAGGACGAACCGGACTGTTTTTAATTTCCTAGTAAAGGGCAAGGCCTGGCCAAATCAAGATAAGGACTCGGATTTGATCACCGTTTCCTTCTTTCCCGCCTTAGGAAAACGAAACCAAACGCGAACCTAAGCCTAAAATTTTGAATAGAACGAGACCAATAGGGTAACGAGCTTAATAGGAAACTCGTTCGAAAAATATTGGTTGCTCTTTAAGCACATTTCAAAGTTCATGATGGTTTCTGTGAGTTGAATGCGTGACTGCGCCGCCTTGTGATAGCGGTGAGGCATTGGGTATCAAAGCTCCACTGAGCTTCCCTCGCCTCGATTCAACTTACATTAGCTCGGATTGATTCCAGAGGGGTGTGCTCAAATTGTAACGAATTCCTTTTCGAAGGAATAGAAGCTGGTCTAGAAAACAATCTAAGTGGAGCCATCATGCTTTTTGTTTGCTAGATTCTATAGGTTTGATTTGGTCGAGTCGGACTTGTTTGTGATTGCGTAGAATTCCCCTGCAATTAAGAATGTCGAACTGGTATGATAGAAGCCAATACAATGAATATCGACCTGAATTTGAATATGGACATCATCAGTATTATGACCATAGTGAATAGTGACTGGGGACGCCAACCTTTTCAAGGTTATGGTTCATACCATGGTGATCCAAATTACTATCCGCACGCGCGCATCAGTCATACGAGCAAGAAGATTATAATACTAGTTCTTCGTCTTTAGAGGATACAACAAACTTTTGAAAAGTAGTCCTTATTATGATCCTTCAGTTCTTATTCCTTCTCTAGAAGAGACTCTCAGGAATTTAGCTAAGTCATCACGTCAGTTAGCTGAATCGACGTATAAATTAGATGAGGTGAATATGTAGTTATGGACGAAAGAACTGCAACAACAACTGAATCTGTAGAAGATCCTCAATAGATTAACTCAAACTTAGATCCTACACTAAGGGAACTTTCTTTGGAAGAGACCCTTGAGAGGATAGCTGAGTCGACACGTAGACTTGAGTTAGAGACGAATGAAAGTATTGCTCGAAATAACTTGAATTGCCAATATAGTGTATCCAATAATACCCTTGAGAATGAAGATACTTTTTTCACATAATCAAGATAACGAGGTTATAATTGGTAACACTACTTATTTAGATAGGTTCAATCATCTTCGTACTATTATGATGATGAGGATAGTAGTGATGAAGAATCTGAAACATGTAGGCATAGTAATCAGGAATCTAGTAATCCAATTGAGCTTTATAGTGATTATATTATTTCTACTTCAAATCCAAATAATTTTTTATTATTCACCTATTCAAAAGGACGAGGATTTGATTAGGGATACCACCGTTTTAGACGATGTAGTTTTTCCTTTTGATTACGAAGCCGAAGTGGTTTAGAGGAACGGGTTCATTTCGAAATACTGTTTTAGAGTCTAGCGACTTAGAAACAATAGTCTTGGGAATAAGATAGACCCTGAGATGAGTAAAGATGCACTACCTGATAATAACTTAGAAAATCTCTTGAATATTTTAAGGACTCTGAAGATACGGAAATTCAAGAAAAATTAGAGGTCTATCTAGAGAAACTGAAAACTCTAAGTTTGGGGGTGATTATCACTTCCCTAGTGCCTTACCTTTAACTCTCAGAAAGTCCCCACACTTAGGACTTGACATCAATGCCTCAACCATTTTACAAGATACTTTCATACTCGTTTTCCTGAACCTAGTGATGTCCATAAGGAAGTTCAGTTGTTAGAAACCCATCCTCTGGTTGATGAGGTTAGACCAGGCTATGATACTACGATCGACTTTGTTTTCCCACCAAATATTTTTCAAACAATTGTGGGAACGTATAAATTTCAAATGTGTCAATTATTAAGTTCTGAGACTAAACCTATTACTTTAGGATATTAGAATCGACACATTTTCTTAAGAATGACCACTACTCTCACTGTGGTCAATTATGTAAGTCAAACCTGATTGACTTAGAGGATCCTCAATTATTTAGGTTATTATTTTGTGCTTCTAAGTTCTTATTTAAGTACTTACAGACTCTAGGACCTAATAATTCGGATCTCAATTTTGAGGAGTTGCAGCCTAAAGAATATATTTATACCCTTTTAGAACCTGAACCTGAACCACAATTAGATATAGATATCTTAATCAGGAAACTAGTTAAGGGCATGCTAGTCTTGTACATTTTCTTGGTTCACTGCAGTTTCCTTTTGTCAGCTCTTTTGGTGTTAAAGGCCCACAGTTATTCCGGCTACTGTTATACGGTTCGAGTTGACTAATACTTTTCTTAGTCTGGCTGAAGACTTTAAACTTAGCACTTCTTGGGAGGTAACCCAATATCATGCAACCAGGTAATATCCTTTCCGTAACTCTTTCATTTCAAATGGTAACAGTTTCTCCTTGTTCATGCTTTTAATTTCATCTTTAGAACATTGAGGACAATGTTAGGTTTAAGTTTGGGGTATGGGGAGAAACTTTTTAGTATGAATAAATAAACTCCAGAGCTTAGAAATTTATGCCTATTGAAGGATTGCACTAACTAATCTAAGTGGATGGAAGCATTTTGATTGTAGGAGTTTGATGGAACCAATCTGAATAGATGGAAACATCTAAAGAGTCTATCAAAAGCACTGAGCTCAGGTGTTAGAATAACATGATAGTTTCACCATATCTCGTTGAGTCCTTTTCACTTCTATTTTATTTTATTTTGTTTTTAAACTATGTTTCTCTAAGTGATAGGTGGGGCCCACGATTCAAGTTGTTACCAATGCTAGGGTGAATTAGAGTGATTGAGATACCATGAAAAAAAAAAAAGTTGAAAAAGAAAAAGAGATGAAAAAAAAAAAAAAAAAATAAAAGATGAAAAAAAAATGGTAGTTACCAAAAGTAAAAAAAAAAAAAAAAAAAAAAAAAAAAAAAAAATTGAGACCAGACCATTTGACCAAAAGGAATAAATTCAATAAAGTCGACCACTGGTACCCTTGTATATGAGTTGTGTTGACCTAGAGTTAGGTTATCGACCACTGGTACCCTTGTATATGCCAGTGTGTTGATTAGTCAGACTAGTATCTCAATCCATTAGGATAGGTTCATTTTGGCAGAGGCCTTCAGACAGATATGGGAAACGCCGTTCACTTAGTAAACATCAAAACCATCTATGTTTTTCTATATCCATCTCTTAATCTTTCCATGATTAGTTTGACTCCGAATATGATGTCCATAGTGCAACTATCTGAGTAGAGCTATGTCACTTTATATGAATTTTAGTATGCTTGAGTGCAAACTCGTGTACAACATTGGAATTTCGCATCAGGGTACTTCTTCCTGTAGTCAATAAATGCCAACCAAGAGATTCTTTAGTGCCTTCCAAGGTTCTGCGTAGATAGCTAAGGTCTGGATTACAGTTTTGTGGGTATATCTCTGGTAAGCCCTCCCGAGACTAACTCGGCCACTAGGGCCACCTAGGGGTTTAAAGGCTTATTGCATACGCTAAATGCAATCGACGATGCCTGCGACAGTGAGTTAGGATTTTATTTTGTAGTTTTGATTTGCTCGGGACTAGCAAATAATGAGTTTGGGGGTATTTGATAGACGCATTTATGTGTCTAATATATCTCAATTGTATATAGTGTTAGTGCTCGATTCTATACTTATTTGGTTATTTTATTTATTTGTAGGTGTTTTTAGAAGAATAAGGTTTTGCGGGCGAAATTGGCTGAAAATGCGGCGTTTGGACCTCCGTTGATAGAGTACCGGAAGCACCTCAGAAATAACTCGGAGGAACCCCGAAAAAAGTGCGGAAAATGTCCCAGAAAACTCACATACGGACCCTCAATTTTGGATAAGGGTAACCTAATTACTAAGGGGTGACCCATTTCCAGACAGCTGCTAAAGGGACACCGGGCTGGATAGGGGGCACCCCTTCTTCTTCACGTTTTAAACACAGAATTTGGCGGAAATTGGTTTTTCAACTCTGGCAGTTAGGGTTCGAATTGTTGGAGTTTTGTTTATGGAGATTCAATTGCCAACTCGATTGGGATGGACTTTAGGGACCCAAACAGGTTTATGTGGCGTTTGGGTCGAGGCATATGGGTGAATCGTCGATATCAAGCAAAACAGAGGTGATGTTTTCAGGGTCTGCTGTGGAGATATATTTTTGGAGATTACGTGGAGGATTAGGGAAGATATCTTCTCTTATTCGATTCCCCTTATATCTTGGGAAAGTTTTGTAACACAGAAGACGCGTACGAGAGTTTGGAAAGGGTCAGCAGCCGTTGTATAAAAAGAAAAACCGTAACTGGCAGGGAGAAAAAAAGAAAAAAGATTTCTCGAGATTTATGGATCTGGGTAGTATATAAAGGAGGATACGTCTCATAAAGGGGGATGAGTTTGGGGTCGAGCCAGAGCCAGGAGGAGCGAAGAAGAAGGAAAAACAGCAATGTTCACCTGCTGCTGCTGCTGCCATTAAAAAGCTTCAAGAACACGAAGAACAGACTCTCCAGGGCAGACTTATTTTCAGCAGCTTCAACAGCATCAGCGAAGTGTCGCAGTTAGCTGCAGTTATATTCTATCGTTTCTGTTGGACGTGTTTTGTGAGTCTCAGAACCACTATTTTATAACTTTTGACTCTTTTAATCACACTTTGAACTTTGAATTAATATTTTGAGTGTGTGATTGATATGAATAGCTAAACCCCAATACTGGGATGATGGAGGAAGCCATATTTTACACATATAAAAATTATATTTAATTCTTTTATGACTTCTTGCATTTTTATTAAATGTTTTATGATTTTTTCTTAATTGATTGTCATTTCTTTTGATGGTTTATGCTTGGTCTTAGTACTTTTGATATGCCATGCTTTCGATTTACAGTTAATCTTCTAAAAATCTACCTTGGCAAGAATTAGAGTCCCTATTTTTATGTGAGTTATAATTGTTTTGGAAATAAATATATTAATTATATGAATGATTATGGTGGAATCCTGAGTCCTAGTGTCTCTTGATCCTGTGACAATTTTGTATATACTTTTGTTTTTAAATCTATTCAAGTCCGAGCATCGAATCCGTATTTACCGCAATCGAAATACTACAACAGCTAATCAACGCAATTGTCATACATTGCGCATGACACTCCGGACAAAGGTCAATTTCTACATATGATTACAAGAGTGTATCACTACAAACCATAATCATATCATGATACTCGTATTCAAGGTTATCGCTCGATGATAAACCCTAAAATAGCTATAGATATGGATGTGAATTCAATTAATTCTAGACTTAACTAAACAAACATTCAATCATATTGCAACACATCAATCATGCAATTATTATACGCAGTAGAAATCAAACGATAATATTGAGAGAAAACTAATTCATAAAATCCATAACTTGTTTTCAAAATCCAACTACATCTTTAACCAATAACAAAATCAATTACTTGTGTTTAGGAAATCATCATAGAAATCAAAGAAGAACTATCATGTGAAACCCTACAAAACAAGTAGAAGCCTCCCTAATGGAGATATCTAGGTTTAGAGAAAGACTTTTCTATTTATATGCTTCTCCCAAAATGATACTCTTTCCAATATTAGGTCTTCTCAAAACCCATCTCCAAGTGGTCCACCAAGCCCATGTGTGGATAATACCCGTGTGAAAATCTGTCAAAAAAATGCTCTCCGGGATTGCTGACGTCATCGCGGGAATCTTACCGGAATGCTTCCGCTTGTTACCAGAAAAGTCCACTACCGGTCGACGGTCAAACTTGGTCATCGGTCAAAGTCGACTGGTCAAGCCAGTGAGTTAAGCCAGCCAGGTCAGGTTGAGTCAGAAAGCTAGTCAGCTAAGTCAGGCCAAGGCCTAAGCCATTTGCAACATATCCTCCATTACTTTCATTACTCCAATTGCAGCATCAAAACCATCATTTCACAAACACCAACTGCAACTCAGCCAACGACCCTGAATCACAAGCCATCCTTTCATTGTCTCTACTAGATTCAAACCCTCAGCTCAGTTGCACAAACAATACTGGAACTCCCATGTGCGGCAAAATTGCAACACAAATTCAACCTGCAACTGCACATAACCAGCTCCTGCTCATCAGGTCAGCTTCATAATCTCTGCAATATTTCTTCCATGTATCTCACAGCCATCAACAACCCATTTATCACCTGCCACCAGCATAACCCATTCTATGTAATCTTTACCACCTCTTTTGTAGCTTCCTATCACCTAGCAAACAACCCACAACACTTCAATATCCTTCCTAAGATCAACAACAACACTGGTTTCTTCCCTGCACATCCTCCTCCCTTCCATTCGAGAATCTCCACCAACATTCCTGCAGTACCATCTTCTCATGACAATCATCAACAACTGCATCTGACATTCACCCTATCTAGCTGACTGCAATATACACAGCTCAACAACATCACGGCACAAAATCTTGTTTTGCAGTTCAAACAAACACCAACCTACAGCTGTAACTCCTCATGAATCACCACTAATTCGAACTTTTCAAACCTCAGACCGCCACCATTCTTCTCCAAAGTAATTCAATTCCAGAAACCCCATTGATTTCTTCCATTCGACATCGATATGTAACAGGGTTGAACCCTAAATCATCACAAACCCATCAATTTCCTTCTCTGGTCTCAGTTCTTCTTCAATCATCTCATTTGTTTATGTCTTCATCGCCATTCTCAAAACCCAATCTTCTTATTCGAACTCAGAGAAACAGCCACAACCCATCTGTTCTTCTCGATCGCAATCTCATGTTCTAATTCATGGCAACACTTCCATTTCTGAGATCAACAGCAACTTCACATCTTCAATCATCTGAAACCCATATGAATATTAGCCTCAGATCACCTTTCCGATCTATCTTCCCGACTTAATTGAAGAACCAGCAGCAACAAAAGCAATTCTTCTCTCTTTCTCAACAATTCATTACTTGAATCATCTCCAGCAAACCCATCTTCCATTTCTCACTGTAATCTCGTCCTTAAATCCAACAGATCCAGTTTCTTCTTCTCTCAATTCAAATTCCACCTAACCCTTGAAAATCAACATCAACGCGAACCCAAACTCCATTTCTTCGACCATCACAGATTCATCACAATCTTCCATGTCTGTTCTTGGTTTCAATTTCTCGAATTTATTACAGCAGCTGCGCTGCTTTCCTTCTAAATTTCAGATGTGGAATGATTGAGAAAGAAATGATTCTTCTCAGATATATGGTTAACAAAACAGGGTTAGATAATGACACCCCACTGCATAAGATAAGGGATACCCCAGTGTGTGCCCTATAACATGTGTTTACTCGTTAACATCAGTTGGTTTTTTCCAATGCTCCTCTGAGAGAGTTGCCCTTAACATTGACTCGTATTCCAATATTGTTGGTGTATGAAAGGATCTTTTTGTCCCTTTCTGCTCAAATTGGGTGATTTATCCCTCTTTTCCTCCGTGCGACTCCAAAGTACCTAATAACTCAAAAACACACGTAAAATACATAATTTACAAGAAAAATAGCAAAGAAAGCATAAACTCTAGATAGTAAATACGGTGTATTTTACACCTATCAGCCGCTACAGACACTAGCATACTACCAATTAACTTCGGACTGGAATGTAGTTGAGACCGAATTAAACCCTCCCAGCAATTCAGTTACACTCGTGCTCCTTACGCCTCTTGAATCCCAGTATGAATCCGCACAATTGATTCCCTTAGTTGACGTTACACCAACTAAGATTTGCTTCAACTCAATTGTATACGTTAAACAAATTTTCCTCCCACAGATAAGCATATATGTGATTTCTCTGGAAATCAAAAGTTAGATCAAGGTGATGGAAATCGATAGCACTAGACAACGTCTAGCTAACCTCAAAATCCGGACTTATGCAACTACAAGTGCAGCCTAGATTATTATTCACCTTACAAGTAAAATAATTGTGGAATCAACAAAATCTGAGACGAAGAGAACTATGATGATTTCTATCTATCTTGTGAAAGTGAGCAGTTCAACAATCGAACAAGATCAGGATATTCGATCTATCAAGATAAATAATATAGCTAGAGTTCCGGAGTTCACGAAACTTTTTCGGTGTCGTACTGGTATGGGTACCATTTAAACACAACCGAGTTCCAGAGTCCACAAAAATTTTGTGGTATGCGTACTGGTATGGATACCATTTAAACATAGCCACGTTCCGGAGTCCACATAACTTTTCTGGTAGGTGTATCGGTATGGATACCAAACCGGTTCCGTAACTTACAGTTCTTTATAGTACGCGTACTGGTTTGTGTACCAATCTGAATTCACGATTTCCCAGACTTTTAAAGGTGTGCATTGGTGTGCCAATGGAAAACACACAGAAACTTGCAAGTATACAAGGCCAAGTTTATAGAATAGAAGGTAAGAAGGGGAAAGTCCACAGGGAGTGGGAGCACTATAAGAAGTTTTCCTAAGCTAACAATGGAGACAGTGAGCAAGACAAAGTAATATGGCATACAAAGTGGCAGAAGTAAAGAACCAAAGCAGCAAGGTAAAGCAAAGCAGCAAAGAAAACAGCTAAGAACCAAGGCTTGGAAGCCAAGGGCAGAGGGAGATTTTGTGCACTGTTTTCAGTGCACAGAGACTACAAATTGCAAGACAATAGGCGAGCAACACAGCTAAGAAATATAAACTGAATTTGAAGCAAAGCAAGACTGAAAATGTAAGTGACTGAGAAGGATATTGTGGCTAAGCCAAGGCTAGATTCCACCTTGTGTCCTAATCAAATAGCATATCCTAGGTTGAGTTGAGTCCTATGCATACAATAGAAAGGAAAGAAAAACAGCTTGCTAACAGAAATACCCCTAGTATTGACTGTCTTTTGACAGCACAATCAATCACAAGAATCATAGCACTGCTTTCTTCCCAATGCACAAGAAAAACAAGCATTATGGCATCCTATCCTAGCAATTTTACCATTTGACAGTGCACCAAGGCTTCATCAAAGCCTTAGCTTGTTGCTAATTAGCTCATACTACACATGTTAACAGCTCAACATTCATCACATATGCTAATTGAAACAACATTCTCAAGATTCAAGATAAAAATCAAAACATCATATAACATCCACTATCCACTGTCATGCAATAACTGAAATTGAAATTGTGACATAAAACAGAACAGGTGTTTTTCTGGCTAGTCCAGAGATCACCCCTCCTTTCTCTCACACAAAAACATTACAAATATATCTCCCCCTATCAGAATTAGGGTTCCAACCCCTTTTCCCCAAAAACAGAAAATTAGGTAAAATTGATTTACCTAATGTATGAGATACTCACTCCATCTCGTCGACCACTCTCCAATTACTTCTTCTCGTTCATCTCATGCTCCAATTGTTGCTTTAACATCACTTATATCCCCAATTTCTACCTAGGGTTTCAGTGAGAAGAGAGATGAGAAATTGGAGAAATTAGTGGTTGAAAAAGATAGCACGTGATGGTGATGATGGGATTAGGTTTAGGGTTGGTTTGGTGGCGTAGATGGTGGAGTTATTTGGGGAGAAGATGGTGGTGATGGAGACGGACATGGTGGTGGTACGGGTTCTGAAGGAAGAAGAGATGGAGAAGAAAGAAGAAGGTGCGTTTGGCTGGGTATAGGGTGTTCGATACTTGGGTGTTAGGCGGGTTCAGCGAGGTTTGATGATGCGACAAGGAGCGATGGATGGGAAGATGGTAGGTGGATCCAACGGCGATACGGAGGTAAGCATGTAGCGACCGTCGGGATGAAGGGATGTAGCAAAACGGACGACCCAAGATGGAGATGGGCGGTTGTGATGTAAAGCGGGGGGCTTTGGAGTTTGATGTGCGATGATGGATGGAGCGACCGTAGGATGCTGAAATGCTTCGATCTGACGGCTGAAATCCGAGACGGGCTTTGGATATAGAAAAATGGGTTTGGGTAAGGGTTTTGGGCCTTGGGTATGCCAAGCCCATATCTTCTTTAAGAACAATTCTTCCTCCTTCAAGCCCACTTCTAGCCTTTTGGTCTTGTGCGCGACATTCTTCGCGGCTTCCTTGCGTAATTCCTCCCGTCTTTTCACCACTCTTCAGCTCTTTTCCGCTCCGCAATTCATCCAGACTTTATTTATTACCTAAAAATGCAAAATTAAGTAAGAAAAAATATTTATTCTTGAAAACAATGAAAATACAGAATATGGGATAAAATGTAGAATTAATGCACAAAAGATGAGTTAAAATGCCAACAAAAGGGATAAATATACAATATTTGGCACTCATCAAATACCCCCAAACCTGAATTTTACTTGTCCTCAAGTAAAACAAAACTAAGGAAATCCTACCTATACCACTGTCGCTGGTTCTCGAATGCATTTAGCGTATGCACTAAGCCTTTTAAACCACTAAGTGTCCCTAGTGGACGAGTTGAAGTCTCGTGAAGGTTTGCTTAGAACGTACCTACAAAGTTCTAGGTCAAAATATAAGCTCAGATTCCATCAATGTGACATGTGCAAACAGTTTAAGCTCACAGCAAAATGGAGATGTCAATCTAGCTATCGAAGGCACAATCCTAGCACTGATAACAAAAAAAGACATGTGATAAGAGTGTAAAGTGTATCTACACATGTGTAAAGAAAGATCTGAAGTTATGACTAATCACCAAGAGATAGTTTCTCAGGCTAAGAACCAAGGTCGAAATCTAGATAGCTGTCCGGACTTTACGAGAATTGTGAAAGAGTTGGAGGTATTTCACAATTACTCGCGTTGTACATCAATGGCATACACCCTCCTTGCTTATTACAAAAACAAAAATGACTTTACATGACTCTTATTTACATTGACTACTCTCTTTTATTTTTGGAACAAAAGATGATGGAATTGATAAATACTTGATTTTTTGTTTTTCTGATATTTTTTTCTCTCTTTTTTTTTTTTTTTTTTTGAAGAAACACTTTTGATACAAATACAAAAGGAAAAAAAGATTACATGACACTTTGCAAGAGGTAGCCCTTTTTGATGCACCCAGTTAAATTCGATGGTTGTCTTTCTTAATGTAACCTCACCTTCTATCCCAACCAACCAAAGAAAAGCTAGTCAAGTTTCGTTCAGTATTCTAAAGTGATTGGCAATCGTAACTTCCTATCAAACACCTTGAAGATCGAGGCCATACATGTATTGGTAGATCGTGCGCGTGCAAATTTCTTATCACTATGTGAATTGTGCTAGAATCAGGGTGCCTAAATATCTAGACTAAGACTCCTAAAAAAATACATATTTGCACAAGAGTCAACATTTCAAGGTAAATGAGCTCCATTTTTATGATTTTTTCAATTTTTAATTTTTTTCAATTTTGATTTTTCAATTTTTTTGGAATTTTTCAATTTTTTCAAAAAGAAGAAGGAGTTCGTTTTCAATTATGGCAAATTATCATGGTATCTACTCTATACCCCCAAACTAAACTAAACATTGTCCTCAATGTTTCAAAATATGGAAAGAATTATAAAACAATATATGAAGAGGAACATGCTGAGTAGAGTAAAAGAGAGAGAGAATACCCGATTGTACGGCGGAGGCTCGATTAATAAAACTCCGTTATTCAAGGCAAAAAATCCATCATATTAGGAGTCACAATGGATGAGCACAAAATATACACAAAAGGAAATTTAACTAACACATTATCTACAAGAAAATTTTGGTTTTTTAGTGGGATTGGACTTTTTGGAAAAAAAAAAAAAAAAAAAAAAATTGGTTTTGTTGTGGGAAACATTTGGTTTTGATGGGGGGAAGGGAAAACGAAAATTTTGGTTTTTAGGGAAAGATTTGGAAAACTTTTTGGTTATTTAGGGAAAGAGTGGACCA
The DNA here is from genome assembly GCF_003573695.1 of Papaver somniferum. Taxonomy (NCBI): domain Eukaryota; kingdom Viridiplantae; phylum Streptophyta; class Magnoliopsida; order Ranunculales; family Papaveraceae; genus Papaver; species Papaver somniferum. The sequence continues at coordinate 225,068,621 of NC_039364.1, read as the reverse complement.
GTTTAGTCCACATAGACTGGGTCCTCCAGGTTGGTTGTTTCAATGTCGGGTGGAAATGGCTCAAGGAATGGCTTTAATCTCTGCCCGTTGACTTTGAAAACGTTCTTGTTGGAGACATCCTCCAGCTCTACAGCTCCATGAGGAAAAACTGTGCGTACTAGGTACGGACCCTTCCATCTGGAACGCAGTTTTCCTGGAAAAAGATGTAATCGGGAGTCATACAGCAAGACTTTCTGACCAGGAGTGAAGGATTTGCGTAGAATACGCTTGTCATGAAACATCTTCATCTTCTGCTTATATAACTTGGCACTATCATAAGCCTCATTTCTCAATTCTTCCAACTCGTTGAGTTGAAGTTTCCTTTGAATTCCAGCTTCGTCCAGAGAAAGTTCAGCTCTTTGATTGCCCAGTAGGCACGATGTTCTAATTCCACAGGTAGATGGCACGGCTTTCCATACACTAGACGATAGGGGGACATGCCAATTGGTGTCTTATAAGCTGTTCTATAGGCCCACAAAGCATCATTCAATCTCAATGACCAATCTTTCCTGGACGGGTTGACCGTCTTTCCAGAATGTGCTTAATTTCCCTATTAGAACTTCCACTTGTCCACTAGTCTGAGGGTGGTACGGAGTAGCAACCTTGTGAGTTATGCCATACTTGCGTACTAAAGACTCAAAGTACTTGTTACGAAAATGTGAACCGCCGTCACTGATGATAGCTCTAGGGGTACCAAAACGTGCAAATATGTTTTCCTTTAGAAATGAAAGTACCACCTTGTGGTCATTTGTTCTGGTTGCTATGGCTTCTACCCACTTAGAAACGTAATCAACTGCGACTAGGATGTACAACTTGCTGTCAGACATGGGAAATGGACCCATGAAGTCTATCCCCCAAACATCAAAAATCTCCACAATCAAAATGGGGTTCAATGGCATCATGTTTCTCCTCGAAATGCTTCCTAGCTTTTGACAGCGTTCACAAGCAACACAATAATCATGGCAATCCTTGAACAATGATGGCCAATAGAATCCACACTGCAAGATCTTTGCAGCGGTTTTCTTGGCACTGAAATGGCCTCCACATGCTTGGTCATGACAGAAAGATATCACATCTTTCTGTTCAGTGTTGGGGACACATCTCCTAATGATTTGGTCTGGGCAGTACTTAAACAAATATGGGTCATCCCAAAGGAAATGTTTAACTTCAGCCAGGAATTTAGAGCGGTCTTGTCTCGACCAACGTGAGGGCATCCTACCTGTAGCGAGGTAGTTAACAATATCAGCAAACCAAGGAAGGTCTGAGATAGACATCAGCTGTTCATCTGGGAATGATTCTCTAATCAGCTCAATTCATCAATAGACTCTAAAGTTAATCTAGACAAATGATCAGCAACCACATTCTCACAACCTTTCTTATCACGGATTTCGAGATCGAATTCCTGTAATAAGAGTATCCATCGAATAAGGCGAGCTTTAGCATCCTTCTTGGAAAGAAGATACTTCAAAGCCGCATGGTCTGTGTATATGATGATCTTAGACCCTATCAGATAAGATCTAAACTTGTCTAATGCGAAAACGACGGCAAGCAATTCCTTCTCGGTAGTTGAATAATTGAGTTGGGCATCATTAAGGGTTTTGCTAGCATAGTATATCACATATGGTAGTCTATCAACTCGCTGTCCTAAAACAGCACCAACAGCATAATCAGAGGCATCACACATAAGTTCGAACGGAAGCTTCCAATCGGGTGGTCGGACTATAGGAGCGGTGGTGAGAAGGGTTTTTAATTCCTCCCATGCCTTCACACAAGCAGCATCGAAATTGAAGGCAACATCTTTGGAGAGAAGACTGCACAGAGGTCTGGAGATTTTGCTGAAATCTTTGATGAATCGCCGGTAAAAACCAGCATGACCTAGAAATGATCTGATCTCCTTCACAGAGCAAGGTTGTGGTAGATGTTGAATGAGGTCAACTTTAGCTTTATCCACTTCAATTCCTTTTTCTGAGATGATGTGTCCTAGAACTATTCCTGAATTCACCATAAAATGGCATTTTTCCCAATTTAGAACAAGGTTCTTTTCTTTACATCTGGATATCACGAGGGCAAGATGCTTCAAACATTCGTCAAACGAGGAACCAAAAACAGAGAAATCATCCATAAAGATCTCGAGAAAACTATCTATCATGTCAGAAAAAATGCTCATCATGCAACGCTGAAAAGTAGCAGGTGCATTACACAACCCGAAGGGCATACGTCTATAAGCAAACGTCCCAAATGGACACGTGAATGTAGTTTTTTCCTGATCTTCGGAGCAATGTGAATTTGGTTATAACCGGAAAAGCCATCTAGAAAACAGTAGTGACTGTGTCCAGACACACGTTCTAGCATTTGGTCAATGAAAGGGAGCGGGAAGTGATCCTTCCTTGTTACTGTGTTCAACTTCCTGTAGTCGATGCATACTCGCCATCCTGTGGTTGTACGAGTAGGGACTAATTCATTCTTGTCGTTCTGAACTACAGTAATGCCTGACTTCTTAGGCACAACTTGAATGGGACTAACCCATGCTATCAGGTATCGGGTATATGATACCCGCATCATCAAGTATTTTCAGGATCTCTCCTTTGACTACATCTCTCATGTTAGTTAAGTCCCTTTTTCATTTTCCCTAGATGTTGTTTCATTCTCTTCAAGGTTAATGTGTTGCATCAAATGGTGGGACTAATTCCTTTGAGATCTGAGATGGTCCATCCTAAGGCCTCTTTGTGTTCCTTAAAGTACTTCTAAAAGCTTACTATTCCTTTTCCGTGTCTAAACATGATGAAATAATGAGGGTAAAGTATCAGAAGAACCTAGGAATGCGTACTTCAACGTACTAGGCAATGTTTTCAATTCAAGCTTGGGTGGCTCAACAATGGTTGGAATGAGCTTGGAATCAAGAGTAAGGGTGGTTCCACTCATATTTCCTTTCAGTATGTCCATTTTAGGTACAGATTCGAGCAGAGATAGGACGTCACTACAGTATGCATCATCATAGAATCGAGTTAAAGTTCTCCATACATGCTTGAAAGGGGTCGACGGATAGAATGTTAGTCATGAATCTTGCATTAATCCTTCAATCATATTAACTTCATGCACATACATCATCAATCAGATCACAGGTTGTTGACTAATATCGAACACTTCAACTACACCGTCAGGTTACCAAAAGACAGTTTCAACACTCCATTACGACAATTAATGATCGCGTTGGACGTACCAAGAAAGGACTCCTAAGATGACAGGAATGTGACAGTCTGGGTTTTGTACAGGTTGAGTGTCTAAGACAATGAAGTCTACAGGAAAATAGAATTTGTCAACCTTGATCAAAACGTCTTCGACCACTCCACGAGGAATCTTGACAGATCGGTCTGCCAGTTGTAGAGTGGTAGATGTTGGTTTCAACTCCCCAAGACCTAACTGCTCATAAACAGAATATGGCAGTAGGTTAACACTTGCACCTAGGTCTAATAACGCTTTATTGACCGTGTGTTCTCCTATAGTGCAAGAAATTGTTGGACATCCTGGATCCCTAAACTTGGGTGGAGTTTTGTTCAGAATGATGGAACTCACCTGCTCAGCTAAGAAAGCACGTTTTTGCACATTGAGCTTGCGCTTTTGAGTACACAAGTCTTTGAGGAATTTGGCATAAGCAGGGATTTGCTTGATTGCTTCAAGAAAAGGAATGTTGATGTTGACTCTCTTGAACAGATCTAACATCTCATTGTAATGGGTACTTTTCTGTTGATAGATCAATCTTTGAGGAAATGGGGCAACAGGAGAATGAGTTGGCAAAGGGTCATTCACAGCAGTAGAATTGTCAGATTTTCCAACTTGCTCAGGTTCTTTGGTTTTCTGGGGTTGTGGAGACAGCGTGGAATTTGTATCATATTCATTAGGTTCGCCCACGTTGTTCTCGATGACTTTACCACTTCGGAGGGTGGTAATGGCATGGACTTGATCGGGTGAGGTTTCAGTGCAGGATGTTGTGCCTGCTTGAAATATCCTCTTTGGATTTTGTTGGGGTTGGCTAGGAAGTTTACCCTTTTCTCTCTCACACATTTGATCCATCTTTTGATCTAGATTTTTCTGACTTTGCATCAAACTCTGGAACATTTCCTCTAGGGTGGATAATCTCTTGTCGGTATTGTGTTGAGGATATGATTGTTGTTGAGAGTTTGATTGTTGTTGAGGGTTTCTCGGGTGTTGATAACCTTGATTGTTCTGATATCCCTGATTGTTTTGATAGCTCTGATTGGGTTGAGATGGTCCTCCCTGAGTGGGTCCTTTTGACCATGAAAATTTAGGGTGGTTTCTCCATCCTGGATTGTAGGTCTGTGAATAAGGGTTATGCTCTGGTTTTTGAAACATGGCATGTGCCTGTTCAAGCCTAGATTCCTGGACTGCAAGCAAATCGGGACAATTTTGGAATTGATGGTTGGGATCGTTACAAGTAGCACAAACAGACGAAGCGACATGTTCTCGGAGAGTAGTGGTGGAAGGTTTTGAATTTTTATGTAGTTCTAACTCTTCTAATCTCCTAACTATTGATGCCATGTTTGCTCTTCCCTCGAAATCCGCTTCAATCCTAAAAGCCTTTGCTTCGGATGTAGTCTTTCTGGTTTCACGGATGGATTCCCACTGTTGCGTCTTTTCAGCTACTTCAATCAAGAAGTCCCAAGACGCATCAGCAGTTTTGTCTACGAATAGACCATTACACATCGACTCAACCGTTGTTCGGGTGGACACATCTAGACCTTCATACAAAATTTGCACAAGTCTCCATTTTTCAAAACCATGATGGGGACATTGGAGCAATAATTTATTGAATCTCTCCAGGTATCTAGCTAAGGTCTCACCCTCTAATTGCACAAAGCTATTCAGACTTTGACGAATTGTCGCAGTCTTGTGATTCGGGAAAAACTTCTTGAAAAACTCTTTTATGAGGTCATCCCATGTCATGATGGATTGAGGCTGTAAAGCATAAAGCCAGGCCTTTGCTTTATCTTTCAGGGAGAAAGGAAAAAGCCTTAACTTTAGGGTTTCGTCGGACATTTGAGTGAAACCCAGAGTTCCACAAATTTCCTCGAATTCTCTCACGTGGTGGTACGGGTTTTCATTCTCAACACCTCTAAAAATAGGAAGCATCTGTATCTAGCTAAGGGATTTTGTTTTTGGTTCAAAATTGGGCTTTTGGAAAAGTTTTTGAACTAAACCTAGCATAAATTAGCACAACTCATAAAAGAAAATAAAAACAATAATAATAATTACAAGCCCATAAAAGAAAAATAAAAGAAAATAAAAGAAAAAGAAAATAAAAATAATTATTACAAGCCCAAATTAAAAATAAATTAATTATTACATACCCAAATTGAATATTTAATGGGGCCCAAGTGGGTTAACTCATGGGTTAGGCTTACTTGGTTTTTGGAGGGAAGCCCAAAAATAGGCTTTTAGTCCCCTTTTAGTTGCACAGCCCAGTTGGGCTTTAGGATCGTCCTAAGCAGCTCACGCTCGAGCCCAGCAACTTGTTGAGATGCAGCAGCCCAGCAGCACTTGGCAAGCCCAGTTCAGTTGAAGTTGGTGAAGCCCAGTTCAGAGAAGTACAGGCCCACCAGTAGAAGGCAGAGCCCAGCAGCAGCAGGTAGCAGCCCAGTTGCTTTGGCTTGGCAGCAGCAGGCTTTGGCTTAGCAGCAGCAACAGCAGCAGCAGCAGCAACAGCAGCAGCAACTCAGTGGCACCTGCAAGTGAACAAGAGTGCAATGATATCAGGAGACAGCTTCAAGCACAGCAAGGTAAGATGCAATTTTCAGCAGAGTATGCAGTAGTAGATGAAAGTCAGCAAAGGAAAAGAAATTCAACACACAGCACCACTCCCCGGCAGCGGCGCCAAAAACTTGGTGTGCCAATGGAAAACACATAGAAACTTGCAAGTATACAAGGCCAAGTTTATAGAATAGAAGGTAAGCAGGGGAAAGTCCACAGGGAGTGGGAGCACTATAAGAAGTTTTCCTAAGCTAACAATGGAGACAGTGAGCAAGACAAAGTAATATGGCATACAAAGTGGCAGAAGTAAAGAACCAAAGCAGCAAGGTAAAGCAAAGCAGCAAAGAAAACAGCTAAGAACCAAGGCTTGGAAGCCAAGGGCAGAGGGAGATTTTGTGCACTGTTTTCAGTGCACAGAGACTACAAATTGCAAGACAATAGGCGAGCAACACAGCTAAGAAATATAAACTGAATTTGAAGCAAAGCAAGACTGAAAATGTAAGTGACTGAGAAGGATATTGTGGCTAAGCCAAGGCTTAGATTCCACCTTGTGTCCTAATCAAATAGCATATTCCTAGGTTGAGTTGAGTCCTATGCATACAATAGAAAGGAAAGAAAAACAGCTTGCTAACAGAAATACCCCTAGTATTGACTGTCTTTTGACAGCACAATCAATCACAAGCAATCATAGCACTGCTTTCTTCCCAATGCACAAGAAAAACAAGCATATGGCATCCTATCCTAGCAATTTTACCATTTGACAGTGCACCAAGGCTTTATCAAAGCCTTAGCTTGTTGCTAATTAGCTCATACTACACATGTTAACAGCATCAACATTCATCACATATGCTAATTGAAACAACATTCTCAATATTCAAGATAAAAATCAAAACATCATATAACATCCACTATCCACTGTCATGCAATAACTGAAATTGAAATTGTGACATAAAACAGAACAAGGTGTTTTTCTGGCTAGTCCAGAGATCATCCCCTCCTTTCTCTCACACAAAACATTACAAATATATACTCCCCCTATCAGAATTAGGGTTCCAACCCCTTTTCCCCAAAAACAGAAAATTAGGTAAAATTGATTTACCTAATGTGTTGAGATACTCACTCCATCTCGTCGACCCACTCTCCAATTACTTCTTCTCGTTCATCTCATGCTCCAATTGTTGCTTTAACATCACTTATATCCCCAATTTCTCACCTAGGTATTCAGTGAGAAGAGAGATGAGAAATTGGAGAAATTAGTGGTTGATAAAGAGATAGCACGTGATGGTGATGATGGGCTTAGGTTTAGGGTTGGTTTGGTGGCGTAGATGGTGGAGTGATTTGGGGAGAAGATGGTGGTGATGGAGACGGACATGGTGGTGGTACGGGTTCTGAAGGAAGAAGAGATGGAGAAGAAAGAAGAAAGGTGTGTTTGGCTGGGTATAGGGTGTTCGATACTTGGGTGTTAGGCGGGTTCAGCGAGGTTTGATGATCTGCGACAAGGAGCGATGGATGGGAAGATGGTAGGTGGATCCAACGGCGATACGGAGGTAAGCGTGTAGCGACCGTCGGATGAAGGGATGTAGCAAAACGGACGACCCAAGATGGAGATGGGCGTTGTGATGTAAAGCGGGGCTTCGGAGTTTGATGTGCGATGATGGAGCGACCGTAGGATGCTGAAATGCTTCGATCTGACGCTGAAATCCGAGACGGGCTTGGATATAGAAAATGGGTTTGGGTAAGGGTTTTGGGCCTTGGGTATGCCAAGCCCATATCTTCTTTAAGAACAATTCTTCCTCTTCAAGCCCACTTCTAGCCTTTTGGTCTTGTGCACGACATTCTTCGCGGCTTCCTTGCGTAATTCCTCCCGTCTTTTCACCACTCTTCAGCTCTTTTCCGCTCCGCAATTCATCCAGACTTTATTTATTACCTAAAAATGCAAAATTAAGTAAGAAAAATATTTATTCTTGAAAACAATGAAAATACAGAATATGGGATAAAATGTAGAATTAATGCACAAAAGATGAGTTAAAATGCCAACAAAAAGGGATAAATATATACAATATTTGGCACTCATCATGCATACGAATGTGTGTACAAAAAATCTGTTTGTCAACATATAACTACTTTGTTACCTGTACGAGTACATGTAATACGGCTTCAGACTTATAACAGTTTTCCTAGTTTGTAAGACTGATATATACACTGTCTTATATCCGAATCTATAGTAGTTCTGTATTTCTCTCTAAATCGATTCGAAACATTCCCGAATAATGACACATATCACTATTCCAGGATATTTTCGAATGATAAAACTTGAATCATGATTTTGATTGCGGACAATAAATTTTCCTTAACCGAAAGTCATCAAGTATGAACAATGTTCATTAATCTTAGTCATATTTCGAGGACTAATTACCAAGATAAACTTGACTCAAAATTCTTGATATGCTTATCATAGTCTAATTAGGTATGCGAAAGATGAATATCACTTGAGAAATAGGTGGTTCAGTTTTCACTTACCTTTTGTTGAAGAAGTTCTCCAAAAACATCGCTTAATCTTCGCCTTCAAACGGTAGAACACAACGATGACTGCCATGATGTTCGTTTCTCAACTACACTTCTATACTAATCCTAGAATTAACTAATTTTAGACTAAAAATCAAAATGAAGTTTTGAAAACTAACTTTGACAACAAGATTATAGCTTGCAAAAGAGAATGACTGCCTATAAAATACCTAGGACTGTCATTAGAAGCAATCCCAAGAGCTTACTCTGTATGAGATTGTCATAGAGAGTTTGGAAAGTAAATTGTCACAATGAGAAATATATTAACCAGGGCTATCTTTTTGAAACAGGAAAATAATATCTTTCTCTTCTAACTGCGCAAGTAAAAAAAAGAAGATGATCAATAAAATGACAAGGTTCTTATGGTGTAAAGGAGAATAAACTAGAAACATGTTAGATTTTCGCAAGCCAAAGAATTTAGTTTGGTCTTAGATTTCAAAAACTCATAATTACAAAATAAAATAAAATAAAGAAATAACCCAAATGATATGACATTTGGGTTTGGAGGTGTGCTCATCTGAAAAATAATTTTGGGAGAGAAGGTAATTCAAAAAAGAAATAACCCAAATGATATGACATTGGTGGATAAACACGAACATCTCTTAAAGTGGGGGCTTGTGGAATGAAATTCTAAAAAGAAATAAAATGATGGAAAACGGTGACAATAAAACAAATACGGAATGGTATGAAAATATACTTTCATCTGATAACTGGTATGCATCTGAGGTTTTAGAAAATAGATTTCCGTTGACATGCAATAAGGAAATGTCTAATTAAAATTAATTTATGAATGTGTAAATGGTCAAAAGAATTGGAAACCGAATATCCAAAACTTGTCATTTGTAAGACATTGTTTCATGGTTTGGAGGCTTAGATAAAAAAAAAAATTAGAATAAAGGATATTATGACAAAACTTTAAGTTCTTGAACTCAATGATCAAAATCTTGCAACTTCTCAATTCTCAAAACATCTTGAGAAAAAGGATATACTTAATAAAGTCTATATATTTCTATGGTCTGAATTTTATAACTTCGTACCAACTTTCCTAAATTTGTTGCATATACATGTCCAATTACCTAATAATAATTAATTTGTATAACTTATAAGAGGAGGATGTAAGTCATGTGTTTTTCCACTGTCAGTATGCATGAGAATTTTGTTTCTACTTAATCAATATTTTAAAATATATCTGGTGTTTCATAGAGAATCTTATAAATAATATGGAGACCTGGAAGTACACTCTCTATTGCAAAGCAGAAGTACAAAAATATGTAAGGTTCTTGCTTGTAATATTCTGGTAGATATGAAAAGATCAGAACAATGATTATTTGGAGGGAGTCTGATGCTTAGTGCAAACGTTTAATTGATCATGGAATCTTTTGTCATTTTGTGGTTCCCAAATGAAGAGACATTCTACTTATTTTTTTTTAAACATTATCATATTCAACTAGGAAGTCTGTCGTATTATACCTTCATAAAGTAAGAGTTGTAAATTTATTTTTCGTTTAGAAATTTACTTTCCTTTCTCAATTTTTTTAAATAACTTTTAGATTTACTGTCATATTTCAACAACTACAAAATTAGGGAGGATCCATTAACATGGTTACTCTCACGCAATTTTATAATTTCAGAACCAATTCTAATTCAAATATGAATTTTTTACGACCAATTTTTAAATGATAGATGGTAGTATTATAACAAAAGATATTGTCACAATATTCTCGAGATATGTGCATCATTGATGATGAAGCTTCACTTCTGATAGCTACTTGGTGATTTTAGCTTTCCAGTTAATCACTTCAATTCTCCGACGGTTGCAGCAGAATGAAGGGGAGTGTATGTACACCTTTCGTCATCCACCACGTGTACAGAAAGAGACACGTGGAAGGCATGCAAAACAAGATATCAAAACATGATAGCAAGCATCTCATCAAAATATGCCACTGGTCAGCAGATCCGACGGTCAGGGACAGAGGATCACAGAGGTATGATGGCTCAGAGGAGCACCAGATAATACCCCTTGGGTGTTATCACACCCAATCCCGAGGAAGATCCCAGATCAACGGCCGAGAGGAAGTTTGGCTGACACAGATGTGACCAGACAAAGAGACACTTGTCTGACACGAGCAGACATCCATATACCCGCATTAAATACCAAAGAGATATACACGTGTTAATCAGCGTGTGGAAGAGGCGAGGATAATCCTTCGTATTCAAGCTCAGGCCGCGGCATATGCCGAAGACCTCTGCGTAATGGGCACAAAGCACAAGAAGATAAGATTACAACGGCACCTCAGAAATGGGACCCACGTTCCAACCCTATAAATACCCCTCTCCACTAAGAGAGAAGGGGTCGACCAAGTGAGAGCAATTATAGGAGATAGAGAGAGAAATAGGAAGAGTAAGTAATCCCCCTACTTCCGCAGACCTATGTATACTCTAAAGTCATTCGACTATCTTTGTAACCATTCAATACATAGTGAAACACCAACCCCGTGGATGTAGGCCTTAGTGCCGAACCACGTAAATCTGTCTTATTTACATTTCAGCACCTTACATTCAGCGTTAAACTTCATATGCTTTATATTTATACTTGATTCTTGGTTTATTCCTTTATACGAACATTATTTAGGATAATATTTGACTAGACAATGACAAGCCCGAGGGCTTCGAGTCGATGAATCGATATAATCATCCCCGTTACGCATACGACGTACAATTCTAGAATTAGGATGTATGCGAATATTGTTTGTGAACACGTGGATGGCTTCATGATTTATGTGTTCACAATCTGGCGCTAGAAACAGGGACTTTGTCCCGGTAAAAAATTTATCTTATCCTGTGATTTCACCTTAAACGCGCATTACGGTTGTGCCCTATTCTGGGTTCAGTGTGCTTTCAAAACCTTCTTTATTCTGGGTTGAGCGTGCTTTCAAAACCTTTTTTATTCTGGGTTCAGCGTGCTTTCAAAACCCTTTTTATTCTGGGTTCATGGTCTTCATTTTCACAAACACCATTTCAAAGCAGACAAATCCACGGTTATCTATCACAGATTTGCACATGAGGCATTTTCCTTTTAAAACTAAGACTTAATAATCCAGATTCATGAGTTCTCGCGACGGATCGGCCTTTTCAAGAGTTTTCTTTTTCAAAAGTAGTCTGAAAACAAGGTCCATGACTGTTTATTAGAGGATTTGTATTGCAAAAACTAGACCGATGAAGTCTTCATTTCTCTTTTATTAAGGCCCTTGGGAAGCTCATTTCCTTCTATTCCAATAATCTTGGGGATATGAATGGCACTAACCCGATCCTCGTGGATATCTTTGGTTCTCTTTATTTATTCCCCTATGCAGAAAAAGATTAAAAATGGAAAAGATACTAGAGGCAGGAAAAACCAAAACCTCATCAAAGGAGACACCGAGGATTACCCCGGTCATGACCCGAAGCAAGCAGAAAGGAGAAAAAGCTAAAACAGCTACTCAGAAGCAGGATGTTGTGGAAATCACCTCACCTATGAACACTAACTCCATTGCAGCTGCGGCTCTCAAAGCAGCAGCCACGAAGACTGTTGCGGCCCTCCAGGCTGCAGAAGCTAACAAGACTTTGGTTTCAAACCAAATCCATCAACAAAAAGAAGAGGTGGCAGAATCTATGACACATCAGCCCGCACATCCACCAGTCTTCGGAATGCCGTTAACCAACGGACAGAATCAAACCATACCAGTGGTTTTAGTACCGCGGGTGGAAGCTCAACCGAGGGGACCAAACTTGGAGATACCAACAATTGAAGCTGATCCTCGGCCACCCTTAATACACACAGTAGACGAAGGGGGAACTATGGTCGTAGGGGTACAAGCCGGAACTCCCAATCAGGGATCAAACCAGTCCCACCGACTGATGGTAGAGCTCGAAGAATTGAAAAAGAGCCAGCAGGTCTACGCATATGTCGTAGCTCTTCTGGCCAGGGAGAACCAAGACTTGAAAGATAGGATTTCCCAAAGCACGAAGACTAGCCAACAACTGGACAAAGAAAATTCTAAAGCACCAGAGTCTAATCGATACCGAAGAATCATCCTAGCAAACTCCGCCAGGGGAAGCAGTGCATCCGATCCGGAATATGCCGCCGAAGACGTAGACTATTATGACAGTGAAGTTCGAAGAAATAAACGCTCAACTGAGCATGAGAACGTGGGATATTACTGCGCAATGGAGGAGCTGCGTGATGAGATGATGGCTGAGATCAGGAAGTTAAAATCCAAACAAGGCGGAGGAAGGCTTGAAGAGGTGATGAAAGAAGCTAACTCCACGCCCCTAACTCATCGCCTGGCAAATACCCCCATTCCGTTAAAGTGCCATGTCCCAACTTTTGAATGCTATGACGGATCCAGTGATCCCGCGGAACATATCCGGTATTATAATCGTATCTTAGCCCGATGGAGTCAAAACGACGCCGTCCTCTGTAGATATTTCCCATCAAGTCTGAAGGGATCGGCTTTGTCTTGGTTTGACAAACTGCCACCTGATTCCATCAATTCCTACGATCAACTCGCAGAGAAATTCTTGAGGACCTACATGTACAACAAAGCTGTCAACACCGGAATGGATAAACTTTTTTCTCTGGAAATTGGTTACAAGGAGAACACGAGGGAATACACCAACAGATGGCACAATATCTGCCAAGCCATAGGGAATGTGGATCCCGTAGTAAGTATCAACTGCTACAAATGGGGATTAGACCGAATGAGTCCACTATTTGTTGAGATCCACGGAAGCGTACCTAAGACAGAAGGAGATCTTCGAATAATTATTGAGAAGTACGCTCGTCTTGAAGAAATCCAGCGTGAGAACCCGAGGGCACAAACGTAGAGGTCTCACCGTACCAATTCCGCAGAACAAACGAGCGGGGCCAAAAGAAATAGCTCAGTGGAACGGCCTCACGAAGATAGGAAGGAACGAAGAGATGAACGACGAAAAGACGATCGAAAATTCGAAGATCAGGTTTACACGAAGCTCAATGCTAGCTACGCTCGGATCTTGCGAAAGATCAAAGGAAGGGAAAATTTGGAGTGGCCGTGGTATAAGGGAAAACATCCCCCAAGAACCGAGAAGTCTAAAGATTACTGTGAGTATCATTGCTTCAATGGACACCAGACCGAAAAATGCAAAAACCTCAAAATAATGATCCAAAAATTGATTGATGCTGGCGAACTCAAGCAATACATACGAAAGGAGGTCACCGAGGACAGATCCAAACGAACCAAGCAAGTCCAACTTCCAGAGGGAAACCGCACAATCAACACCATATCGTGTTCCGAAGACGCAGGGCCCTCACTTACAGCGCAGATAGGAAAAAGTCTACGGAAGCAATTCGAATACCGCAACGAATTATATAAGATCAATGGCGTAGAGGTGGACGGGCACGAAGAGTGGATGGACGCACCTATCATCTTCGATACTGAAGATATCTAAGAAGATATGGAAGACCATAACGATCCCTTGGTCCTCACACTACCAGTGGCCGGATGTAACCTCAAAAAGATCCTCATAGACGGGGGAAGCTCAGTGAACGTTCTATTCTACGACGCCTTCAAACGGATGAAGTTTCATGATGAACAGCTAATGACCTCTTATTACACCATCTACGGGTTCAATGGAGCGCCCACAAAGCCATTGGGAGACATCGTGTTGCAGGTGAACGCCGGGCCCATGAAAGTAGAAACACGATTCAGCGTAGTTGACGCCCCATCCCCTTATAACGCTATTATTAGACGAAAGTGGATACATAAACTCAAGGGAGTGGCAGCAACTTACTACCAATATCTCAGGCTCCCTACACCCGAGGGAGTGATGAAAATCAAGGGAGATCGGGTCTCTGCAAAAAAGTGCCAGACCACTCAGGATCGTATTAACAACGAACAGGAAGAGCAGCGAAAAACCCAAAGGATCAAAAATAAAGAATCTGCGAAAGAAAAGGCCATAGACCTGTTCCTCAAGGAAACCACAAGGAAGGGCTTGACAAAAGATGATAATGTCCTTAACACAGAGGCAGGTACTCCAGCAGCCAACGAAGGACAAAAACATACCAAATAGCAATTAAAGAACGTCCCAGTCCTCGGGGACCCGAAGACGGTGTTCACACCAGTGGAGCCCGTAAAAGAAATCAACATAGGAACGGAAGAAGACCCGAAGATGATCAAAGTAGGGACCATAATGGACGAAAAAAGAGAAGATTCCTTAACTAAATTACTTAAAGAATACGCGGATGTATTCGCCTGGAAGTTAGGAGACATGCCGGGGATTGATCCGAAAATAATCCAACACGAGCTGCGCATCAAACCAGGCACGCCACCTTTCAGGCAGAAAATAAGAAAAGTTGCACCAAAGTATCATAAGGCAGTAGAAAAAGAACTTCGGAAACTACTAGAAGCATGCTTCATCAAGGAAGTCAAATACCCTACGTGGATCTCCAACATGGTCGTCGTTCCTAAGAAAAATGAAGGGGTTAGGATATGCATCTACTTTACTAACCTCAACAAGGCATGTCCAAAGGACAGCTATCCCCTTCCGAGCATAGATCAACTGGTTGAAGCAGTGGAAGGATACCAAGTGCAAAAGCTCAATGGGTCCTTAGCGGCCTTGGGAAGATTTATTGCCCGATCCTCGGACAAATGCAAACATTTTTTTCAATATTCTCAAAAAAGGGAGTAAGTTTGAATGGACCGCAGAATGCGAAGAAGCCTTCCAAAGAATCAAGGAACACTTGGCTTCAATTCCAATCCTGCAGAAGCCTGATCCCGATGAGGTTTTGGCATTGTACATAGAAGCGACAGAAGACGCAGTTAGCGCAGTGTTGGTCAAAACCAATACGAAGATAGAACAACCTATGTATTATGTCAGTAAGACCCTCAATTCTGCGGAAAGGAATTACACGAAGATCGAACAACTCATCCTGGCATTGGTATGGGATACTCAAAATCTGAGAACCTATTTCCTAACTCACTTCATCCGCGTCCCATGCAAAGCACCACTGGAAGCAGTCCTCAAAAGCGCGGGAAAAGTAGGTAGAATAGCCAAGTGGAACACCCACCTGGACCAATTCAACATCATTCATGAAATTCAACATTCCCAAAAATCCCAAGTTTTGGCGGATTTCTTAGCAGACCTCCCCCTTGACAACGATGAAGAGATTAGGGGAATACCAGAAGCCGACGAGGAAAGCAAGGATCCAGTTGATGTCCTCGAACCCGCGAGTCAAAGACAATGGGAAGTCTTCGTTGATGGTTCCAAAAATAAGGAAGGGGCAGGAATAGGCATTGTCATCACCACCCCAACTGGAGAAAGGATCGTACAGGCACTCAGGTTAGAATTCAAAGAGCATACTAAAACATCGTCGAATACGAGGCAGTCGTACATGCCCTCCGCTTAATAATAGAGATGGGGGTAACTGATGTAAGACTGACAAGTGATTCGCAGCTTGTCATACGGCAAATAGGGCTCGAATACAATGTGTACGACGACACCCTCTCAGCTTACATGGCCTTGGTCCAAACATTGGCATCACAAATTCCGAACATCAAGTTCCGGCACTTATGCAGAAGGGATCTCAGGCACGCGGATGCCCTAGCATATATATCATCCATGCTGAAGGACAAGAGTATCGAAGCTATCAAAATAACAAGGGTATACGAGCCTTCGATTGCATCACAATTTTCCTTTGCTACAAATCAAGATACAGTGGAAGAAAATATCGAAGATCAGGTGGGAGAAGACATCCGTGACGATTTTGACGAAGAAGATATCCTGTCAAGAGCAAATCAAGACGAAGATTTCAACAACGAAGATGATTGGAGAATGATGATCCATGCGTTTCTCAAGGATGGAACCTTACCCGCGGATCACAAACAACCAAAAATACTCTCCAAAGTAGGAAGATATGATCTTCGGGATGGGATCCTGTACAAGAAATCTTTCCTCGGACCGTTACTACGTTGCTTATCCAGGAAAGAGGGGCATCGAATTCTAAACGACATCCATTATGGTGACGCAGGGAATCATAGCGGCATGAGATCACTAGCCGACAAAGCAAAAATGCAAGGATATTACTGGCCCACAATGATACAAGATGCTGCAAGAATGTCCCGACGATGTGAAGAATGTCAGCGTTTCGCCAAAAAGATACACGCACCAGCAACAACGTTGAATTCTGTGGATAGTCCGTGGCCATTTGCAAAATGGGGCATAGATATCGTTGGGCCTTTCATCGAAGGATCAGGGAAAAGAC
The DNA here is from genome assembly GCF_003573695.1 of Papaver somniferum. NCBI lineage: Eukaryota > Viridiplantae > Streptophyta > Magnoliopsida > Ranunculales > Papaveraceae > Papaver > Papaver somniferum. The sequence goes on along the minus strand of NC_039364.1, from coordinate 225,051,970 downwards.
GATTTTTGATAGTAGCCACGGACTACTTCAGTAAATGGGTGGAAGCCAAAGCCTTAGCCAGGATCAGAGACGTGGACGTGTTTACTTTCATATTCCAAAACATTATTTGCAGGTTCGGCATACCAGCGGAAATCGTGTCCGATAATGGTAAACAATTACAGGGGAAAAACATAGACATGCTCTTCGACACTTTCAAATAAGGAAAAACAAGTCCACCCCCATATACCCTCAAAGCAACGGACAAGCGGAAGCTACTAACAAGACCCTCGCCCTTATCCTCAAAAAGCAATTAGACGAACACAAGGGGCGATGGTGTGAACAGCTACACAATGTATTATGGGCATACAGGACAACACGAAGATCTGCCACTGGGGAGTCCCCATTTCTCCTCACTTATGGAGCTGAAGCAGTCATCCCAACAGAGATCCTCATGCCAACCACAAAGACCGAAGCATGGGAGAAAAATCTCACAACAGACATGATGTTAGAGAGACTGGACGACCTGGAAGGAAGGAGGGAAGCAGCATTGCAAAAGATGGAAAATTATCAACGGAGACTAGCGAGAGAGTACAAAAAAAGGTTAAGCTTCGAAATTTTGTAGAAGGGCAGTATGTGCTAAGAACAATCCCGCAGTATCAACGAGAGAAGAAATGGGGAAAGTTAGCACCTACATGGGGAGGACCTTTTATAATACACGACATTGCGGGAAACGGTTCCTACTATCTTCGCAATCTGAAAGGCGAGGTCCTCCGGCACCCTTGGAATGCTAAATGGCTCAAACCGTACTACCCATAGGAGCAGCGCAGCTTTGCATCTGCGTGAAGAATACCAGAAGAAGAAGGCAGCGTAACCGCTTTACATGTTTCTATCTCTGGACGAGGAGTAGCAGGCCTCAACCTATCAATCAAACAAACTTTTTGGGAAATCTTCAAGCAAACGAAATGGTCAAAAGGCCCGCTGGATGAACGCATGTACATTACATAATAAATTAACAATATTGGGGAAAGTAGTTAATCTACAATCTCTCAGGGCTCCCCTATCAGTGTCTATGAGTGTAAGACCAGGGGGAAGGCACCCAGCAGAAAGAGATACCCAACCAATTTTAAGGCAGCGGGTCGACGGAATGGGTGCATGTAAATATTTTCAAATAAGCATTCCATATCCTAGAACGCTGCCTCGGCCCCCACCGTTTGGGAATCCTCTGGCCCAGGATTCGCCAGCGGGGTGACAGGTCTCAAGACGATCACGAAGGTATTTACCTTCGGTGTCGCACCCAAACACTCTCAACTTTTTACAAAACAAGTTATTTCTAGTTTAACACTTCACAATACTTAAAATAAAAAGATGAATTGATAACGCAGGTATGCCAAAAGGATGATCCATTTCATAAAGAGTTGATTACAAGATTCAGCAAATAAGATAAAGCAGGAAACACATCAAAAAATGATCCGAAATTATATAATCAACAAGGATCAACTTTCTATGACTAATAAAAGAAATCTACTTGGACGATACAGCTCCATCAACAGGGTTGTCTCTGCGAGATGAAGGTACGCTACCACCTGAAGAGGGCCCAGAAGAACCAGGCAAGGGCGCGGGAAGGGGACGACGCGGATAATTCTTGACAAGACCATGTTCGACTTTAATACCAAGTTCAATCTTATCTAGGACTTTGTTGGTCTCTTCAGCCAACTGACATCGAGCTTTACAAGTGATAACAGCGGTCCGCTGGTTGGCCTGAGATAGCAATGCAGATAGGCGTTCCGCCTCTTTGGAGGCAATCTCCGCTGCTTCCTCACGAGACGTGGCCAACCCTTTGAAATAGTTGGCTTGTCCTTCCTGCTGCACTAAGGTAGATTGAGTTTTTTTTAAGCTCATCATTTGCTGCGTGAAGCTGTCCCTCGAGTGCTGAAAACAAGAAATACCAAGGGGTTAAAACGAAGAAATAACAGAATCACACTCGATAAAACGAGGTTATACCTTCGACATTATCCGAAGCCTCTTCATACTCATTGACAACTGCGTCCCGAGCCTCATCAAGAAAGTCATATTCGGTGGATAGTTTCTTATAATCCGTTTGAAGGTTCGTAAGAGCAAATTGACTCGCGTCTAAATCTACCTGCTTCATTGAATACAAGTGACGAAGATGGTTGACTTTGTCATTCATCTCCCCCATTCTTTTATGGAGTCGATACACATTCACTTCAAGATCTCTTTCAGACTCCACTTGGCGAGCAACATCAGCTCGAGACGCTGCTAGGGCTTTACTAAGAGCACCAACCTCGGCCCTAGCATTATCTCTTTCCTCGGAAAGACGCAACATACTATCCCTAACCCCGGGGCCTAAGAAAGAACGAGCCTGTTGTATCTCTCCTTCCAAAAAGCGCAATCTAGCCTCTAAGTCTGAAGCATGTTCTCGAGCATCACGCAGGTTTTCACGCATCCATAGCAGTGTACCATTAAACAAACAACGGTCATGATTGTACTTATTTTTCATATCAACCATCAGTGTTCGCTTTTCACTCCACTCAGTTGTTAAGGAGTTGTGCTCATCAGAACGAGCATTCCACTTTACGGCTTCGCTTTTCAACTTACCCACTAACTCTGCAATACGGGATTTCTGTCGTTCCCTTTCTTTCCGAAGCCATATCAGCTCGGGGACTCCACCCACTGAAGATAGGGTGGGGAGACTCAGACAGAACACCAAAATACAGATAGGGAATCACGAGGAGTGAAAGATCCATAAAATACGAACCTGTGAAGGACGAGACATTTCTACGAGTCTGCTCCAATTCGTTGCGGACTATAGAAAGTTCTGAATGAAGATTCTCCTCAGCGTTACCCAGCTGTTCTTTTTCCTTCAGACGGCCCCTCAGTTCATTTATTTCCACTTCAGCCGCAGACAGTTCCTCTTCTCTATGACGAAGCTTGGCCTCCAACTTTAAAGACTTTTCTTTGAAGAATTGGTATAGAACATGGTTACAATGTTCGCTCCTCGTCATCTACGTCACAAACAACAAACATTATCATACCAAAGGGATCATATATCACAAAGAACACAATGTGCGGATATCATAAAAAAAAGAGTACAAGGATTTAACTCTAAGACACGCTGCTGGGGAAAACCGTATTGGTACCCGTCAGCTATGGCCATCATATCAGCAACAGAGGAGGGAGGGTCAACCACTAGGTTAGATTCCTAAGCTCTCAGATTCTTCTCCCACATTTCAGCAACGCGGGCTTCAGAAGACAATTGCATCATCCGACGAGTATAAGCGTCGGAATTCTTCTCACCAGTGACCACTGGGGCAGGGTTAGGGAAGAACATCAGGTTCTTCTTCTTAAGCCAAGCCAAAATGGCATCTTCACCTTCAGGCATTAGCGAGTAAGGGAAATCCTCTGAAGGAGACTCAACCGCAGACTTCCCCTTGGCGGTTATCTCCTCACCCGCGCAAGTCCCGACATTACCACCCTCAGCATGACCACCTGCGTTCTCAGCTTGCTGATCAGTGGTTCCTTCTTTGCCAAGATTCCCAAGCACATCCCAATCATCATTTGGGGAAAGAAATGATAAGTCTTCGGCAAGACCCATGGCAGCATTCACATCAAAGGATTCCCACGCGGAATATATCCTACCGAAAGAAAATTCAGGGGAAATAACAGGGGCAGATCCACCCCCGCCAGTACCACCAACGGTAATATTACCCTCAGCCTCACCATCACCACCCGCGGCAATTTCTTCCTCACCATCACCACCCGCGGCAATTTCTTCCTCACCATCACCACCCGCGGAAACTTCTTCTTCACCATTACCACCTTCGTCATCAGGATGAGAAGTGTCGGTACCCTCTTCTCCATTGGACATTTCTTCATCCTCCCCATGCCCTTCGTTTACGGGACTCGTAACCTCCTCATAACCCTCAGCCTCACCGATAACCGCAGTAGAAGATTGTTTGGGTCCAAGTTTCTTCTTCTTCGACACCTACAAACCAGTATACATCCCACAAAGGCTCATTTTTTCCCTCACTTCAAAAATGAAAATTATTTCAAGCAAGGAAAAAGGGGCAAATAGATGGAGAATATAAGAAGAAACTATACCTTGGCAGCAGCAACACTCCTCGTTGGATGGGTAGCACCAGAACCCTCCTCCTCATCTCCATCAACGACATCAAGAGCATAAGGAAAATTCATGCCCGCGAAACTCGGACGCCAAGGACAGAAATCTCCATAACGAGCAGGAGGAGTTTCACGAGGCTTGCTATTTTCAGAAGGACGCCAACCGCGTGGACCCGGAATCCATCCATAAGCCCAAGGACCAACTACCTCGATAACAGTAGCATGCCATTCATAATCATGGTCACGCTTAATCCTTTCACGAGAAGGAAAGAGTTTCCGTTTAGCATATCCATCAGTACCAGGAACATACTTCAGCTTGGCATCACTCACCTCACTCAAAAAACGAATTTCACCACGGGGAACAACAATATTACGAAGGCTAACACTCCACGGCTTACGGTTTTTGCTGTTGACATAATCCCCAAAAGAACTGTTAAAATTCTGAGGAGTGTACCACTCTCTCTCAGCAGGATTTGGAACATAGCAGGTCATCATAGTCTCTCCCTTGCTCCGCAGGTAACATTTCTTCAGTGAACGAAGATAATTCCCAGATAGTTGTGACACAGAACGATTATGAGTGTTCGTGGAAGAGCTTTCGCGACTAGCCAACACGTCATAATAAAAGGAGTCACCCGACTTATATAGGGGCAACATGAGACCCGCCTCGAAGGCTCCAACCGTAGTCAACAGATGAAACTCGTCAAACTGATAATTAGCAAGGAGCTCGTAAGTGATATCATCGTCAAGGGCATAGAAGCGAACCTCAAAAGATTGAAGTTTATGTTTTTCTTTGAACATCTCAAAATCAATATGCTTGAAAGTGACTTTCTTCTTACCAACGGAAATGCTGCGTATCACGGGGATAGTTTCTTCTTCATTTGCGGAATCAGAAGTAGGACTCAATTCCGAAGTTTTCCTTTTAGAAGGAAGATTTTTAGACGGATCAACTCTCAACATAGCACCCTTGGAGTACTTCCCTTTGAAAGAAACTGCGGGAGGAGGCGGCAAAGATTTCTGCGGAGGCACTGAAGGATGAGCCATTGAACGAAAGGGCGGAGCATCCACTATTTCAGTACGAGGAGGAGGAGCCCGCGTACTCCTAGAGTCATCACGAGGAGGAGCCTGCGTACTCCTAGAATCTTCACGAGGACGAGAAGGGTCGCGGTTTACAGCATACCTAGATCCAGAAGGACCCTTCAGCATATCCCCTTTCTTAGTAGGCACAACCTTCGCACCGGAGGAAGATGAAACCCTATGACCCCGAGGATCCGATTGCGAAGACTTGTGAGGACCTTCCCCAAGTGGATATCTGTCATAATCTCGATGCGGAGGGGATCTTGGCGGACTAGACGGCGGAGATTGGTAAGGAGCCCGCGGACGATCAGACATATCTACAAGGAAACACAAAAACAGTTTAGAGAAGAATACGAGGAGATCACTAAAGATCAAAAAACCCATAATTTATGGTTCATCCGGATAAACATTAAAAACTCTAAGAACTAAAAAATACTCAAATACAGACTCACAGACGTTGAAACAAAGAACAGGGGCAAGCATATATGCTTTGACATGTATGATCTTCATCGCAAAACCAAGAATACAGCAGCAGGAGACAAACGAGTAGATACATAGATAAATCAATGGTGAACGGTTAATGAAAAACCCCATACCTGTATAGAAGAGGAAGACAAGCACCAACCACAGTCGAAGAAAGGAGGATCAGACATATCAAAATAATTGAATGTTGTTATCTTCAAAATCGAATGCTAGAGAAACCGAAATAATACCCCTTTCAGATGATAATAAGTTGAATGTTGTTATCTTCCTCACAAGAATGATGATAATAAATGACTAAAGAACAAGAATAGAAAAAAAGAAGAGAATGAACACTGACAAGAAGAGGATAAAAGTTTTTTTTCACATTCTCTTTCCTATTTATGAAGCTAGAGAAGACAATAACTGCTCCTCGTACCAAGGAGCAGTTACGGGGAAAGTTAATGCAAAGTGGGAAACGTGTAGGACTACCTTTCTTCTTCAAAATTGCAAAAGACGCCCAAGTTAGAAGAAGAGGGGAAAATTGTATGTACACCTTTCATCATCCACCACGTGTACAGAAAGAGACACTTGGAAGGCATGCAAAACAAGATATCAAAACATGATAGCAAGCATCTCATCAAAAGATGCCACTGGTCAGCAGATCCGACGGTCATGGACAAAGGATCACAGAGGTATGATGGCTCAGAGGAGCACCAGATAATACCCCTTGGGTGTTATCACACCCAATCCCGAGGAAGATCCCAGATCAACGGCCGAGAGGAAGTTTGGCTGACACAGATGTGACCAGACAAAGAGACACTTGTCTGACACGAGAAGACATCCATCTACCCGCATTAAATACCAAAGAGATATACACGTGTCAATCAGCGCGTTGAAGAGGCGAGGACAATCCTTCGTATTCAAGCTCAGGCCGCGACATATGCCGAAGACCTATGCGTAATGGGCACAAAGCACAAGAAGATAAGATTACAACGGCACCTCAGAAATGGGACCCACGTTCCAACCCTATAAATACCCCTCTCCACTAAGAGAGAAGGGGTCGACCAAGTGAGAGCAATTATAGGAGAATATAGAGAGAAAAATAGGAAGAGTAAGTAATCCCCATACTTCCGCAGACCTATGTATACTCTAAAGTCATTCGACTATCTTTGTAACCATTCAATACATAGTGAAACACCAACCCCGTGGATGTAGGCCTTAGTGCCGAACCACGTAAATATGTCTTATTTACATTTCAACACCTTACATTCAGCGTTAAACTTCATATGCTTTATATTTATACTTGATTCTTGGTTTATTCCTTTATACGAACATTATTTAGGATAATATTCGACTAGACAATGACAAGACCGAGGGCTTCGAGTCGATGAATCGATATAATCATCCCCGTTACGTATACGACGTACAATTCTAGAATTAGGATGTATGCGAATATTGTTTGTGAACACGTGGATGGCTTCGTGATTTATGTGTTCACAGGGAGGGTGGGGTGATGTGCAAGGACACTCTAATCTCAAGTAAGTAGGAGCTCTGTGCATGTTTATGGGAGAAGAGGATTAAAATATATGTACCTTTCAAGATGGAATTTCTCCTTTATTTATAGGGTGTAGATGATATGTATGTATCCTTAGGCCTATTCCTATGCACATGGAAAATAATAGATTTTGCCATATATGCACCCATTATGGTTATGCCAAACTGCCAAACTTGTATGCCTATATGCCAGAAATAACATATAAGCATACATGATGGAGTTTCCAGCGAGTGATAGAGTTTCGATCGCTCGATGGTCATAGCAGCGCTCGCTGGTCATTCAAACGTCAGCGATGGTCATTGAATCGCTTGCTGATTTGATCATCACTTAGTAGTTCCTCATCCAATGGCTACAATTTTTCCCCACTATAAATACCCAATTTAAAACTTATTTCAACTCACACCAGAATTTCTCAATCTCTCAATCTTATCCAAATCTAAAACAATCACTCCTTCTCTACGAGTCTTTATTTCTTGTGATATAGATTCCCAATCTCAAAGTCAAGGCAAAGGTAAAAAAAACCAGAGTTCGTGGTGCAAAATACAACATGCTAGAAGATGAATGCATTTGTCGTAATTATGTTTTTTTTACCCAAGATTGTATCGATGGTGCACAACAACATGGTAACACCATGTGGGAAAATATATTTCATAAATATGAAGAACAAACCATGAACATCAATTCTCGTGATGAAAGGGATTGGCAGAACTCTTAATTGTAGTCAACAAGAAGTAGCCTCTTATGTTGCATTGATAATGCAAGCTAAGAGAGGAGGCAAGGAGAGTGGTCAGGTGGATGGTGATTTTGAAAGACAGGTTTGTGCAGATTAGCAGCAAAAACATGATAAACAGTTCGCTTACGAAAGTTTTTATCATGTTTTGAAGGTGTTGAACAAATATAATCCGGGTTTTTTAGCAAGTAATCAACAAGTACCTGAAAGGTCACCATATAATTCTTCTCCCTCAACGCCAATTTTTTCACCATTTTCACCAGGTCTATCAAATTCTTCACCAGATACCCCAAGAAAGCCAATTGCCAACTTAGTTTTCAATAATTATGATGATGGTAAGAGAAAACTTCCAGGGAAAAACAATGCAAGACTGGCTAGAAAATTATCTCAAGAAGGAGGCAGTTCCAGTGGATTTGACATGGCGGAGTTTATGGAACATCAAAAGACCGTCGAGAAGCAAAGAGCAGTTGAAAGGAAATTTCAAAACAGGGAGAGTAAGAAAGGTCGTCTTTCTCAAGAAAAATTTGGGTTTGGCTATGACAAGCATAACATTCTTCAAGCTAGTACTTCAATTATGAACGCCCAGCAAAAATATTTGTGGAAAATCGAATTTGACAGGATTCAAGAACAAATTTAACAACAATCTGGATTTACCAACAACCAACCCAATGGTGATGATGATGAGGATATAACTGATGATGAGTTTGATGTAGTAGAACATCTAGATGATTGATGTATTATTTTAAGTTTTAATTGAAGTATCGAATTTTAATTTGATATGTTGTTATTGCGTTCCACTTAATATTAGTTTGAAATTAAAAGTTGAATGTGATTAATTTGAAATATCTACTTTAATAAGTTTTTCTCATTAACTTAAAATAAAATATATAACTTAATAAAATAAATAACCTAATAAAAATATATAAAAATACATAACTTAATCATTGTCTTCCATGCCATGCCTAAAGATTCAATCTCATATCATCTCTTAAAGTGTCATACAAATTTCGGTTCTGAATGTAATTAGTCATTTGAGCATAATTCCTTGCAGGGACGCCTCTTTGTGGTTGAGTCTCCGGCCTCAAATCTTCATCTTCATAGTTAGTCCACTCTGAATCACGACAGGTTTCCTGAATTACCATGTTATGAAGAATTATGCAAGTGAGCATAGTCTTGTGCATTTCACGAGGACTCAACCCACGATATGGGCCACAAATGATGGCGAACTTTCTCTTCAAAATTCCAAAAGCGCGTTCCACATCCTTCCTCGATGCCACTTGTGCATCGTTAAAATGCCGGCATGAATGGCCCAATGCACCGACAGGAGGCTAACGGTAGCATTGAACCAAAGTGAATCATTTTGGGTAGATACCATCCGCAAGATAATAGCCATAAGTGTACTGATGGCCGTTGATCATGAAACGGACTTGGGGACAAATTCCATACTTCAGATCCTCAAACAGAGGCGACTTGTGCAAAATATTAATATCATTTTGTGAACCCGGAAGACCAAAAAAAGCGTGCCATATCCAACAATCAAAAGAAGCAGCAGCTTCAAGGATAACGGTTGGTTTTGCATCATGACCGTTATATTGACCATCCCAATAAACAGGGCATCCTTGCCATACCCAATGCATACAATCGAGGCTACCTAGCATTCCTAGGAATCCCCTTTCCTCATTCTCCCTCAATATTTATCTGACATCTTCCTCGGTTGGTTTTCGTAAATATGTTGGACCAAAATGATCAACCATTACTTCACAAAACAATGAAAGGTAAGTGAATGAATTTTTTTTACCCATATGAAGTTACTCATCGTTCGCATCCGCTGGAGTGCCATAACTTAGAATCCTTAAAGCCGAAGTAACTTTTTGTTCAGGACTATGACCTCTAATATTCAGTGCATCAAACTGATAATTAAATTCTACTCGACAAAACTCTTCAATAATCTTTCTCACCAGATGACGAGGCATGCGGAATCGACCTTGAAAATTTTGATCAGAGTACATACAATTGGGAAGAAAATAATCGTGCATCAGCTTTTGGTGGTAAAATCTTCTCCCTCGATACGTATATCTTCTTGAGAATACTTCTTGTGGCTCTGGAACTCTAGGTATTTGGCCCGTATGTACAAGCATCAAAGTGTCGATTAGTTATCTTCAGCTTCCTCATCGTCAAGTTCTTGCAACCTCATTCAATACATTTCTTGTTGTAATCTAAACCGATTCATAATAACATTCCTCTCTTCATTGGATCTCGCCATTGATGGTTACGAAATTTAAAAATTGAGAATAGAGAAAAAGAAATTGGTGAAACATATGTATAAGTAGGTGTGAGTAACTTGGAGAAGTACAAGGGTGTATATATAGGAATCAGCAGGGGGAAATAGTCGTTGCAGAATAATATCTCCAGCGTTAGAATTTATAGCGCGCGATGGGAATTATGACGCCAGCGATATTCAGAATATCGCTGGCGTTTTAGATAACATCGCTTGCTAGAAAGTCTATCGCCCAGTGATTTTCCCATAGTGACGCAATTGGTTTGCCATGCCACCTGGTATGCCAAACCAGTTTTTTTTTGCGTGTGCATAGGAATAGGCCTTATAAACTTCTGGATTCATACTGGCTATGTACCTTGGTCAGATTTCCAGTTTCATCCTTATCATAAGGATAAAATAATATGATTTATCTGGATAATATTTTTATATATATATATATATATATATATGTAGACTAATAACCGTCAAAATTCACCCCACCTTGTATGATAATTAGGTTAAGATTTTGTACCTAGTCTGGTGACCAATCAGGTTAATAAACCAGTTTACTTGTCATCCGGGTTTATCTTATCCGGCAGATACAATGTATCTATTTATTTTTTGGAAAGATATTAGCAGGCCTAGGCTACTAGTATGTTTGGACTTTAAATTCAACCCAATGGCCCAATTATCTGTTTTATCTTAATTTGGCTAAGATTCACTATTGTTGGGTCCATTTTTCCTTTAACTAACTTCATGATACAAATAGGTAGTTTAAGTCTTGGACTTTGCTCATGTCTGATAAGAATGTCGAGTGTTATAAGAATAACAGATTATTGAAAATTTAGCTTCAATTATTACTGTTTGGATTTTATTAAAGAACATTGGTGCCAAATAATTGTAATATAATGTGAGAATAATCATCTCAGTTGATTCTCCATCAAATCAAATAATCAATTAGATTTTATTAACAATATTGTTTTTAGAGCATACATAGTTCTATAAAACCATCACTAACAAAGAATATCATATGAGCTACTTCGACAAAGCTTTTTTTTGGTATATGGTAAGTTACAAACAATATCAAATTTGAACGTAAAATTGTACCTAATATACATATTGCGGCACAACTGGAAACTTATAATTGAGTTTGGTAAGCTTGCAAGGGGTTATTCTAGAAAATTTTAAACATTTGAAAGAAAACTCGTAAGGCGCTAAAGATCACCCAAAGCAATGGTATCCTCAACTATACGGTTGGCTTAAACTGAATGCTAATGATTATCCTCCGTGTAATACTGGTAGAGCAAGTTGTTGAGTGGTAGTTGAAAACAATGATTGCTTAGCCGTTGGGAGTTTTGCGCATAACTAGGTATATATGAATATATGTCTCTTCGTTAAATCACACATGCTCTTAAATTATTAGGGTTCGGAATGCGTGTTGTATATGGTTTGACTGTGACTCTATGCATTATTATTATTTTTTATTTTTTTATTTTTTATTTTTTTGAAAAAAGAGGTTTCCCTCGTATCATATATAAAGGAGCACCGTTTACTCCATAAGGAGAGTTGCGGTGAATCATTACATCATTGTTCCATGTCTGAATATTCAGATAGGTTAAAATTCCTCTTAGACTATCTCCAGTCCAGTTATGTCTGACTGAGTATTTGTTACAAAAGACATCAAGTTTTGCTTCCCATATTATGTCTACTCTCATTACTAGAATAAAACAATGAACTCTAAGATTTATGACAAGAGGTGTTATGTTGTCAAGGTGTTGATTGACCTTGTATCTCTGTTCTCTTGATTTTGCGTACATTTCTGTCAGTAGCATAAAGGTATATAGATAACTCTATGCATTATCTTAGTTTTGCCTAATACATCTTCAATATCATAGAAGTTTCTTCCATATCATTTCTTTAGGGTAGATAATTATTCAGTGGCAGATGAATTAGCTAAACAGGAAGTGATTAGTGACGCTGATCACTAATTAAATCAAACACCTAATTTTTTCAATGTTGCATTGAGGAACGATATACCCTCTATTCTAATATACATATGCAGATATACCGTAAATCGTTTTTCTCCTTACTTTCGTGAGGAAATCAAGCTCACGCTTTCTGCTTGATTTTCTTTTATTAATAATAAAACTTTAAATAAACCGTAAAAGACAAACTACTCCAAAAACGAATTAGATACATGAAATATTTCTTAATGGGTCTTATGCATTAAGGTAGAACCTACCATTCCTCCAGGAAAAAGAAAAAAAAAAATCTCAATCTTATCTCCTGGGCTAAGCTTTTTCGAAAGAAGATTATTTGTTCTTTTTTTCTTTTTCCCTGCATGTTGTATAGAGCTACTCTATCAGTAAGGCCAAGCATGGTGTGCCATTTTCCTTAACTATATCTTATTTGAAGCTAAGGGAAATGAGTTTCAGGACAACCTCACTATGGTGTTGTGTCATCCCTTAGCTATACTGTACGGAAAGTTTAAATAGTACAAAATGGAAACTTATTTTTCATTTTTTTTCCCAAATTTTTTTTCCGGTAGGAGTATTTGTGTAGGTTAAAAGATAATTATTAAGAGAAAAAAAATAAAGGAGATATAATAAGTGAAAAAATAAAAGGAGTTTGGGTAAAAAAAAGAAAGTGAAAAAGAGAAACTTTAGTGTAAAACTGGGACACCGGAAACGAATACTTAGTTTCCGTGTAATATGCAACGGCTACTCAATTTCCGTAAATTGAAAAAATAAATGAAAACCCAATTTTCGAGTGATTTATGTACGTTACAAAGCTTATCAGATCTGATCAACTTTATAAGGTAGCTAAAGAATACCGCTATTCTAAAGCGATATGCATTTGGCTATGATTAAGCTATAGAGCAACGAAACCATCAAACATAATGCCTGGCCTAAAGCCTCCATGGAAATTTTGTTTAGAAGAAAAGCTCAAAATTAATCTAACATTTTAAGTTAGCAATTACAAATATCAAAATAAAAGTCGCAAAATAATAATGTTGGACTAATACACAGGTGGAAACATCTTTACAGTTTACACCAATAATATTATTGGCCTAATACACAAGTGGAAACATCTTTACACTCTTGATGTGTCCTAGTCCATTTCCACACGTTCTCGGTCCCCACCGGCCACTCTTTGATGAGTCCTAATCCAGAATTAAAGTAATTGCCCCGGTAGAGATCCTGTTGTAATGATTGTCCGTATCTTAAAGACAAAAGTGCTAATTTATACCGGTTGAATAAAGACATCTTTTGTCGTTTTATCTGGATTCGAAAATGATGGTTATTATAAAACGAGGGGTAAGATCTGCCGACAGCATATCTTGCATCCGTTTTGGTGTACAGTACACCCATTACATGCTAGCTCTGTACCCCCTCTCTCTCTTGAAAACCTGCACTCATGCCAAACCCTACGACCAGGGGTTGGACTGGGATTTGAATAAGTATGTGCACACGTGTAGTGATCTTAATGGCTCAATCTATGCCATGTCGGATAAACGATGCTCCCATTCACTTTTTCTTTTTTGTTATAAACAACTTCGCATTTTAGGGCGATCCCCAAAGAAATAGGGGCGGTTGATAAAACAAAATAGGGTCACGTAAACCTAAAATGAAGCCACCCGTTAACTCCCGTTTTTGATAATGTCAATTCTACCCGTAACAATCGGTAGTTTAGTTTATATTAGAGAAAAATTGTTTTAGTTTTGTAGTTTCAAGGTTTAAAGCAGAAGAACAAAAAAAGGAGAATACCATTTTTTCTAAAATTAACAACAAACATGGATTGGTACGAAGAAGAAGGTGAGAAACATCGCGAAGTTCAAGGTTCAATACTGATTAAAGAGACGATTGAATGCATTCAGCACCATTAACGTCTCAGAATCGTTAGTAAATAGAGTACTTTATCTACCGATTATACCTTTCAGTTCAAATAGAAAAGGACAATCGGTAATCTTGTGATGTTCATTATCTACCGATTGTTTAATCGGTAGTCTCGTGATGTTCATTATCTACCGATTGTGGTAGTATCCCCAAATTCAAAATTTTCAAAAACCAATGGAATTTTGAATGTATCTATTTTCATAATCGGTAGTTTCATGATGTTTATTATTTACCTATTGTATAATCGGTAGTTTCGTGATGTTTATTATTTACCGATTGTACAATTGGCAGTTTCTTGATGTTCATTATCTATCGATTGTGGTAGTAGCCACAAATTCAAAAACTAGTGGAATTTTGCATTTCTCTATTTTCACAATCGGTAGTTTCCTAATGTTCATTATCTACCGATTGTGGTGGTAGCCCAAAATTCAAAATTTCCAAAAACTAGTGGAATTTTGCATTTCTTTATTTTCACAGTCGGTAGTTTCTTGATGTTAATTGCCTACCGATTGTTTCTTGATGTTCATTGTCTAACGATTATGGTAGTCGCCCTATATTCAGAATTTTCAAAAAGTAATGGAATTTTAAATTTTTCTATTTTCACAATCAGTAGTTTCGTGATGTTTATTATCTACCAATTGTGATAGTAGCCCCAAATTTATTTATTTTTCAAAACAAAGCAAAGAAGAGAAGAACACAGTCATGATCGGTTGAAAAAATTAATACTAAACTACCGATTATAAAAGGGCATATAAGTATTTTCTAACTAATAGGTCAGCCCATAACCACACGGTCCACACCTATGGGATGGAAATAAAAAATTCGCCCCTAATTCCTTCGGGGTCGCCCCTAAAAATGCTAGGATAAACAAGCAGGATTGACAAAGAAATTTATTATAGGACATATGGGATGTTGAATCATAGAGGGACTATTCTAATAAAACAAAATAAGGCCACCATTTAGTAATTTCAAGAACCTCTTATTTAAAAGAAATTCATATTTTTTGTTTTTTTTTTATGGAAAGAGATCATATATCATCTGGCAAATATAGTAGAAGAGATTACAAAGTCATTTTTATCGAAAACATTAGAATCTATGCTAGATTTATGAAATTTTTGTCGCATATTATCTGACATGTGTTGTAGCTTTTTAATCCTTGCCTCCTTTGCAATGTAGTCCGCTGCTGAGTTATTCTTCCTCTTAATATATTTCACTTTAGCTTGAGGGATATCACCCAATATTTTCCTTATTTCTTGCAAGGTATTTTCCGCCGACCACGAAGAGTCTGTGCTTACCTTATTTAAATTGTCCGCCAAAGCTTTGAAGTCAGTTACTATGAACACGCTTGATAATATATTTCCAGATGAACAAAAGTATGGTAGAAATTTTTACTTGAATATGGCTCAAGTTAGACTCCGTAATCCACCATTTAGGAAATAAATGTGTTGGGAATGTAACTAAAGATTATATTATTTAGGGATAGACCAAACCAAAAGGCTCTTCCAAACGGGCCCTCGCAGAAGAGATGAAATTTCGTTTCTTGCGCTTGATTATTACATAACTGGCAAATCGGGTCGATGTCCTTATTATGTGCGCCTAGTCTAGCAGATGTCGAGAGTACTTTTTGTGATAGTTTCCAGATGAAAAGTCTTATTCTTGGAATTGCTTGAATTCTCCAAATCTTATTCCATGGGAAATCTAGGTTGTTATTAATGTCTTGATCCTGATTGGCTAGAAAGTTATAAACATTTTTGGCCGTGAATTTTACCGAGTGATGGTGCCTCCATCTAACGATGTCTTGCTCTTGTTTCCTTGGATTTAAATCTTGAATTTTTTTCCCTATCTTCTGGGAAAAAAAATTGGTTTAGCTTTTCCTGATCTCACTTATTCTGATCCGTTATTAGCTCTTGAACTCTTGTTGGCGCCTGATCTTGCGTATTGGGGACTTTTCGGTTTATATCTGCATTAGGAACCCATCTGTCTTCCCAAATTTTCACCTAAGCTCCGTTTTGACTTGCCAAACAAAGTTACCTTTTATTAGCTCTAAACCTTTTTGTATGCTGGTCCAAATCCAAGACAGTTTCGAAGTTCTGGACTTTTCTAGGGGTTGCGAGTTTGGGAAATATTTCGCTTTTAAGAGTTGGCCCATAATTGGTCTTGTTCGGTTACCAATCTACTGGCAAGTTTAGTGAGAAGAGCTAAATTGAAATGATGGGGGTTTTTAATTCCCAGACCACCTTGGGAAATGGGCTTGCATATACTCTTTCAAGCTTTTATAAGTCCTCATTTTCTTTTTTGTCCATCTTTTTTCCACCAGAAATTTATCTGAATCCTGTCGAATTGACAAGAGTTTCTTTTGGCAAAGCAAGAAATTGCATTTGATAGGTTGGGTATGATTGAAGGATAGATTTTATCAAGACAGTCCTACCCGCTTGAGACAAAATTTTAGATTTCCAACCTTGTAAAGTAGAATAATGTCGCAGTAGAAGAGGCTCAAAATTGGCTTTTCGATTCATATCAAATAAAAACGGTGTACCCAGGTATTTATCGTTTTTGGTCATCATCGGAACTTTTAAGATTTTTTTAAAATATTCCCATGTTTCGGATGTATTCGTGGGCTGAAATAGACACTGGATTTTTGAAGATTAACCATCTAGCCAGTGATGTTCCCAAAAAGTTGTAAGATTTCCAAAAGACTTTTCGCTTCCCCCAGATCTGCTTTTGTAAATAAAAAGCAGTCATCCCCGAAAAATAGGTGGGATATATTGGGAGCATTATTGTTGATTTTAAATCCAGTGATTCTATTGTCTTCAATAGATTTTTCGAGGAGTCTAGATAGAATTTCCATGCATATTAGGAAAAGGTACGGTGATAAAGGATCGCCTTGTCTTAAACCTCTCGAAGTGTTGAAAGTGGGTCCTGGAGAACCGTTTAGAAGAATTGAAAAAGAGGTTGTTGATATGCGTTGCAGAATGAGTTTTGTCCAGTTTTACGAGTAGCCAAAAGCTAAGAGGACTTTCTCAATAAAAGTCCATTCAACCCTATCAAAATCTTTTGATAGGTCTAGTTTTAACACTAGGAATCCATTTTTTTTCTTTGTGCTTTTCATCGAGTGGATAAGTTCATGAGCAATTATGATGTTATTTGTGATTTTTCGGCCAGGGAGAAACGCCGATTGATTGGGGGAGATTATTTTGCCAAGAATGGGTTTTAGTCTGTTAGCTAATATTTTTGATATAATTTTGTAAATAGTATTACTCGGGCTAATAGGTCTGAAATCTCCCGGCGTTTTGGGGTGGAAATTTTTGGGATGAGGGTTAGGAAGGAATGATTAAAATCTTTGTCAAGAATGCCCGATAGAAAAAATTCTTGGACTGAGTCAATGATATCTTTTCCCAATATGTCCCAGTTGGCTTTAAAGAAACATGGTTGGAATCCATCTGGGTTTGGGGCTCCCCATTGGTTCATATTAGATAGTGTATGCCAGATCTCTTCTTTAGAGGGTATAAGTCAAGGAAGTATTTTCTTCAGTAGTTATGCAAGGATTTATGATGCTAGATAGATCAAAATCGAAATTGATGTTTTGGGATGAGCCTATTTGTTAGAAATGGTTAACCAGAAGCGAGTTGATTTGATCTCTATCTGAAAGCCATAGCCCAGAAGGTTCTCTAAGAGAGTTTATCACATTGATTCTTTTTCTATTTGAGGCGGTGGAATGGAAATATTCCGTGTTCTGATCATATTCTTTGAAGAATTTATCCCTACAAAGTTGATGATAGTAATCGTTTTTTATTTTGTACCATTTTTCTAGCTCTTCTTGAAGATTTTTTAATTTGTCTATTTCTTTAGAGATATTTCCGGATCTATGGATACTGTCAATTTTATTGTTTAGGGACTTGATATTTTTGTGGATGTTCCCAAAGGTATTTGAGTTCCAATGGGCTAAATCTTAGGATAGCAATTTAAGGAGCCCAGAAAAGGTTCTCTCTCCGGAATTGTCGGAATGCGATT
This sequence comes from Papaver somniferum, assembly GCF_003573695.1. Classification (NCBI taxonomy): domain Eukaryota; kingdom Viridiplantae; phylum Streptophyta; class Magnoliopsida; order Ranunculales; family Papaveraceae; genus Papaver; species Papaver somniferum. The sequence goes on along the minus strand of NC_039364.1, from coordinate 225,033,869 downwards.
TCCAAGAGGCTTCAACTACCATGGGTAAGGTGGAATGCATTAACCAAGACCTAAGACATCTAAATGGTTTCTGAAGCCTAGTTTTTTTCCGGGTTTGAATCTAATAAAATTGGCGTATGATCAGAACCTACCCTCGGGAGGTGAGTTACCTTAGTGGCCGGAAAATTCTGAGACCACAAGAAGGAAGTTAGAGCTCTGTCAATTCTTTCGCAGATGTTTGCTTCGCCCTTTCGATTATTTTACCAAGTAAAAGGCGGTCCATCATATCCCGCGTCTTGGAGGCCCAAAGTATTGATAGTGTTAACGATGAAGGATATACTGCCGGAGCCTGCTTTATTTCCACCTTGTTTTTCTTCTGGGTCCAGAATAACATTTAAGTCCCCTGTCAGAACCCAAGGCTTATTTATTTGTTGCGCGATGTCCGAGATATATGTCCATTGTTCGATTTTATCATCTGTTTCGACTGCTTCATAGACACATGTGATCATGATATAAGTATCTCATATCCTTGATTCAAAATGACAAACATTAAACTTCGAAGATATTAATTTCATTTCTATATTTTTGTGCCAGGCTATTGCTAAACCCTTGGCTATTCCCACGGATGGAACGATGAACCAGTCAAAGAAGAGAGAATTTTTGAAAAAGGAGTCCATGCGAGGCAAAAGGGGCTTTTGTATCCGCTAAAAAAACTATATCTGGCTTGTAGTATTGGCACCAAAAATTAAAATGGTCCTTTGTGAGGGGAGTCCCAAAACCCTGGACATTCCAGGATAATAGCTTCATGGTGATTGAGCTAAAAGGAGCCTAACATGGGGATAGAGGAAAGAATAGAAAGAGAAAGTTGTCAAAGGAAGAGAAAAAATCCTCAAAGTTGATTTGTGGACAGTAGTACAACAAACAGGAGAAAGGAAATTATACACAACTAGCAGGTAAGGAAAGAACAAGAAGATATATTATATGAAGCCTGACAATAAATGTAAGACAGATTAAAATTGGTTTAACACAGGGCACTGGGAAGATAGCATAAGGGGAGTAGAAAAGAGCATGGACCTAAAAAAACAGCGGAGCAAGATGAATAAGTAAATAGAGAATGTCTAGTTAACTGTGATGATGCCAGAACAGATAACCCACACTGCAAGAAAAGAAGCAGTGAAGATCAAAGCTGAGTAAATGATGGCAAAATAGAAACACTTAAGAAGAAAAATACGAATTGTATTAACAGGATTTACAACAAACACACTAGCACGGATTAAAAGTAGATAAGCAGGTAATTGCAGATTTACATCAAAAGAGAACTAACAGAGAAACAAAGATTACAACTAACTATAATACAGAAAGGAAAGTCAGGAAACTTAATTCAAATTAGAAAAAAGGAATTCACAGGCTCTGACAGTGATCAATTGCAATAAGTTCATTAACCTAGTGGTGCTCTGAATCTTCAGGGGGATGACTATAGCTAAGCGATGATGAGATTACTGCCACCTTGTTGCTCAGAATTAGACCATGCAGCTGTGGCACCCAATCTGTGAATTGGCGTATGCTAGATTAAGTTTGCATAAAACATCTGGCGCTGCTCTATTTCAAACTTATGATAAATCCATATACTCATCGAAGTTTAGGGAGGATTATGCCAAGAAAAACACCCAATAAGATCCACTACAAAAACATATTGACACTAAAACATGTGGATTATTAAAGACTGATGCTTGTCAAACAGGATTGAAAACTTCCCAATGGGATGTCTGGTAGGAAAAACAGGGTATCACTAAAACAACATGGAAATGGAAGAGCGTAAATCAGACAGTAGTTGGATCAAAATATCGAAAGAAGACTCCCTAATTTTTAATTTGCAAAATCATCAAAAATCTCATAGGAACATATGACAAGACCTTATGCATCTCATGCTCAACAGGAATCGATTAAGAAACCACAGAACTAGCTTTTTAATAACACCTTGAAGTTTACTATGGAATAAGACTTTTCACATGGAACAACTCAAAACAATGTGAGACACAAATATCCTAACAAGCAGTTTGTCCAACATTATTTCTATCACAAACTACTTCTCATTACTTAAAGTTCAAGGAACATTGAAGATGAAATAAGATCTGAGAGACATCATCATGACAAAAGACTAATATGATGATACAAAAGGCTGAGGAGCTACAGACATGACAAGACTAGGTTATATTAGATTTCAGAGGCGAATTCAAAGGGACATGAGATGCGTAACACAAAGAAGAAGAACCAGAGTTTATACGAGTGATGATTAGGCCAAGAGAACAAGCTTAATTGAAAATCCAACAAAAAATAAATAAATTGAGATAACCTGATTACCAGAGACAACGGATCCACCGATTGACAATGGTTTACTCTAAATTAACGAAGTTTTGAGAAAAATCAAGGGAAATTAAAATTGATGATAAAAACAAGCATGCAACAGATTAAATCTTCTAGGTTGAATTGACATAATCCTCAATTTAATGTCATGGGTACCTGATTTGGTAAAATACCAATTATTCTTCTCCTTTCAAAGATATCATGTTGAGTTGCAGAATATAGGAATCTTAGCAGTAGATTTGAAAAACCCCACCTCCATGAAGAATTCCATATCCCCCCTAGAACTTATGAATCTCTATGAACTTGTGTAACGGTTTTCCCATCAGAGCCTATGAACGGCGAATTAGCCGCTCATGGCTAGGAAAATCAAACAATTTAGGGTCGAAATCAGGGAAAAAAAGTTGTTTTTGGTAAGAGACTGGTTCTTCTGTGGGAAAGCGAAGAGTCTTTTCCTATTTAAATATTTTTCATAATGGATAAATAGACCTCATTTAATTAGTATTAATGATTGATTAGATTATCTAATATAATATTAATAATTTTGATTTAAAATTAGAGTTAGTGTTTTAGTTTTTCATTTGGAGTGAAGACAATTAGAAAGAAAAGATAGTTTTTTGGTTCTAAACCCTAGATTTTGATTCACTCAACCAAAGTGAGTGATTCCAGTAACAAATTTTAGGTGAGTTAATCCATATATGACAGAGAAACCTAATGTTACATACCTCATGATAGTGAAAGTACGTAAAAAAGATTGATTATTTTTAGCTTATCATAGTAGTTTACAATTGGTTTTTTTCCCACGAATCCAACTGGAAGAGGTATTTACGGTTTGATAATGATGAACTTCCAACCTTAACTCGTTAAAATTAAGGAAAGTTGAATCATAAACAAGTTAAGGTTGGAAATTTGGCTTATTGAAGCCAACCGTAAAAACGTTACGGTTGGGTTTTTTGTTTTTCAAAGTCAACCATAGCTCGTACATAATCGTAAACCAGTTACGATTGGGTTTTTGGTTTCCTAAACCAATCATAACTTATTAGAGCCAATCGTAACTCATGTTTTGGTTTTTTGAAGCCAACCGTAATTCCTTAAAGCCAACCGTAACTGGCTCTAAAATCGATTGTTTTGAACTTGTTTGAAAAAATCTAAGATATTACGATCTTGTTTGAAATCGATTGATTCTGGGTTGTTGATTAGAATAAGAGTTAGATTTTTTTTTATTTAGGTTTAATTGATGGAAGAGTTGTTGATGATGATTGATTTTGAGTTCTTGGTGATGACGATTAATTTGAGTTATTGTTGATGATGATTATAATTCGAGAATTGGATCGTTTTTATCATTCAAGTTTAATTGATGAAAGACTAACTTAGACATTTATCTATCTATATTATAAGGGACAATGGTGTTTTTCCATTTGGACGGAGATCTATAGTTTGGACACATAAAGGACGGCCCAAATTGAGGCACATATTTAAGTTATTCAATTACATTTCTGACATATAAAGAACGGTCCAGATTGAGTTACATATTTAATATTTTCAATCAAAATTTTAGGCATATAAAGAAGGGTCCACATTAATTTGGGAGTTATTTTAACAAACGTTACAGATTTTTAATGTGCATTTATTTGGGAGTTATTCCTCCCATTTAATGTCAAACGTTACTTTTATTCAAAATAAAACGTCCATTAACTTAATCCCTTTTATAATCAATTTTTTCCCCAAGGTTCATCATTTGCACAACTCTATTCCTAAGGTATGATTCACTTTTGTTTTGGTTGATTGAGATAATTGTTGTTGGCTTTTTTTTTTAATTTTTTGTTTAACATCCATGGATTCATGGTGCCTTACACATAATTTTTGTCTCATTTATGCAGCTTAATTTCTTTTTTATTTTTTTCGTTAATTTTTTATTTTGTTATCTCGATTTTGTTTTTTCATTTCCAGATTGAGTTACATACTTAATATTTTCAATCAACATTTTAGGCATATAAAGAAGGGTTCACATTAATTTGGGAGTTATTTTAACAAACATTACATATTTTTAATGTGCATTTATTTGGGAGTTATTCCTCCCATTTAATGTCAAACGTTACTTTTATTCAAAATAAAACGCCCATTAACTTAATCCCTTTTATAATCATTTTTTTTTCCCAAGGTTCATCATTTGCACAAATCTATTCCCAAGGTATGATTCACTTTTGTTTTGGTTGATTGAGATAATTGTTGTTAGCTTTTCTTTTTAATTTTTTGTTTAACATCCATGGATTCATGGTGCCTTACGCCTAATTTTTGTCTCATTTATGCAGCTTAATCTCGATTTTGTTTTTTCATTTGCAGTCAAATGATACTGATCAGATATATGATTGCTAGGTATTCATTTTTTTATTCTTTTGTTAGGTTTATTTTTGATACCATACCATACCTTTTAATTCATCATTTGCACAACTCTATTCCCAAGGTATGATTCACTTTTGTTTTGGTTGATTGAGATAATTGTTGTTAGCTTTCTTTTTAATTTTTTGTTTAACATCCATGGATTCATGGTGCCTTACGCCTAATTTTTGTCTCATTTATGCAGTTTAATTTCTCTTTTATTTTTTTGGTTAATTTTTTATTTTGTTATCTCGATTTTGTTTTTCATTTGCAGTCAAATGATACTGATCAGATATATAATTGCTAGGTACTCATTTTTATTCTTTTGTTAGGTTTATTTTTAATACCATACCTTTTAATTTATATTTTCTTACACAATATTTTTTATTTTTCTCTGGACAGGGAATTGCCTAATAAGAATTTGACTTCTTCAACCAAAAATTATAGGATTTACATGGAATGAAAATAAATGACGAAGAAAATGGCAATTCCATTGTTATGCCCTTAATTTGGGTCGGGAAATGGCATTTCTTAACTGTATTGTTATTGTCGTTGAAGAGGTCACACTCTTAATCAGATTAGAGTCGTGTACATGTTGGTATCAAATAAATTGAAGTTTCTTGATTATATTTGTTATTCTTCTAATTCTTTGTATCATATAAACCTTGAAATTACATCTCTTCATACTTATAACCTTTTATGGTTTACAAATTGAGTATTTATTTATCCTAGATTGTTCACGCATAGTCAAATAATGATTATGTGCAGTTGACACCAAGAATGGTTATCATCTTAGAAGATCATCTTAAATTATTTATATATAGTTAACCATGTTGATAAGCCTGAAATTTAGGTCTCTTATGTACTCTTAGGTCAAGGTGTAATATCAGTTCCATTTGCAAGTTTTCATACGATGGGTATTTAGAATGTGTCTCTTATTTACTTTTAGGTCTCAAACGCATATGCTGACAAAGAGCAACTCTCATATACAAGTATCATTTATCGATTCATATACTAGAGGGGTAAATCTCTTTTGTTTGGATTTGCAATTTTATTTAATGCGAGTCTTTTACTATTTAATAAGACTACAAGATTGTATTATTAATTTGCAAGGAAAGCATACTTGGCATATGTTGTATGCAACTTCATCAGGTGAATCGGTTTTCACCGCTACGAAAGATTCAAGGACGCTTCATACTACTAATATCCAAGGGAATGTTGTGGGATTCAATGTTTTTCATTTTTATCTATTTTTCTATTCTGTAAGCTGGGCGTTTTTCATATGTTAGTTTAAACCATAAATGTATAGTCATCATTCTTTAACAAGAGGCTTCATAGTACAATGCAACATCTCTCAAACCTAGACCATTGTAGGGAATGATGAATTTCAATTACCATATTTATGCAAATGACATGTTTGATTGCCATAAAATGACTGGCCGTCAATTATATTTACCCAACCGATTAACCAATTTTACTATGGGTTCGAGTATTACTAATGTCTAACATGCCAATTATACATTGAAAATAGCAGCGGTTCCAAAAAATAATGCAGATATAACAGTTTTCAGGGATATGAAAGAAGGGTTCGCATCTCAGATTTAACTTTTTGAATCTCGAAAAAAATTACACTTGACTGAACTGCATTTGTAATTTGGAATGTAATCGACAATTTAATTTTATCAAACGATGAATTTCTAGGAGTTCCCGCTTGGGACTTTAGGTTTCAATTTTGTTGATATTATTTGCAACAACTGTAAATGGATGGTTATCTCAATTACCATAAATGAATCTGTGTGGAGTTCCAGTGTACACACTTACATGGGTATCTTATCCACCGAAAAAAACACCCTTTGATGTGTAAATATCAGTGTATATTCATATATGGACATCCTAATCACCATATAACAAGAAATCGATCACGAAAATGTTAATAGTATCGATCATAACTTCAAATTCAGTTCAAGAAAGATTACCACTCCACCAAGTTTCCCACGCTCAGTTCATGGTAGTCTCGCAATAAAAAATAAAATAATCAACACCAAAACAACTCATATCCTCGTGTCGTAACGACACGGGATATGACCTAGTTATACCTTTAAGATACCCCCTAACCATCTAAATAGACATTAGGATCATGGGTGAAGCCCCTCTATTGGATTGAAGAGCCCCTATAATAGATTTATTAACAAAATCGGGGTAAACCCTCCCCGATACTGAGGTAATAAAAGTTGGTGGGTTATGAAATAGGACTTCATTTATATTGTAACTCGCTGCTCGCTTAGTCAAAATATCCATGACAATATTCGTTTCTTTATATATGTGAGTAAGCTAAAATAATTTTAAAAAATTGTGCCAATAAACATATATCTTGCACCGAATTGTTTAAGTATCAAGGATTGTTGTTGCTTGGTGTACATAGATGAATTGCATATATGGAGTTACTCTCAGACCTCCAAAAAAGGAGTATCCAAGTTGTAAAGCCAGTATAGATCATGTCGAATTTCCTATATATATACAATATGATTGTGATCCCTATATATGGGAAACGTAACCTTCCAAGAATTTGCCTGTAGCATCTCGCAGAATGTCTCCAAACCAGCACTTACATTAATAAAAATAGCACTATCAGTATTTAATTTAATGTAAGGTGCATTCGGCGGAATCCAGAGAAAATAAACATGTTTATTTTTAGCTTGACAAGCAGTATGAGATAAAATACAATCACACTCTTCACATTCTCAGAAATCCTTATACAAGAGCCACTATAAAATGGCAAACCATTAAAACCGTTACGTTACGCACAAGCCATATCTTCCAAAGAATAAAAGGGAAGAAAATATTACATAAAACACCATCAAGTGCTATATTTGGAGTATAGAGATTAACAATCCAGGTCGGGCTTATAGGAGCAAGTTACAAATTACGTTTCCAATATATAACAAGATAATCTCATAAAGGAGTAACCGCAGGACATTGAAAGAAAAGGTGAAGCTCAGTTTGAAAATTGTTATGATATAAATGATAGCTAGGGGAATTAGCATCACCTCTCATATAAAGTGTCTCTTGTACATCAAGTCGGATGTAAGCTGGTAACCACAAAAAGAACCTAATTTTTTTAGGATATTTCAGCTTCCTCATATTCGGTCAACGTTATATTCATGATTTGGCAATAATTCTGACGCAGTATATATGCACATAATTCGTTTTAAAGATATGAATTTGTCATACAAAATACGACATATTAACCTATAAAAAATATTATTTTTAAAATAATCTCTCCGAAGGTACAATAATTTTTATCATTTAAATTAATTAAAAATATGATATATGTAATATAATTATCAAATAACATGTACGTTGATAGTACATAACTTATTAGACTAATTTGCATAGAATTTTAAAAGTGAAAAATAAGATAGAGAATGGTAATTTGGTAATGCCATGATAAAGTATTATACGGACCATATAAGTTGATAATTCGTAAATATGTAATGCATACGTTTTAAATTGTAAATTTACCAAACTAAGTCGGGATTCAACACATTTGATGATACATATGAATTCACATGAAATAGAAAGATTCAAGCATTATACGAGCATAGTTCACGAACTCACTGACTAGTGTTACGATAACACAAATGCTGGCGTCAGACATATGTGCTCTAAATAAAGTATGGTCGTTCCAAGACAATCCAACTTGGTTAATAACGACTTATTTTTTGGTTTTTAGTGGTTATTGGGGTCGCAGAAATGAGGGTTGATAAGACAACTACATAAAGTCATTATGTAGTAAACTCAAATATTTTCTTATCCTACTATTTTTATAATGGCTAAAATGCCTTTAATTAGTTTGTGTTAATGAATTTAATTTGCTAAAATTAAGTGTAAATGGTTATATTATATCGACGATTTTATTTAACTTTTGGAATGAGTGAAGGGCATATGCCTCCTCATATTTTATTTTTTTTAATTTTTAGAGAATCCCATGGTTGATCATTTCCTAGTCATAAAAACCATAAAAACCAAAACAGTACTAGGAATTTCAACTATACTTATCTGTAGGTAAGAATTACATTTAGGAATGGAAACTACAACCTAGCTTTAACTCATATTCTACAACTAGTAAAACACTGTCTATCGTTAGAAATTTTGTGACGAAAATTCTATATTTCTCAAAGTCATTTGTGGCTAAGAATTCACCATTTAATCCGTAAACAAAAAAATATTACTAGCCTACAACAGGAAATGATGAATTCATAGATGTAAGTAGTTCATGTTTACGGATTGATATTCATCATTTCTTAGCCTAAAATGTTTATACTCCATATGAAAAAGATTGAGTATACGATGACACTCATTCCTAAATCGAGTATGAGATTGATATTTATTCTTATAATGCGTATATATTTATAATCAATCTTAAAATGAGTACAAACTTTATTCTGGAATTCTAGATCCACTTGCTGTTAGGAACCAAACACTCGACCTATCCGTAGAACACCAGTGGGATACAAATTTATCATATTTCGTCCTTAAAAAAACAAAAAATTACTAGCCCACGACTGGAAAATTATAAATTTCTAACCAAAGATGAACTAATAACGGGCAGGATTAGATTAACTCTTAACCATTAAAAAGGAGTGTTTACGGCTAGCAGTTCAATTTTTCCTAGTCGTAAGTAGTTCATGAAATTGAAATCGAATTTTAATTAGCTAATTCTATCCTATTTAAGAAATTAAAAATAACAAAAAAAAGTGGGTTTGTTGACTTTTAGCTAATATAACTTATGCACGCTTGAAGTTTATCTGGTTGTTGAGGTATTTAAACTTCTTGATTTCATAATCCATTATTTTCTTTATATTTTTTTGGAGTTCATCATCTTCGTAATTTGGTGGTGAATTGTAAAGGAGAAGAGAAAGATAAGAGTAATCGAATTAAGTTTTTTTTTTTTAACAAATAGTTGTTAGATTTAGGTTTTTTTATGCAGTAAGGGTAGTTTTGATATTTTCATTAGATGGTTCCCATATGTCCTGATTTTGGACATTTTAATTCTATGCATCCCTCAAAATCTTTATGCTGCATCCACAATAATAGGATTCTTTGAGTATCAAATCACAATGATGGATTCTTGTATTTGATAACGAGTTTCATAATTGAAAGCAAATATATTTATCTTATTTGAATCTATTACCAATTCTTACACAACAACCTCCTTCAATCTTCTGTGTTTCTATAACCCAACCTATTCGACTGATGGCTTTTCAGATGATGGTATATAAGTTGATGAAGTAGGTTGAAGGATTGATTCCAACTTTCTCCCTTCCTTGTTGACCAACTTTAAAACCCATGGAAGATCCTCTCATCAATGAAATAGATACCACAACCGAAGATTGAGTAATTAGTCTCTCACTTTCCTTTTTGATTTCAGTTTCAACCTCATAACATTGAGCTCCAGTATGGATAAAATCACCAAGGAGCGGAACTACTTTGATATCAATTATCATGTTTCCAAGATAAGATCGTCTCAAGAAAAATGGGTCTGATTCAGAGAATCAAGCCTTTTTTTTATAAATAACAAAACCTTGAAACCGATTAAATACAATTTGGATAAAGCTTCTAACACAAATACATTATGTGATGGAATGGAAAATTTACTCCTCCAATGCCAAGATAAGCAGGCCGAAACTCATCGATGCTCCACTCAAAAGAAGTAAGCAGGTCATAAATCTCCAAAACTTACCAGTAAAATGCACATCGATTTGCCTTTCCAAACGTACTTTGCTAGCATGATACTCGAAACACTGTTTCCATACGCAGTTCCATGTTGTTCCAACTTAACTTTTTTTGCTAGGAGTGCAAGGCCATGAAGGTTCATGATGATTCATTTTGTATGCTTTACTAATTTCCGAGTTCTGTCCAGGCATAGGGGAATGTGTTGGACTGGCACATAGGTCATTATATGCTTATTTTCGCGTGTTATTTCACTTCAATAATGGGTTGGACGCATGCAATGGTCTTTCTAATGCCAAGGGTGAATCATCCAGCCTCATGTAAATCATGTCATGCATCATCCTTTTGATGCAAATGGATAATGCAAGCTCCATTAACTTTCATATCGGTTAGCTTCTGATCCTGGAAATGTCTAATTTGCACGTGCACACTAACATCGAATGAATTGATAAGAAGTATGAGCGTCCAAGAAATGGATTTCAACTACCTAATCGATTTTGATAACAAGCATCTCTTACCTCGCATTATGGTGCAAGATGCTATGAGTTACCATAATGTCGCAATTGCCACCCGATTAGATGATATGAACCACAAAAGGTTTGACCAAAAATGCGTTGCATTGCGATTGTATATGTACGCAACCCGTGTCGTAGTTCATTACTTTTGGAACTAGCAATCGAAACCAACTCATGTTGCAAGAAAAAAGGCTAAGCAAATCCTAGTACCTATAGGCCAAGGGTGTTTAGCAAGTGATGTACACTTAGTTTTCGAGTAGCATTCTCTAGACCGGGTCATGGAAATTATTACAACGTTCACCTTTCTTTAGTTTTCTATCATTTGGATACATTATTTGCTTAGTAAAGCAGCAATAATGATGCCTATGTATCATGAAGATCTCTCGAATAAGAAATGCGGCATAATAAATGCTTTCGCATCATATATGCTTCACCGGCTAAGTTTTGTAGCTTCAAGACGCATTTCCGTTTTATTCACGTTCAACATAAAACCCTTCCCTGTATGTCTTATTAACATTTTTACAAATGATTTTCGGGGAATAAAGTGTCATATACCAAGTCCACCTACTTCTGCAACAACGAATTACGAGAAGATGCATCATAGTGATGCATTTCCAGTTCTCTATTAATGCTTAACTTATGGAATGCACCATAATGATGCATTTTAGCTCTTGTTCAGCATCTCACTTGCATGATCATCGTAGTGATGCAATTTCAGTTCTTCGCCAACGTATCTCCTCTATACAATTCTTATTCACATTTACATCCTTAGAGATTTGAGTGTTGTTTACCCGATACCAAGTCCCTCCCTTTTTGCAAAAAGCATAATGATTCCTTGGTATCATAATTCCAAGCCAATGCATCACTTTTGCAAAGTGTATATCACTACTTTGAGTTGATGCAATGCATCTAGAGTTCACCATGTATACCAAGTGATGCATTTTCACCCTGATGCATCCCATAGTAAGCTTCACAAGATTGAGATGAATCTTCATCACATTCAATTACGCGTCCTTGAGAGTACATCATGTGAAAAATATGGGTGTTACACACTAGCTTACATATAAATGTCACTCCTCTAACATCTAACTACTACCAGCACTCCAGGTGTATCCATCTAAACCCATCTCACAACTAACACTAACCACACTAACGAGAGAGGAGACATGTGATACCCTATTCTCAGCCATAGCGGGTGCATGGCATATTAAAGACGATCATTTCTTATACTTATAATACTTTTTTACTTGGTGATCATTCGAAATATCTGTTGCACCCATAAGAAGTGAACAAAAGCGTTCATAACTAAAGTCGAATTAGATGTGAAGCTTATTGGGTGGATTCAGAATACCCAGATTTGGAAGGTAGGGTTACCCGAATAGAATATATGTAACGGTTTGTCCTTTCTTAACACTGAGGCCTGATGAGTACACTTGACTGAGTTGTGAGAAAAATTTATTCATGCTCGGATAGGAGTAGTCTTAGGATAGGTGACCTCCCGGGAAGCTTCTGTTTGATGACCTCAATAGTGTCGTTAGAAATCCGATACTACTGGATAATCGCAGTGGGTAAGTGGGAACTATTTCGCTAATAGTGAGAAAGAATTATAGATGGGTATTGATCAAAAAACAAAATTATAGATGGGTCGCTTGTGATCAGGTGGAAGAGTATGATGGGCGGTAATGCTAAATACCAATCTCACAACATCTACGTTATACCGAGGCCTTTTCAGCACAATTAACCGTTAAGAGTGCTCGGGCGAGAGTCATCCAGGGATGGATGACATCCTGGAAAGCTACTGTTGGATGCGCAGCGGTACCCGTTGAAAATCTCATACTACCAGATTATCTTTGCGGCTAAGTGGGAACAATATTTATGAAGAGTCGGGTCACTACAAGACTAGATAATATAAATTCTCATAAAATATCTAAAACTAAATCTTATATAGTCTAATTCAGACATGGGATATGTGTCCAAATCTTGAGACGAGCTATAGCACCCGTTCAAGGATGGGTTACATGTCCAAAGTCAAGGATAAACTATAACATGGTTTAGTCCTTTCATACACTTGTAACATCATTGGCACATGCATAATACATAAAACTTGAGATGGGAGTCGCTATACCTGCAATATTGGTTTACTCGGATTTACCTATTCATATATTTTTCTATTATTCCTTATACGATGCTGGATAAAATGAGTCTTTTCAATGTGTTTTAATTTCTTGGTCTTGGTTAGAATTGATCTTATGACCTAAAGATCTGAGGATACTTATTCAATTTTCTATGAGTAAATAAAACGCAAAAATAGAAGGGCATGAGGCACTTTCCATGCCTACTTCATGTATGCACATGCATGAGTTAATTAACCAAGATTAAAATTAAAACAACTTTTAGATTTTAAACAGATTATTTAAACAAGTTTTTAATTTCTAAACGGAATACTTAAAAAAAGTTCTTTAAACTATTTTATTAAAATTAAAACATGATTTTAATTTCTTAAACGGTTTATGTGAATGAGGAGGTTACCGAAAGTATGTTAAATCTTTTTTCACTGCCTATAAAAGCAAAAGGATTTCTTCATTTCAAAAGGAACCAGAACAGGCTACTGTCCCTAGCTCTATTCCTCTCTTGTCGCTTATTTTGCGCTTGTGTATTTATTTCTCTTCCTAATCCTAATTGTTGAGTTCAAAGTTTGGTATATTGTATTGTGTTTATACATTCTATCTCGGGAAGTTCTATCCTGGACACATCTCCGTTGTGGGGGTATAATATCACCCAATCTTGAGGAGTACCCGCTGACTATTGTGTTAAGGACAATTTTCTGAGCAGGTGGCTCTGCCTTCATGTGTCAAAATTGTTTTTTCATTGTTACTATTTCCAAAAATCTTAACACAATAATATTTCTGTAACAATAGAAAGAGATGTTGAAAGACCAGAAAAATTAGTGGGACGGATTTTTATATATTTATTTTTCCGGGTCAATATAAGCTATATGAATTTTTACTAAAACAATTTGATGAGGGCTTGAATGATGTCATACGTGAAATTATTTTGGATGATTGGGTTAGGCAGAATTATATGGCTATAAATCATATATTGAATTGTTACGAAGGATGCACTGTATGATTACAATGCAATGAGAACTTTACTAATTTTGACTTGTAGGTTGCTGGTCAGAGTTTCAAGTGTTTAGGTGATTGAGGAATTACTGTCTTCCTAGTTAGAGTACAAAATAAGATTGTGACATGTAATTGGTGAGGTCAGTATGGTTGAATTGGGTAAGAAAATACAAGTGGAAGAATTGTTTTGCACCGAGGATAAAGATGTGTTATCTGCCAGGGACATGGATAACAAGGCACATGTGGCAGAGAAAAAATCTTCCAAAGATGACAAAGGTAAGAATATTATACACAACTCTAAGTGTGGTACTCAAAAGGAAGGTATGTTTCGTAAACCTGAATCTAGCATTATTTAATTAAGTGTGATTATTATGCTTGTAAAATTCCTAGACGTTTGGCAGTAAATTGTAGACAATGTAAAAACCTTAGTAAGTAAAAATTCAATGCTAATTAGTTAAAACTACCTTAGTAAGTAAAAATTCAATGCTAATTAGTTAAAACAAACTAGGACGAGTTTTCTGGAATGGTGTCGGAAGTTATTTTAATAATCAATGTGAGAGAATAGTGGGTGGACTCTGGAGCCACCAAGCATGTCTGTAGATATAGAGACCTATTCACATCCTAATAAGGGATGTCGAGAAACTCTATATAGCTAGGTAGCTCTCTACAATAGAGGTTGCATGAAAAGGAAAGGTCGAGTAGAAGCTCATATCTGTAAAGACTCTCACGTTGAATAAAGTTCTTCATGTTCCAGACATATGCAAGAATCTTGTATCTTGTTTTATTTTAGATGGTAAAATATTTAAGATAGTAATCAGATCTATTGTAACTAAGGGCAGCGATATTTCAGGCAAGGGTCATAGAACTTAGGGTCTGTATGAGCTTAATGGAAAAATCTTATGATTGTAAACATAGTTGATTTTTGTGTTTTCTTTTGTGTGTCATGGAATGTTTGGCATGATCAACTTGTACATGTAAGTTATAAATCAATGCATAAACTGGCAAGCGTAGGCAGCGTACCCAAAATTTAGTTTGGATAATGAACACAATTGTAAAATCTGTAGAATCAAAATATGCTAGAATAATTTTTAGCAAAAATGTTCAGAGAAATTCTATATCCCTTAAAATTAATTTATTCATACCTAGTTGACCTGAAATCAACCCAACTGGAGGCGGCAAGAATTGGTTTGTCACTTTCATATATGACTGTACGAGGTATTATCACGCGTATTTTCTTAGGGGTAAGGATGATGCCTTAGAATCCTTAAGATGGTTAAACTTGAAGTTGAGATCCAATTAGATGTTATCATTAAAAGAGATAGGGATTAACGTGGTGGGGAGTAAGAAATTCCTATAAAAGAAATTTGCTTGCTAAATGGCGTTATTCATGAGATCGACCCTCTTTATTCACCATAGTCTAATTATTAGATGAACGTAAGAACCGTACTCTTAAAGAAATGATGAATTCCATGTTGATTAGTTCAAAGTTATCTTCCAAATAAAACTCCATATAAGTTATGGAAAGGTAAACAACCTTCTTATGCATATGTCATAATGTGGGGGTGTTTTTCTAAGATTTCCATTTCTCCTCCTTAAAGAACAAAGGTATGACCCAAAATTGTTGACTATGTATTCATAGGGTATCCTGAGCATACTACTGCATATATATTTATGGATGTGAGTTCTGATATTTTCATGAATACTATTATGGAGTCAAGGGATGTTGTATTCTTTGAAAAAAAATCCATTGAAAATCTGACTCTCGTAATAGATGTGTTTATCCCCTAGATACCCCTTTAACCAGTCAGATTTTACCTTTAGAGGAAGACGAAGTAGATATCGAGCCTAAGAAGAGTAATAGGGTTATAACCAAATAATCTTTTGGATTTGACTTAATAACATGCTAATTGAGTCTGAGCCACAGACTTATAAAGAAGCCATGACTTCTCCTGAAGCCCCGTTCTGGAAAGAAGCTTCAATCAACTAAATGAAATCCATCCAATAAAACCAGACATGGGAGCTTACTAGATTATACCTCCAGGGAGTAAGGCTATTGGTTGTAAATTGGTATTTAAGAGAAAACGTAGAGTAGATGGAACCGTAGAAAAATACAAGGCTAGGTTGGTAACTAAAGGCTATAAACAAAAAAAAGTGTAGATTTTTTTGATACTTACTCACCTGTTATGAGAATTACTTCCATTGGAATGTCAATTGTTATAGTTGCTGTTCATAACTTAGAGATACATCAGATGGATGTAAAGAAAGCATTTCTAAATGGTGAATCAGATGAAGAAATTTACATGGAACAACCTGAAGGCTTTGTAGTGAAAAGTTGTGAAGACAAAGTTTATAAATTGAACACATATTTGTATGGTTTGAAATAAGCACCTAAACAGTGACATGAAAAATTTAGTGGAAATGTTATAAACACCCCTATTATCCATGGGTCTTTCATAAATACCCTTATGGATCTTTAAAAGTACCCCAAATGGTATAATTGAAATTTTTATTAAAAACAAAATTTCCATACTTCCTTTTTTAACCTTTCCATTTTACTTCTTCTTCATTTCCGACAACAAAGGCGGAAGAAAATAATTTTTCCTCCATCGCTCCAACACCACCATCTCCTTCGGTACATCACCACCAGCATCTTGATCGTCTCCACCACAACCATCACCACCACCTCCGTTATGTCCGCCATTACTATCATCAGATCTATCAAATTGGTTTGGTTTTGGTAGATGGAAAATTGAGTTTACAGATTATGAAGGATCGATCCAATGCTTTCAGAGAAGATATTATTTGTTTAGCTTATTTTTCCCGTGAATCTGCTCTTCAAGTCGTTTCGTATCCTGGAGAAATTAGATCCCAATTTCAAAGATGTAAAAAAACCTAAGTTTATCAAATCTGATTTTGTTGATTCGACTTGATTTTTTGTTTCGTTTCATTATAATTGGTCTCGAGATTGTTGATTCATCTCTGAAACATGCATAATTTAGTGTTTTTTTTAGGTTTTGATTTTTATTTCTAATGTACGTTCTTAATTTTAGATTAACACACCACAAATTATTGATTCAACTGGTCGTTTGTGGGTGGTAGGGATGGTGTTATAAGCAGGTAAGCAGTACTCTGCAACATAGGATTGGTTTACACATTTATCACTTGTTCTTTATGATATAAAGAGGTACTTAATCCAACATTAATCCTGTCTTAGTACTACTATCTTAAAAGTTGCAGCAATGGTGTTTGGTGAATGTTATTCTTTGTTATTGTGGTAACGCTTTTAGTTGATTTCTTTTCAACTTTTGTTTAATTTGGTTTGGTTTTAATAATGGTTTTGGTTGTTATTGATTTTATAAGTACTAATTTTGTTAAACGATATGTTATATTTGATATTGGTGGTGGTGGTGGTGGTTATAGCAGAAGTGAGAAAGGTGGGGGTATGGTGAGAACAATGGATACCAAGGAGGAGATCGCGGTGGTGGTCGTGGTATGGTGGAGGGAGAGGTGGTTCTACAAAAGAGCAGAAGATAGCTATGGGAAGGCCCCTTCTACAACAACATTCCAGTGAGTAGCAATTCGCATAACACGTATCACTAACTAAAATGCAGTTGGCTGACAAGTGAAGTCTGTGAGATATCTTAATCTTAATAATATTTTAGTCTTCCAGGATATCTGATACTCAACTTTTATCTTTTAGCATCAGAAAAGAAAGTTGATTTGAAGTTTTATTTTTATGAATGTCATGAAATGAGTTAAGTAAATTGCTTTTCATATTACTAATCTGGACTTAATTTGTGACATCAATGAGTTTGTAATTCTTATCAATGAGTTTTCTTAGGGTCACACTTTAGGATTAGAATAACACTTGAGCATGAAGAGACTCCCCTGGTGTTATAATGGTGACTAGTGCATCAGACAAACTTGTCTTACACCTTTTGATAATTTTGGTCAGCTGTTATATTCTGACGATGATGTATAACTTGAAAAGGCGGGGGTTTAACAACACCACCCAATATTTCGTTTGGAAATCTGAATACACAAACTCCAATATACTTTTAAGAGAATCAACTAGACAGTTAGACTCAATCCATCAAAAGTATATCAAAGAGTTTTATATCTCTATCTCTTGATTCAATCCGCAATCAGCAAATAGGGATTTGCGAGCCCGATTGAATATAAGAGGATTAACTTGAACGGTATCAAAGACCAATGTTAGAGTGTCAATCAATTCACTCAACAACCCTAAGGCCGGATACAAGAACTGATTGATCTTAACGTACAACCTGTGATATTTTTATTATATAAATAAAATATAATGCGGAAAAAAAATAACACAGACACCAGAATTTTGTTAACGAGGAAACCGCAAATGCAGAAAAATCCCGGGACCTAGTCCAGAATAAACGCACACTGATAATAAGTTGTTACACCAAATTCCTACTACCTATTCATACTAGATGTAATACCTTCTTCAGCACTTGTAGAACTTCTAGCAGGATACCGATTCTCTTTAGGAACTCTTCACACAAATCTTCTAGCAGAACCCAAATTTCTCTTTAGAGGACACACCACCACGATTGATACGATTCGATATCTTGTAAGCACAAAACACCGGTTTGATTTCTCTTTAGATATAAATCAAGGTTTTGGAAATCTTGTGTTTATTTTGATAAAAACAATTACTAGGTAAACGTAATATCAAAACAAACTTGTAGATTAGGGTTTTAACTTACAATCAGTATGCGTACACACAAGGAGTCCGTGAACCTGATTTCCGTAAGTAAACTTGAGTGATTCCAAAGATCAATTTCCAAGTTAAGAAAACCCTAATAAATCTACCACAAGAACAACTAGAATAAATCTAGAGATATCTTGTTTAAAACTTCTCAATGATTTTTACGAGATGCCTCAAAAGAAGTTTTTCTTTCTAGTCTCCGATTTCGACTAACAAGTGTTGGTATACGATCGGAAACTGAAATCTCTCAAAACCTAGGGTTTATGATCAACAACTCTTGAATGGTATATATCAGAAGAGAAAACCTTAGAATAGACAAGAGGTGAAAAACCTAGATTACAAGTTGTATAATCAATCACGAAGATTAAATCCAACTTGGGTTTGTGATCCCTAATACAAAGACTTTTATCTCACTCTCGTTCACGAAGAACGGAAGACGTGGAAAACAACCTGCAGAGCTTACGCCAATTTTCCAAAGGGATAAAAAACGTGTAAACTCGCGAACTCATTATTTATAATGAACAATAGCTTGGAAGCTAAGCAAAGTTATTTTCCTTTTACAAGACTCTCCTAAATATGGGAGTCTTTCCTAAGTTAAAACTCTTGCCAAAATAATTAAATAAATAACTTATTTAGCAAAAATTATATTTATGTGAATAAATCACATTTTAACTTAGGCAGGAATCACAAACACTTTAATATGGTAATCAAAAGTGTTTGGACAAATATCTAACTTGCCTAGATAAGGAAAAATCACCAACTTGACCAAAAATCCCTTTTAGTCACGTATTGGGCCCAAGTTCGTGGACCACTCCAAAGCCCATGGAATGTTTCCTACTAATGAACTTAAATCACTCATAACTTTGTCGTTATAACTCAGAATTGAGTGATTCTTGGCTCATTGGATTCGCAAGCTCATTCACTATAACATGAGATCCTTTATATGGATAAAGGGTTTTTATCACCAAAGTCATGAATCAAATAACCTCAAGTATATATACATAAATGTACATTTACCGTCATAGCAATTGTTCCATAGAGTGAGCATTTATCTCGATAGATTAGAAAGGTAGAATTGAACAAGAATCCAAGTGAAATCAATCACATACCTTTGTTGATGAAGTACTTGTTGATGTCTTCTTGTAGCCTTCAATCTTCAATCTTCATCCTTTAAGGATAGCTTCGATTCAACTTCTTAGACCTAAACTAGTCCGAAACTATCTTTAGTATGCTAAATCAAGAATGCATTTTGGCAAATAAAATTGACAACTAACTTGACATACCAACGCTAGTGGGTTCAACCGAGCAGTTCTCTAACAGTCTCCCCCTGTGTCAAATTTAGTGATAAAACCATTTTACATATGGCTTGTACTTGTTAAAAGTAAAAACGACAATCTTGATTTCCTTGGTTCTTCAACTCTTCATGTGTTCATCCTGTACGTGTTGAAGATCCATCATAATATTATTACACAACATCAAAGTTTCATTGTATCACAACTTTGACAATAATACTACGGTGATATGTATCACTCCCCCTTAGTCAATACTCCATCTCACATGGAAACCACTCCCCCTTACATAATGATCCAAAAACCATATGTATTTACTTTGTGAACTACAATATTTCTCCCCCTTTTTGTCAATAAAATTGGCAAAGGTAAAAGAACGGGATCATAATGAAATTTCCACAAGAGACATTTCATAGACTAAAAGAAAAATACATACCAACTTAATTTAGATGCAATCATAAATCCTAAGCTAAATGCATTCATCAAAGAGTTTTAAGATACAAGATAACCGCTATAAAATTCCACAGCCGCACACCCCGCAAGATATTACCATTAAGCACAAGTTCAAAAGAACTCTCACCTATTTGATGTCATTCCCGGAAGAACAACAAGAGCGACCTTACTCCAGAGATAAGGATTTATAAATTGGATTTTATAAAACCCACAAGGAGATATGATTTAAGAACCAATCATTGAAAGTCTCTCATGAGATCATGTAACTAAAAAAGTTTAGAACTATCTCATGGTAACAATACACAATATGTGATCATGAAGATCAAGTATTGTGATCATCTTTTCTAAGATACAAACTTGTATAAACAAGAATTGATATGCTTAGAAGGAAGAATAAACTTTTCCACAAGGATTACACCAAGATTGGTTACCATAAGAGTATGAAAAAATTTCTTTGACAATAAAAACCAACATCCATGGCTTTGATAATTGCTTCTAAACTGTTAAATTTAAGAATTTCAATCACAAATCAAGTTAGGTAATTAAGACTCATACATGTGGTATCTAGCCATATGATCACTTCCATATAAACCATATTCTTCTTCACCATAACTAGTTCAATTGACTCAAATGAACTAGTTAGAGATTTGTTCAATTGCTATGAGATCTTATGTAACTACACAAGACACAATTGAAACAAAGATGATTCGATTCGATGAATCGGCTCATGACCTTTAGCCACGGTTTGCATAAAGCATTCCTTAGTAATTTAAATTTCATGTTCAGAGCATATATTTAGATCATAACCACTTAAGCTCACAAACAAGTTCGCGGACTTAAGATAACCGGCAGAGTTTTCCAAACTCAGCAGAAAATCTCGGCAAGGAAACTTCCGCCAGTTCGCGGACTAGGTTCACGGACTAAACACGCAAACGAGTTTTTGGAAAATCCCATCAGAAATTCTCGGTAAGAGAACTTCTGTCAGTTCGCGGACTGGGTTCGCGGACTTGGCAAAGCCAATTCCTCCGGTTTCTCTCAATCAACAAAGTTCGAAAACTTCGGATTAAGGAATACATGGTTATGTAATCTAAACTCTCATTCCAATCATTGAGACATTCTCAGAGGACGTTATATAGCCGTTATTCACAGACCGTTTCACGTCAGAGCAATTTTCAAAATAATTGAAACTTTTCATGACTTTCGTCACTAGGTGAAGATAAACTTGATTGAAGTGAAAGCTTACTAACACATATTTCGATAAATATATAAGCGAGTTAAACTCAGCTCGAAACAATAAATTGTTCCACATATTCAGAAATTTCCCAACTTAATATGTGCGCCCCAATTATTTTGCAATCCTCACCGCATTTATTAGGGCTTCTTGGTGAGGATGCACTTTCAACACAATCAGGTTGTGTTGAGGTGAGCAAAATCTTTCTCACTACAGGTATTCGAGAAAAAATCATGCATGGACTCTAGGAATTTAAAAACTTCCTTGAAACTTTCAATAAATGTTCCATACCTTTTTAAGTAATTAGTGTCATCGAAGGCTGGTGGTACGTTTATAGAGATAGCACCTATGTCCATAGAATCAGATTGCTACAAACACAGACTTATGAGGTCTTAGCGTGTTTGCCTGCTCTGATACCAATTGAAAAAGCGGGCGTCTAACAACAACACCCAATATTTCCTTTGGCAATCTGAATAGACAAACTCCAATATACTTTCAAGAGAATAAACTAAACAGTTAGACTCAATCCATCAAAAGTATATCAAAGAGTTTTATATCTCTATCTCTTGATTCAATCCGCAATCATCAAATAGGGATTTGCGATCCGATTGAATATAAGAGGATTAACTTGAACGATACCAAAGACCAATGTTCAAGTGTCAATCAATTCACTCAACAACCCTAAGGCCGGATACAAGAACTGATTGATCTTAACGTACAACCTGTGATATTTCTATTATATAAATAAAATATAATGCGGAAAAGAAATAACACAGACACCAGAATTTTGTTAACGAGGAAACCGCAAATGCAGAAAAACCCCGGGACCTAGTCCAGAATAAACACACACTGATAATAAGTTGTTACACCAAATTCCTACTACCTATTCATACTAGATGTAATACCTTCTTCAGCACTTGTAGAACTCCTAGCAGAATACCGATTCTCTTTAGGAACTCTTCACACAAATCTTCTAGCAGAACCCAAAGTTCTCTTTAGAAGACACACCACCACGATTGATACGATTCGATATCTTGTATGCACAAAACACCGGTTTGATTTCCCTTTAGATGTAAATCAAGGTTTTGGAAATCTTGTGTTTATTTTGATAAAAACAATTACTAGGTAAAAGTAATATCAAAACAAACTTGTAGATTAGGGTTTTAACTTACAATCAGTATGCGTACACACAAGGAGTCCGTGAACCTGATTTCCGTAAGTAAACTTGGGTGATTCCAAAGATCAATTTCCAAGTTAAGAAAACCCTAATAAATCTACCACAAGAACAACTAGAATAAACCTAGAGATATCTTGTTTAAAACTTCTCAATGATTTTTACGAGATGCCTCAAAAGAAGTTTTTCTTTCTAGTCTCCGATTTCGACTAACAAGTGTTGGTATACGATCGGAAACTGAAATCTATCAAAACCTAGGGTTTATGATCAACAACTCTTGAATGTTTTTATATCAGAAGACAAAACCGTAGAATATACAAGAGGTGAAAAACCTAGATTACAAGTTGTATGATCAATCACGAAGATTAAATCCAACTTGGGTTTGTGATCCCTAATACAAAGACTTTTATCTCACTCTCGTTCACGAAGAACGGAAGACGTGGAAAACAACCTGCAAAGCTTACGTTAATTTTCCAAAGGGATAAAAACGTGTAAACTCGCGAACTCATTATTTATAATGAACAATAGCTTGGAAGCTAAGCAAAGCTATTTTCCTTTTACAAGACTCTCGTAAATATGGGAGTCTTTCCTAAGTTAAAACTCTTGCCAAAATAATAAAATAAATAACTTATTTAGAAAAAATTATATTTATGTGAATAAATCACATTTTAACTTAGGCAGGAATCACAAACACTTTAATATGGTAATCAAAAGTGTTTGCACCAATAGCTAACTTTCCTAGATAAGGAAACATCACCAACTTACCAAAAATCACTTTTAGTCACGTATTGGGCCCAAGTTCGCAGACCACTCCAAAGCCCATGGAATGTTTCCTACTAATGAACTTAAATCACTCATAACTTTGTCGTTATAACTCGGAATTGAAAGATTCTCGGCTCATTGGATTCGCAAGCTCATTCACTATAACATGAGATCCTTTATAGGGATAAAGGTTATTATCACCAAAGTCATGAATCAAATAACCTCAAGTATATATACATAAATGTACATTTACCGTCGTAGGAATTGCTCCATAGAGTGAGCATTTATCTCGATAGATTAGAAAGGTAGAATTGAACAAGAATCCAAGTGAAATCAATCACATACCTTTGTTAATGAAGTAATTGTTGATGTCTTCTTGTAGCCTTCAATCTTCAATCTTCATCCTTTAAGGATAGCTTCGATTCAACTTCTTAGACCTAAACTAGTCTGAAACTATCTTTAGTATGCTAAATCAAGAATGCATTTTGGCAACTAAAATTCAAAACTAACTTGACATACCAACACTAGCGGGTTCAACTGAGCAGTGCTCTAACAATCTCCCCCTTTGTCAATTTTAGTGACAAAACCATTTTACATATGGCTTGTACTTGTTAAAAGTAAAAACGACAATCTTGATTTCCTTAGTTCTTCAACTCTTCATGTGTTCATCTTGTATTTTTTGAAGATCCATCATAGTATTATTACACATCATCAAAGTTTCATTGTATCACAACTTTGACAATAATACTACGGTGATATGTATCACTCCCCCTTAGTCAATACTCCATCTCACATGGAAACCACTCCCCCTTACACAATGATCCAAAAACCATATGTATTTGTAGTGTGAACTACTATATTTCTCCCCCTTTTTGTCAATAAAATTGGCAAAGGTAAAAGAACGGGATCATAATGAAATTTCCACAAGAGACATTTCATAGACTAAAAGAAAATACATACCAACTTAATTTAGATGCAATCATAAAGCCGAAGCTAAATGCATTCATCAAGGAGTTTTAAGATACAAGATAACCCCTATAAAATTCCACAGCCGCACACCCCGCAAGATATTACCATTAAGCACAAGTTCAAAAGAACTCTCCCCCATTTGATGTCATTCCCGAAAGAACAACAAGAGCGACCTTACTCCAGAGATAAGGATTTATAAATGGATTTAGAAACCCACAAGGAGATATGATTTAAGAACCAATCATTGAAAGTCTCTCATGAGATCATGTTACTAAAAAGTTTAGAACTATCTCATGGTAACAATGTATCGAAGATCAATATTGTGATCATCTTTTCTAAGATACAAACTTGTATAAACAAGACTTGATATGCTTAGAAGGAAGAATAAACTTTTCCACAAGGATTTACACCAAGAATGGTTACCATAAGAGTATGAAAAATTTCTTTGACAATAAAAACCAACATCCATGGCTTTGATAATTGCTTCTAACCTGTTAAATTTAAGAATTTCAATCACAAATCAAGTTAGGTAATTAAGACTCATACATGTGGTATCTAGCCATATGATCACTTCCATAAACCATATTCTTCTTCACCATAACTAGTTCAATTGACTCAAATGAACTAGTTAGAGAGTTGTTCAATTGCTATGAGATCTTATGTAACTACACAAGACACAATTGAAACAAAGATGATTCGATTCGATGAATCGGCTCATGAACTTTATAGCCACGGTTTGCATAAAGCATTCCTTAGTAATTTAAGTTTCATGTTCAGAGCACATCTTTAGATCATAACCTTAAGCTCACAAACAAGTTCGCGGACTTAAGTAACAGAGTTTTCCAAACTCAGCAGAAATCTCGGCAAGAACTTCCCAGTTCGCGGACTAGTTCGGGACTGAGTTCGCGGACTACAGCACAAACGAGTTTTTGGAAAATCCCAGCAGAAATTCTCGGTAAGAGAACTTCCATCAGTTCGCGGATTGAGTTCGCGGACTGGTTTGCGGACTATGCAAAGCCAATTCCTCCAGTTTCTCTCAATCAACAAAGTTCGAAAACTTCGGATTAAGGAATACATGGTTATGTAATTTAAACTCTCATTCCAGTTATTGAGACATCTCAGAGGACGTTATATAGCCGTTATTCACAGACCGTTTCACGTCAGAGCAATTCTCAAAGTAATTGAAACTTTTCATGACTTTCGTCACTAGGTGAAGATAAACTTGATTGAAGTGAAAGCTTACGAACACATGTTTCGAGGAATATATAAGCGAGTTAAACTCAGCTCGAAACAAATAAATTGTTCCACATATTCAGAAATTTTCCAACTTAATATGTGCGCCCCAATTCTTTTGCAATCTTCACCGCATTTATTAGAGCTTCTTGGCGAGTGTGCACTTTCAACACAATCAGGTTATGTTGAGGTGAGCAAAATCTTGCTCACTACAGGCATTCGAAAAAAAATCATGCATGGACTCTAGGAATTTAAAAACTTCCTTGAAACTTTCAATAAATGTTCCATACCTTTTTAAGATGTTATCCCTTGTCAAACTCTTGTCTGGGAGATCCTTCTTAATAGAACTCGTTGCTTTATTGGTCTTCTTTGGTACCCATTTCTGAGTAGCTTTTGGAGCAACGTATTTCTTTTTCTCCCCAATATAATTGTGAAACTTCTTTGGGGGAATACTTAAAGAATTTGATATTATGAGACCAGTTTTTCTCCAGTTTGGAACATCAGATCTTGTCATCCTAACAGAATCATATCTGGTTTTATATCGTTTAAGAAATCTGCAATTCCTTTGCACGTGACCTGGTTTTCCACAATAAAAATAATGTTTAGTATAATGGAAAAATTTATGTTTACCTGAATGTGTATGTGCTTGCTTTGGAGCTTGGAAGGATTTCTTCTTTTCGCCATACGTAGTTGGTAGAGATACTTTACTTTTGTCAACCGTGGAAGGTTTTGGTTTAGAAGAATATTTATCTTTGACAAATTTTACCTCTTTGCAAATACTAGGAGCGTCTATTCCTTCATAGCCCAATCCTCGTGTATCACGATGAATTCTACATGCTCCCAATATCGAGATTAATTTATCTGAGCTGCTATTTCTAGACAAACTCTCTTTTAATCTCAAGTTTTCTTCTTCCAAACTTTTGACCTTCTCAAGTGCAATAACTATATCATTCTTGGATGATTCACATTGAACTTTGAGATCTTCTCGTTCCGAATCAAATAACAAGTTCATCTCTATATTCTCCAAGTTATCTAGCTTTGCTTGAAGAGTAATTTCCCGATCTCGACCTTCGACAATTTCTTCTTTAAGCTTTCGTATTTCGTTGAGATAATCTCTTGCACCAATAGAATCAAGTTGGTCTTGCAAGTCTTTATTCCGACTACGAAGTCTGTCATATTTAACTTTCTCACTGAAAATGGTGCTTTCAGCCTCCGAGAGTTTCCGATGACTTTCTTTAAGAAGATTATTAGCTACTGGATCATCATGGAACACTTCTTCGTCAGAATCTGTATCAGAAAGAATTTTTCCAGAAGCTAATGCAACCTCGCCTATGAGCTCTTGAGGATTATAATATTAAGGTCAATCATCAAGAGTAGGCAAGTCCGTTGCATATGCCGATTGTCTACGGCTCCAGCTAGGACATACTGAAGACAAGTGCCCGAAACCACGACAGTTATAGCATTGTACATCATCCTTAGGAGATGTTACACTTTTAGAAAAACTCTTTTTCCTGTATCTCAAGAATTTTCTAAATTGTCGTGGAGTAACATCCTTAGTATCTGGCGAACCAGATTTATCCTTAGAAGATTCAGAATTGTTTGCAGCTTTAAGAGAAATCGCCTCTTTTCTTGTGTGTTCATTATCAAAGATCTTTAACTTTCCAACAAGAGTACTTCGGGAGAGTGTAGAAAGATCGTTTCCTTCTTCAATGGCATGTTTCTTAGACTCGTATCTTGATGGTAGAGACCTGAGAATTTTGCACAAAATATCTTTCTCCGGAATAGTTTTTCCTAATGAAAAGGAGGAGTTAACTATTTGAGAAAGTCTTTGGTTAAACTCATCAAAGGTTTCATCATCAAACATGCGAAGGTTTTCCCAGTCAGAAGCTAGATTTTGAAGCCTTGCTTCTTTCTCTGCGGAATTTCCTTCGAATACGGTTTCTAAGATATCCCAAGCATCTTTAGACTTATTGCACGTAGTCACGTGGTGCTGAAGATCTTGGGTAATGGCATGGATGATAGCATTCAAACCGTCGGAGTCTTTCTTTGCAGCAAGTATCTCGGCAGGACTGTATTCACCAATGTTCTTGGGAACGTTTACATCTCCAACTGACACAACGGGAGCATCATAGCCATTAACTATATATAACCATGATTGAAAATCACGTGCTTGAAGTGTAGGATCAGAATTTCGCAATGACAATGTTTCAGCGAAATTATCAATGACACAACATAACAGCGTCGCAGAACAATTTCAGAAATGATAAAATAAATGACGTCATCTAAGATCACGAGAAAGATGTGATAGTCCTGCGAAGATTAGAGAGTTTGCGAAATTAACATTTGTAAGGTTGCGAGAATGTCGCAGACCATATCCGAAAATTAAGGAAAGATTAGCAGACACCTTATAAATAGTCGTTCGAGTTGTAAAGAAGGAGAGAGATCTTTTTTGAGTAAGGATCAAGTAAATAGGAGAGAGAAAGTTCAGAGAAGAGATCACTCTTGATTTCTTTATCTTTTCTTGTAAGGACATTCAAAGAATAATCAATAAAATTAAGAGTGTAAACCTAAAAATGAGTTGATTAACAATGAAATCATATGAGGGGTGTAGTGTAGGATTTCCTGCAACTACATAATGGCGATAGAAACAGGGAGGTGTTGAAGATTGATATTGAGATTTGTGAAAATTTAGAGTGATTGATTAAGAATTTTCCATAATTTCTTGCAATACTGTTAACATTGAAGAAATGGCTAGAAGAAGAAATACATCCGAACAAACGACTACTGTTAGAAGAAGCAAAAGAATTGCTGGAAGAGAAAGAAGTGAAATGGGAGAATCTACTAGAATGATAAGTAATAGAGAAAATCAAATTCAACCACCAATTCAACAAACACTAGTTCAAGGGAGGAATACATATTATAATAGGGTGAGCATACACACTTGGCAATCAAATTCGGCAGAAGAAGTAGAAGAAGAGCAAAAAAACAGAAATTATAGACAGGAAGAGAGAAATCAAGAAGTAGATGAAGGAATAATTCATGGAGATGAGGAAAATGGAGCATTAGAAACGTTGAGACGAAGAATACATGAAGAAAGAAGAGCTGAGGCAGAAGAACGTGCAAATTTAACAAGGCAAAATCACGAATTAAGGATGGAGAATATAAGACTACAGAATAGAAGATCGAGAAGTATTACAAAATCATATTCAAGATCGACTAGAAGAGAAATGAGGCGAAACTCACCCACAATCAATGCTGGAAACAATATTCAAGAAGAAATATCAAATCCTAATGAAGAACATCGCGAAAATAGAGAAAGAGCTGATGATCATTACGTTCCACAAAATGAAACTTTTGATGATAGGCAAAATGGTGGAAATCAAGAGAACGAACAACATCAGGGACGAAATGACCAAGATGGCGAAGGAAATCGAGAAGAAGGAAGAAGAATTTTACATGTGAGAGAAACTCAAAGAAATCAACAGACAATTGAAGAAGAAATTGAAAGACACTATGCTGAACAAGCACGTTTAATCTGCGAACGTGAAATATTAAGAGCGAAAATTGAAGAACAAGAGCTTCAGGAGACAATTCGCCAGAACAATCATGACAATCGAGAAAGAAGACGTACACAAAACCGGAATAACAGTAATCTTAATGAGGAGTATGATAGAGTAAAGAGGATGAAAGACAGCGAATTGAATTGATAAGAAATGAACAAAATCATGGAGGGGAAAATGAAAGGCACATCATCATATGCGAATTCAAGATAGAGATGAGGAAGAGAATCGCAGAAGAAGACGAGATGAGGATAATGAAGAAGAATGCAAAATTTCGCGAGAGAAGATAGACATGAACGCAGAAGAAGAGAGCAAATTAAAGAGACCAATGGATCAAGATTCAGGTGTAAATAAACAAATCTTGAAAGAATTAGAAGAAATGAGAGGAATGCTAAATAATAGAGGAGAAGTAGGTAGAAGACAATTGGATGAAGCAATAGAAGAAGCTGCGAAAACTCCATTTACAAGGGAAGTACAATTAGGAGGAATACCACCGAAATGCAATTTGCCCGCATTAACCAGCATTTTTGATGGAACAACTTGTGCAATTCAACACATTAAAGCCTATGTGAGGTGCATGTTACAATGGGAAAATCATGATGCGTATTGTGCAAATATTTCGCATCCAGCTTAACAGGAGAGGTTAAAATGGTTTGAAGGTTACCAAAGAACACAATAACCTCCTTCAATCATTTGCAGACTACATTCTTGGGGCATATATAAGTAATAATTCCTCGACCTGGTATAGAAGATGTGTTTGGATTAAAACAAAGGATTGGCGAAAGTTTGAAACACCTGACTAAAAGATGGAGAACTATGTGTAGCGAAATGGCTGGCCGTGTAGATGAGAGATATCTTATATTATCATTTATCAATGCTATGTTTGCAACAAACCTATTGTATGTCCAAATTTTCAGAGTCAAGAATACGATCACAATGACTGAATTGCGAGAACTTCAAGAAGAATACATTGCTCTAGAGGAAAGGCAAAATGAAATGGAATCATATCCAGTTGCGAACACCAGCTCACAAACAGCGAATGCAAGCTTATTACCCAAGCTAATAAACACAGTGGAATACTTCGCAAGTACAACAAGAGAAGGTGACAAGTAACAATCAACAGAAACTGGTAGCTATGGGAAGCCGAGATCAAGAAGAGTATGAAAGAGAAAGAAATTTCTACAATCGTGGAGGAAATAACAAGATTCAAAGACTCGATCAACCGCAAGAAACTTATGGAGGTCAAAGACAAAACTATAATAGAGGACAAGGAGGTCACAAGGTAGTATGGGAAGAAATCAAGATGCCACCTCTAAATGCAAGTGTGGAGAAGATATGGGAAGCTATAATCTTGATGGAGAATATACCAACACCATGGAACATGGGAACGGAACCACCTCCAAACCACAGAAGTCATGAGTTTTGTTCTTATCATCATTTTCATGGACATACCACAAATGATTGCAGAAATGTAAAAAGAATTATTTTGAGAATGATAGATCAAGGAAAACTAAACGACTTTCTGGTAGGGCATCCAAATCTCAACCACTGCCACCACCACCACCAGAACATCACAAAGTGAATACGATGAAAAAGAAAGAAACATTCTTCATAGAAGTTGGTGCAAAAGCAAAAAATCTATTCTGTCACTCTATCGTACATTCATATAAGACAATTGAAGATTTTCATGATAATGTTTTGAGTAGAGTGTTCGCAAGAGATAATGATGGAAGAGAAATTATGAATATTGCGAAAATCTCGCCACTAGAGGAATGGCAAAAACAATCATTTCTTTTACCGCAGAAGAAATTCCCGAAGGAGAAGAGGTGCATGACAATCCATTGGTAGTAAAATTAGAAATTAATCCAAAACCGAAAGAAGATGAGGATGATGAAGCTGAAGATTCATGGGCAATCAATAGAATTCTAATCGATACTGGAAGCTCTGTGAACATCTTATTTTATCATACTTATAAAACCATGGGTGGAAGAGATGATGATCTTATACCATCAACATATAAGATATATGGTTTTAATGGTACTGCTAACAAGCCTAAAGGGGAGGTTACTATGCGAATTCCATTGAAGGGAATATCTTCTGAAATCTTATTCTGTGTCGTTGATGTAGAATCACCCTACAATGCGTTAATTGGTCGACCTTGGCTACATGGGATTCTAGGTGTAGCTTCAACTTTCACCAGTGCATCAAATTCCCTCACCCCAGTGGTGTAGGAATCATAAAGGGAGATTGGGTTGAAGGAAAAGGTGTTACGAAACTGAGATAGAATCTTGCGAAGGAAGAGCAAACAAGAAGGAAAACTGGCGACACAAAATCAAAGATACACAAAGAAGTGAGAGGTTGATGGTGGATACAATCGAAAGGAAAGGAGAAGAGATGTTGCGAAATTAATGCTAGCTCAGAATAAAATAATGAACATACCACTACAAGGAAGCAGCAGAAAATAATAAAGAAGCAGAGGATGACAAAGGTAATAAAAACAAGAAATGTATGAATGATTAAGTTGTTGCGATACTCTCGCAATAAGTAAAATTCTCAAAAATACATTTGATTGAAACAAAATTGAGATTGCGAAATTCAGATACAATATGATGATTTGCGAGACTCTCGCAGAGATAATGAATTTTAAAAATAATCAGAGAAAATGACAAAAGAGAAAGAGCGAACCTTTATGGCGTACACCCTAGTTCGCGAATACAATTTCGCAAGAGGCAAATGTAAGACCTAAAGTACGTCATATAAGGGGGTACCTATTGCATGACTCAGGGAAAGGCTACACCGCCACCGGAACCTGAGTCATGGAGATTTGGGGTCAATGAAGCCCATCCGGGAGAGGCACCTTGGATTCTAACTTAAGCATATGACTTAGGTTGGGCGACTAAGGTAATAAGGACTCTCCCAAGGAGTGCAGATCTGATCAAGGCGCCGAGGTACACGGTTGAGTCAAGAGTGCCAGAGACGTTTGAAGCGTACTTTGCCATTCTTGACAAGTCTTGGCTTATACTGCACTCGGCCTGAAGAAAACCCCACTTAGGGTGCAGTCTCGTAACCAAACCTATAGGTAAAAGGGATAAGAGGCTGCGAAAACAACTGGTTGTTGTTAAGACTGGATGGGAGGAGCTAACCTTGTATGGTAGAAGTACGCCTCCTTGAAGGGGCAACCAGGGGGAGATAAGGGCGGCACCCTCCATTAGGGAGCTGATAAGTGTCTTAAGACGCAAATGTCATGAGGCTTTTTATTCGCAAGGATATTAAGGCTTGTCATATTTGTGCAACAATCCTGAAGAGGCAATAATACAAAAGAAAAGGATAAGACGAGATCAATGGGTTTTCGCATGAAAGTGCGAAGACGTCCTGCGATTTCGTCGCAAGACGGCAATGTCACGGGGCTTCATTTTCGCAAGAATATTTAGGCCTGTCATATTGTCGCAACATTCCTGAAGAGACCATAATACAAAAGAAAAAGTTAAGGCAAGATCAATGGGTTTTTGCATGAAAGTGCAAGGACGTCCTGCGATTTTGTCACAATGACAAGAGGTGGCATAATAAAACCTTTAATTAGGAAGGAAAAATAAGACCACACAGGAATGAGATTTTGAAAAGAAACAAAATTCACTTCGCATAAGATTGTGAAGTTATACAATTAAATTTTTTTTTTTATGAAATCTCTCATTTGGATTCAAATAGCAGAGGCAAGTATGGGAATGTATGAAATTAGAAAATGTTATTTGTCTCCATATGAGAGATTTACTCAAAGATTCAAGAATTAATGATTATATTGATTAACTGTATTTCAAAGAAGAATTGTTTTAATGCAGGTCAAAATGAAAGAAACACAAATATACAGAAAGAAGAAATAAATGTACAAATATTACAAAGAATCAAAGAAAGAAGTAAAGACTATTTATTAGCTAATGCTTCATTATCTTCATCAGACTTGTTTCCTTCTTCGTCTGCGTCAGAATCTTCATCACCATCAGAACTTCCATCACTATCAGATTCTTCATCGTCAGCTTCGCTATCAGAGATAATCAAACTGGGAGTATTCTGTGGGATTTCTTCTAGAAGACAAGGATAATCAGAATGTGGGTTATTAATGATCGTCACAAACCATTTGGATGGTTTGATTGTGAACATGCATAGCATCATTCTTAAAATTCGCAACAGTGATCTTGATTTGATTCTTTAATCTAGAATACTTGTCGTTGCAAGAAAAAAGATTCTTTGCGAGTTCCTCATTTTCAGATTCAAGTTCTTCAATCTTTTCACGATATTTATTTTCAGAATCTGCGAACAAAAGACAATCAATTATTTACTTGATGAGAATTCATAAGAAGCAAAAGATTAGTAAAGAAGAGCAGTTAGCAACCTTCTCTGTCAGAAATCATATCTCTAATCAAGGATGTATGTTCAACTTGGAGACTAACATTTACGCCTAAATCTTTTCTAGCATCATCTAAAATTTTCGCAGCCCAAACAAATTCATCCTCACTACTTATGAGAAGACGAGAACGAATTTGATTTTCCCTTTCGCAGAGTTCGATATTCTTGCGGTTAGCTTCATCTCGTTCAAGTTGAACTTCAAGGAGAGCCTCTTGGAATTTCGCCAAAGCCTTGGCACCTTGATCAGAGATACGATCCTTATCATCTATGAGACCGCTAATTTTGGTTCTTAACTCATTGGTTTTCTCTTTAGAATCAATAAGGAGACGCTTAAATCGGTTGGCTAAGCCTAAACTAGATCTATGATCAATTTCTAAGAGGCGAAATTTAGATCTAAGCTCATTTAGAGAAAGAGATGAAATTCTATCATTTGAGAAGCTATTTAAGGAATTGTTAAGACGCTCAAGAAGGGTATCATTATCCAAGGCATTAGGAAATGAACGAAGAAGGGTAGCTTCATCAGAAAGACCATAAATGTCTGCAAAAAGGATCATTTAAATAAGATAAAACAACAGGATGAATGAATAAGAAAAGAGAAAAGTAACATACCGTAAAGCTGATTATTAGCTTGCTGAAGACTAGAGATTTTTTCTTATACGAAGAATCAATTTCTAATTGCCTATTTTTCTCGCGAAGACCTTTAACTTCAGCTTCCAATTCTTCATTCTTTTTGCGAAATTGAAGATTCTTCTTTTCAAGATTTTCGCGTCTTCTCTCTAGATCTGAGGCAACAGCAAAAGAAGCTTTTCCAGCCTGTGAAAAGATATAAAAAATATTAATATAGAAAGAAATTTTGAGTTATAACAATGAAGAAGTAAAAGGATAAAAATATACCAGACTATTGAGAGAATGCAAGAAGTCGGGAGTCACTGATCTAGAAACTCCACGAAGAGAGCTATCACCATCTAGTAAAGGGAAATCGCAAAGGGTAGCGAGAGCTTTGCAGGTATTTGCGAATTGGCTATCTCCCATTCCTTGAAGAGAATCAGAAAAGAGACCAGAAAGCTTAGCCATAGAAGATTCAGGTGGAGAATCTTCAGTTGCAGCAAGATCATCGTTGTCCTCATCACCCTTGTCAATTTCATAATTTTCGTTAGGAGGAACATTTGAAGGAGAAGAAGAACGAACTTTCCTTTTCTTTGGAGGAGGACCGGTTGATTTTTCCCTGCGAAGAGCACCTTTACCTTTATCACCAATCTTCGCAACATCGGCAGATTCTTCTACTTCAGCAATAATCTTCACACAAAGACAGAAATAAGAAATGGAAGCATGGAAGTAACAGTGTACTGTTTAAAATCATAAGAGAAAATTTCTTACCTCATCCGTGTAGGAGCGAAGAGCTAACAGAGTACTAGATTTCTCAGTCCTGTTATAACTATCTTTCAGTTTTTGGATCTGCGGAATGCCGCAAGAGTTAGCGAACAGAATAATAAAAATCAATAAAGAAATATAAAGTGAGTTAAATTAGAAGAAACATACCTCTTTCTCCTTTTCGGGCCAAGAGAAAACCCAAGGTTGATAAGCAGCGAGATTCGCAGGAAGAGCATTTGACCCAGCAATGTGGGGTCCTTTTAGCATTAAAGGAAAAACACACAATTTATCATCTTTAGATTGGCGAGGAGTTGTGTTTTTACCATAATGCCAGTCAATATCTTGCATGAGAACTTTGGCTTCATCAATGTTATCTTTCCTTTTTAAGCGAATACCCCAGCGAGTATTCTCTTTCTTCATGGAGATAAGTTCATAGTTCTCAAAGAAATTCGCTATTGTGTATTTTTCAGCAACTATCTATAGGTTTGCGAATTTAGGATCCCTAAGTTCTTCGGAGTAAAGAGATCCTCTACCAGCACCACGATTAGCGAACTCTAGCATCATACGGATGCAGTCCCCACTCAGTTGGAAGATAGCTCGCGAAAATCCCGAGTGAGCGAGAATTTCATAAAATAAAGGAAGATCTGGGTTATAAAGAGGAATAGGGAGACCTGCGAGAATCTGACCTAGCGAAATTATGATTGATTGATCATCACAATACTGATCAGAGAAAAGTTTGACAGAAAGAATTGATTTGGCATTTTCACCAGGAATGGTGGAGAGTGTGAAACCTTTATCAGCAAGATCTTTTTGAACATCTTGTAAATTCTTTTCATATCTATGACCACTTGGAGCCATATTTGAATATAGAGTATGGGAATGAATAAAAAATAAGAGGATTGAAGGAGGAAAAAGTTACAGCAGCAGAACTTGCAGAAGAATAACAGAATTACAGAGACGAGAGAACAAAAATAGAAGAGAAAGTAAAAATAAAAAATAGAAAGAAGAGTATTTAAAGGAGATTTTATTTACTCGAAGAAATAAACACCATTAAGACGAAGAGACGTGAGCGGTTGAAAAGTAGCGGTTATAGAAGACGTGTCAAGAAACAATTGGACGAAAGAATAGTGTGATAAATGTAGAATATGAAAAGATGAGCAGCTGCGGCATTTCTCACATCATTCTCTACTTTGCAGAGAAGATATGAGAAGAGGCAAGATGTAGGATCAGAATTTCGCAATGACAATGTTTCAGCGCAATTATCAATGACACAGCATAACAACGTCACAGAACAATTTCAGAAATGATAAAATAAATAATGTCATCTAAGATCACGAGAAAGATGTGATAGTCCTGCGAAGATTAAAGAGTTTGCGAAATTAACATTTGTAAGGTTGCGAGAATGTCGCAGACCATATCTGAAAATAAAGGACAGATTAGCTGTCATCCACTATGTATTTCCTTATAAATAGTCGTTCGAGTTGTAAAGAAGGAGAGAGATCTTTTTTGAGTAAGAAACAAGTAAATAGGAGAGAGAAAGTTCAGAGCAGAGATCACTTTTGATTTCTTTATCTTTTCTTGTAAGAACATTCAAAGAATAATCAATAAAATTAAGAGTGTAAACCTAAAAATGAGTTGATTAACAATGAAATCATACGAGGGGTGTAGTGTAGGATTTCCTGCAACTACATGAAGAAAAGCTCGCATATCAATTTTCCACCATAAGTAATTAGTGCTATCGAAAGCTGGTGGTACGTTTATAGAGATAACACCTCTGTCCATAGAATCAGATAGCTATAAACACAGACTTATGAGGTCTTAGCGTGTTTGCCTGCTCTGATACCAATTGAAAAAGCGGGGGTCTAACAACACCACCCAATATTTCGTTTGGAAATCTGAATAGACAAACTCCAATATACTTTCAAGAGAATCAACTAGACAGTTAGACTCAA
Source organism: Papaver somniferum (assembly GCF_003573695.1). Classification (NCBI taxonomy): domain Eukaryota; kingdom Viridiplantae; phylum Streptophyta; class Magnoliopsida; order Ranunculales; family Papaveraceae; genus Papaver; species Papaver somniferum. Next base: position 224,996,647 of record NC_039364.1, on the reverse strand, counting down.
TCCATATATCAAAGAGTTTTATATCTCTATCTCTTGATTCAATCCGTAATCAGCAAATAGGGATTGCGAGCCCGATTGAATATAAAAGGATTAACTTGAACGGTACCAAAGACCAATGTTCAAGTGTCAATCAATTCACTCAACAACCCTAAGGCCGAATACAAGAATTGATTGATATTAACGTACAACCTGTGATATTTATATTATATAAATAAAATATAATGCGGAAAATAAATAACACAGACACCAGAATTTCGTTAACGAGGAAACCGCAAATGCAGAAAAATCCCGGGACCTAGTCCAGAATAAACACACACTGATAATAAGTTGTTACACCAAATTTCTACTACCTATTCAGACTAGATGTAATACCTTCTTCAGCACTTGTAGAACTCCTAGCAGAATACCGATGCTCTTTAGGAAATCTTTACACAAATCTTCTAGCAGAACCCAAAGTTCTCTTTAGAAGACACACCACCACGATTGATACGATTCGATATCTTGTATGCACAAAACACCGGTTTGATTTCCCTTTAGATGTAAATCAAGGTTTTGGAAATGTTGTGTTTATTTTGATAAAAACAATTACTAGGTAAAAGTAATATCAAAACAAACTTGTAGATTAGGGTTTTAACTTACAATCGTATGCGTACACACAAGGAGTCCGTGAACCTGATTTCCGTAAGTAAACTTGGGTGATTCCAGAGATCAATTTCCAAGTTAAGAAAACCCTAATAAATCTACCACAAGAACAACTAGAATAAATCTAGAGATATCTTGTTTAAAACTTCTCAAGGAAAAGAAGTTTTTCTTTCTAGTCTCCGATTTCGACTAACAAGTGTTGGTATACGATCAGAAACTGAAATCTATCAAAACCTAGGGTTTATGATCAACAACTCTTGAATGGACTATATCAGAAGAGAAAACCTTAGAATAGACAAGAGGTGAAAAACCTAGATTACAAGTTTTATGATCAATCACGAAGATTAAATCCAACTTGGCTTTGTGATCCCTAATACAAAGACTTTTATCTCACTCTCGTTCACGAAGAACGAAAGACGTGGAAAACAACCTGCAGAGCTTATGCCAATTTTCCAAAGGGATAAAAAACGTGTAAACTCGTGAAATCATTATTTATAATGAACAATACATTGGAAGCTAAGCAAAACTATTTTCCTTTTACAAGACTCTCCTAAATATGGGAGTCTTTCCTAAGTTAAAAAAACTCTTGGCAAAATAATTAAATAAATAACTTATTTAGCAAAAATTATATTTATGTGAATAAATCACATTTTAACTTAGACAGGAATCACAAACACTTTAATATGGTAATGAAAAGTGTTTGGACCAATAGCTAACTTGCCTAGATAAGGAAACATCACCAACTTGGCCAAAAATCACTTTTAGTCGTGTATTGGGCCCAAGTTCGCGGACCACTCCAAAGCCTATGGAATATTCCTACTAATGAACTTAAATCACTCATAACTTTGTCGTTATAACTCGGAATTGAGTGATTCTTGGCTCATTGGATTCTCAAGCTCATTCACTATAACATGAGATTCTTTATAGGGATAAATGTTATTATCAACAAAGGCATGAATCAAATAAACTCAAATATATATACATAAATGCACATTTACCGTCATAGGAATTGTTCCATCGAGTGAGCATTTATCTCGATAGATTATAAAGGTAGAATTGAACAAGAATCCAAGTGAAATCAATCACATACCTTTGTTGATGAAGTACTTGTTGATGTCTTCTTGTAGCCTTCAATCTTCAATCTTCATCCTTTAAGGATAGCTTCGATTCAACTTCTTAGACCTAAACTAGTCCGAAACTATCTTTAGTATGCTAAATCAAGAATGCATTTTGGCAACTAAAATTGACAACTAACTTGACATACCAACGATAGTGGGTTCAACCGAGCAGTGCTCTAACAGAACTTCCACTTACAATAGTGTACAATCATTATAATCACTCAGTATACCTTAAAATGTGCATCTATGATCAAGCTGTTGTTTTGTTTTTCCGAAGTTTCTCTACTATTTGTTTCCCTGGGGATTTGTAATTTGCATACAGTACTTCTAAAGTTCTGTTCGGCTGCTTCCACTGACTGTTGCATGTGCTGTAAGTATTTCTCGTTTCTTTTTTCTTTGAGAAGCTTATTCATGTACACTTTTTATTGGATACAACTTCTGCTAGTTGCCTCCAAATCGGAGATAATTTGAACAAGTTGCCTCCACATTTGGACACAACTTGGGCTAGTTGCCTCCAGATTTGGAGATTACTTGGACTAGTTGAATCCATCTGTGTACACATTGGATATAGATCTTTCAAGTTTCGCAATAATTCTTTTCATATCTGGGAATTTAGTGGTTAGCTATTATACAACTACAGTCTCTATGGTGTTATATACTTGGTGTCTACCACCACATGGTGTAGTCATTTGAATGTGCTGAGTATACACTTTGATAACTAATTAGAAACCGTGTTTCTCCTGTTTTATATGAAGTTATCATTTGATTAATTTGGACTTCGTTTTTGGTATCTATCACTCAAGTGGACTGTCAAAGAAGTCGTGATACTACTAGCCTTGTTGGTTGGTAATTTGGAATGATGTGTATTTCCTTTGTTATGTGGTATGTCCAACGGTTTAGGTTCATTAAAGTTTTTTCATTCTATTGTTCAGAAACTTTGTTATCCGTTCGGCCATATGTATGTATCTAGTTGTTCGTCAAGATCGTACTCATTTTTTCCTTGGCTTCTGCTACTTTTTTGGTTGGATACTCTTCCATGTTCTTTTCATGTATACTCTCTCTTGATGCATCTATTGATTCAATAATTTGATTTTCTTGAATAATATGAAACTGAATTGTTAGAAACACCGAAGTATGGTTTATGGTTTCATTTTGACTACTAAATAATTTATAATACTGAGTAGTCACTTCAAAAAAATGCTTGTAGAACGATAGACTAGTGAATCTCGTAATAATGTTGCTGATCGAAGAGTCTTATGTTCGCAGTATCTTGCTTTAAGGAATATGATACATGGTCCGTCTTTTCCTTTTTTCTCTTTTTCAATTTGCATTTATTGATCCTTGAGTCTATCTATCCAAGAACGTACATACATAATTCTATTTTAGCTTGGGATTAACAATAGTTTAACTTTATCTAGTTTACTCAGTTTCGTTCTTTGGCCTCTAGATTTTGGGGACAACTTGAGAAAGTTACTTTCACTTTTTGGAGGCAACTTGATCTAGGTGATTTCAGATTGGAGGCAACTTAAGCTAGTTCATTCCATATTTGAAGTCAACCTGACCTAGTTGATTCCAGATTCGAAGGCAACTTGGTTATGTTTTTGGGTCCATTCATGCATCTGAAATTATCTTATACATATATCTTAGAGTAGTTACGACGAATCTGTGGTGCAATGGTAGCACGACTGACACCATGTCAGAAAATGTATGTTCGACTCACACCGGGTTCACTCATTTGTGTAACACTTTGGAGACAACTTGTGTTAATTTTGAGACAACTTGAAAAAGTTTCCTCCAGATTTGGAGATAACTTGGGCTTGTTGGCTTCAGTAATTTAGCAATTTGTCCCTATAGTTTTTTGTTGGACACAACGTGTGCTAGTTGTCTTCATATTTGTAGACGACTTGAATAAGTTGCTATAAATATGGAGACAATTATCCCAAGTTTCGTAGCTGGTTTTGAATTGTGTTTTGGATTGGTTTGTCTGATGAGTTGCTATATGTTATACTTTTTTGGCTTCATATTTTGGAAGCAACTTGGTCAAGTTGTTTCTATCTTCGGAAACAACTTGTGCTAGTTGCTTCCACTCATGGAGACAACTTGCGCTAGTTGTTTTCGTTTATGTAACCTGAAACATCCTTTAAGTCACTCATTTGTACTTTTTTCTTGTTGAAATTTTTCCAGTTGCATTTCAAGTTGTTCCTGGTGAAGATGGTGATAAATGGCGCTCGTTTCAGAATGATTTGAAGGTGCGGTCTTTGTGGAGACTGTTTTAGCCTTTTCTGGAAACTATACTTTGATTTGAATCTAACTAACCTTCTTGGATGCTTCAAGTATATAAATGAAGATCAGTGCCAATATACTTGAACGTCTCTCACTGCACTCTATGGTTCCTAATAATAATTGTAGGTTCCATGTTCGTTTTTTATAGTCTAAGCCTTTGTACTAAATCATTAAGTGATTGTATTAATACTTTTTTTCTCTCGATCAATGACGTGCACTAACGTTGTATGATTTATGAATTTGTTTGACCTCAAAGAAAATGGTTCCACTTATACTTGGCTCCAGATTGCTCTCATACTTGGAAGCAGCTTGAGCTAGTTGGTCTTCAGATTTGGGGAAAACTTGTGCCAGTTGCTCTCGCACTTAGAAGAAACTTGAGCTAGTTGTCTCCAGATTTGGGGGAAACTTGTGCTAGTTGCTCACACTTAGAAGCAACTTGAGCTAGTTGGCTCCAGATTTCGGGACAACTTGTGCTAGTTGACTCAAAACAAAATAAATAATTTGCATGGTTCTGTTTGTATATCTAAGATACCTCCATAAGCCATGCATGCATGTAGTGCATCATAATGATTCATTCATTTTAAGATAATATGTCTATTCATATCAGATTTCAGTCTACATTGTCATTCAACAGACACAAATCCAACAAAAGCAAAACCTTATTCTTAATGGACTATTCACTATCTCATTTCTATAACTTAACCAACTTAAACACATTAAAATCTTCATCTGCATTTGTGTCAAGGCCACCAACAAACACTTCGTATTCTTTTTTGTATATTATTACTGTATCTTTCAGCAGGAGGGCATGCATCTCTTTGATAATCATCTTCTCTGCTCAAGTTTTACTTACAAATTGAGGATCACGATCCGGACTTGGTCCTGTACGGTTATGCATGGTCAACTTGTGTTACGAGCCGAATTCGCGTTTCTGCAATGTGATTAATAGATGCAAAATATTAATCTAGTTACATTCATTTTTATGTTAATTTGGTATCAAAATATAAGAATTGGAAACAAAACTACTTGCTTCCGGCTATTGATTCAACTACGCCCGCGACTTACTTGCTGCCAGCATTGTTAGATCTTGGTCTAATTTGATACCAAAATACATGGAGATAGACACCAATAATACTGTATGTGGGGTGACTTGTTTTCTAGTTCATTTTTGATTCCATGGACTGTAGTCAGGTCCATTCTTTTGGCAAGCTACAACTAAAAGTCTAAATGTGACAATGAGACAAATGCTACGCTTTTGAGAGATTATGACCTATTAATCTAACAACGAAATAAACCTGTAACTCCAATATCAGTGTAATTAACCCTTCGCTTTTGATGTTTTTTTTTCTTGTTTTCTTAATTTGTTATGACCATAAGAATAACTAGTATCGAATCAGTTTGCTTAAATTATGAAAATTAGTACAACCCGTCTCCAAAACTGGGAACAACTAGCACAAGTTGTTTCCAAGACTGGAGTCAACTAGTACAGGTTTTTCCCAAATCTGGATCCATAGCAAAGTTGTTCTCCAAATATAAGAACTTTCACAAGTTGTTTCAAAATTTGGAGCAACTTGCTCAACTGTGAAACAACTACCACAAAATTAAAAGGAACAATCATTTGAGAAATTCGTCGACAGATCTCCTATAACAACATACTAAATCTCCATGCATCAATACCATATAAACTAGAAGTAGACTAAATCGCAACTCTAAACTTATGATAACTCAATACCAGCTAGCAGAGATTTTGAGAGTTACCTTTTAAAGCTGTTTATGTTGATTTAAACATCAATATCATCGGTTTCCATGCATCAATATATTGATTTCATTACAATTACATGAAACGAAATCATAAATGTCATTAGTAAATGAAACAAAAAACATCGATTAATAGATCTGTACCACATAATGGAGATTTGTAACAAAAAACAACATCGATTTGTACCGGATAAAGGAGATTTGAAACAAAAAAAATAATCGACGAATCAAAATCAAATAAAATTAGCAGTCAAATACAGATCAACATCATTAGCAGTTAAGGAAGATTAATCTGAATAAAAATCAAACAAAAATTTAACACAGATTTATTGCTAAACCCTAAGAAAATCAATTAATTGAAATGTAAACTATTTGAAACAAGTTGAATCGATGTTTTACCTTTGATTTGTACCTTAATTTGAAGATTACAGGTTATCAACACTCAAATATCGATTACAAACCCTAGTTTTCCGCTTTTTGTTTTGGTTTTTGATATTTTGTGTTTCGATTGATCTTCTGTATCTTCATAATCCTATCAACAACTAGTTTTGAATTTGATTTCTTCAATTTTCGAGATTTTTTCCTTTCTATTTTGTAGGTTTTGAAGAAAAGAGAGAGTGAGAGAGAACCGAAACCTGAAATGAAATTCACGCCTCCCTGTCTGACGTTTATGTCTATTTAACTAGGGTTATTTTAGTAATCTGTTAATTCGGGTTTCGGGCTTCAAATAGGGTAGGGGTATATTTTAAGTTTGAAAGGGTATTTTTCAATGGGCCTCATACTAGGAGTATACACATAATGTTTCCAAAAATTTAATCATGTGAAAATGAGTAGTGGATTTAAGTTGATGAATTTGACAAGTGTGTTTACACTAAATTTGTTAAGGATACCCGTGTGATTGTATGCTTGTATGTTGATGATATGTTTATACTTGATATAAAGATAGATGTGATTAGTTCCACTAAAGTATGTTGAGCGAGAACTTTAGATTACAAGACTTAGGCCATGTTGATGTGATCTTAGGGACGAGAATTAGAAGTAGTTCTCATTAAGTTGAATATGTGCTTAAGAGATACAATCATTTTGATTGTAAGCCTTCTTGTATTCCATATGATCCTTATTGTAGAATCAAGAAGAATAAGGGTAATGTAGTATCACAACTTGAATACTCAAGAGTTATAGGGAGTCTGATGAATTTAACGAACTATAAGAGATATGAGTAAGTTAAGTGGTAGACTTTGAATCCAAGGCAGGATTGGGATGTACTTGATATAGTATTACAATACCTAAAAATACTTTACGATCTTTTGTTCGAATTATGAAAGGTATCTTGCTGGAATTAAGTAGGTATACTTTCAATCCAAGGCAAGATTGGGATGTACTTGATATAGTATTACAATACCTAAAAATACTTAATGGATATTTTGAAGCAAACTGGATAATTCACTCAGAGGAGTCTAAGTCTATGAGTGGATATGTTTTCACTCTAGAAGGTGGGTTTGTTTTTGGAAGGTTTCCAAACAGACATGTATTGCTCAATTCACTATGTAATCCGGGTTTGTGATTAGATAAAGCAGGAGAGGAGGCTAAGTGCTTAAGATGCTTTTTAGAAGACATTCCTCTCTGGCATAGGCCTGTGCCATCTATATCTATACAATGTGTTAGCCAAGCTGTAATAGCTAAAGTTAAAAACAACTGATCTCAAACAAGCGTTATTTCAATTGATTGGATAAAGTCCAAGAAGAATATCGTGGACCCTTTGAGATAGGTTTGTCCAAAGAGATAGTTAGAAATGCATCAAGGGGGATGTGGCTTAAGCTTATCAATTAAACTTTCCATGAAGGATATTCAACCTTGCTGACTGGAGATCTCAAGATCAAGGTTTCGAATGAGACAACTAATTTGTGGTGAGTAAAGGTAAACACTATCATAGAATTTCGTTCTTTGTCCCTTCCCTATGGTGTAGATGTGATAATGTGACTGCACGTGGAGTATGACTTTTAAATAAGTCTTAGTGAGTTCTATAGTTTCACTTTAAGATTGAAGTGGGGTGTAGTAGTAAACACTCTTGATGGAACTCACCTATCTGAATGAGGAAGTGGATCGCTTCCTATGAGAATGAAGCTAATTATCTAGAGCATTATGAGAAACGCGATATTTCCAGGGACAAAAATGGACACAACGACATGAACTTGACAACACCTAGAGAGATATCATGCGTGGATATTATCGCGAATTACACCAAACGATGGCAGTCAAGATATCGCGTTCACTATCCATCAAATAGTTCCGACAATTTCTCACTAAGAAAAGATTCAAGACCTCATAGACACCTCTTGCCTATAGTGGTATTTCTCGGTTTCTGGTTTCTGGTTTTTACCGGTATTTCATTCATGTGGAGGATTGTCGGATAAAATGAGTCTTTTTAATATGTTTTAGTTTTCTGGTCTTGGTTAGATTTGATCTTATGACCTAAAGGTCTAAGGATACTTACTCATTTTTCTATGAGTGAGTGAAACGCAAATATAGGAGGACACAAGACACTTGTCATGCCCAGTGCATGTATGCACATGAATGAGTTAACCAAAATTAAAATTAACATAAGTTTTAGATTCTAAACGGATTATTTAAATAAGTTTTCAGGTCCTAAACAGAATACTTAAACAAAATTTTAAGTTCATTTAACTATTTTATTAAAATTAAAATATGATTTTAATTTCTTAAACGGTTTATGTTAATGGGGAGATTACCAAATCCATCTTCCCTGCCTGTAAAAGCGAAATATTTCTTCATTTCAAAAGGAACTAGAGGAGGCCATTATTCCTAGCTCTATTCCCCTCTTGTCGCTTATTATGTGCTTGTTATTTTATTAAAAAAGTCTCGCAGATTATTGTGTTAATCCGGATGAATTGTAATAGAGAAATGAGCATTAATTTAGAATCCTATTATTGGGGCTTAAAGGGGATGGGACTTTGAGGGCTTAAAATACTAAGTGGAACCCAAATGTTATAGGGGGAGATCAAACTTAAGTAAAAGTTCAAAAGTACCCTCTATCATTTTAGCTTATTACCCTTCTACCCTTCCATTCTAATAAAAAAAAATTACTGAAAATTCATTAAATTAAAAAAACTGAAATCATTAAAAGCAAAAGAAAAAAAAACGGCCCTCCCTCCACTCACTCTCTTCTTTCTTTCTTTCTTTCTTTCTTTCTTCTTCTTCTTCTCTTTTCTTTTCTTCTTCCATTCTTCGTTTGAAACGATTAATCGTCGATTCCAAAAAAATTCTTCGTCGATTAACTCATTTTATAAAACCATGAAAACTAAGGAAAATCTAGGTCAATCTTCGTCGAATCAACCTCCTACTGAAGCAGAGAAACCAACTTCATCAAATGAAGTAGAAACTGAAGATCATGAAGAAGTGAATGAAGGAGATGCAACAGCCGTCGCGAGTCCTGATATGACAGCAATAAGGTATGAATTTCAAAACACACTCTTTATCTAAGCGTTTTGTTGATTACACTGTTGGTTTCGAAAATTTTAGGTCTGAAAAAACAGTTTCTGAAAATGCTTACGGCTGGGAGTTCTTATATTCCCAGCGTAAATAGGTCTTACGGTTGGGATTGATTGTTTTACCAGCCGTTTATAGGTTACACGGTTGGGATATCTAAGAAATCCCAGCCGTAAATCAGTCGATGTGTACGAGATGGAGAAATCATATCCGTAACTAGTTGTATACGGCTAGGTTTTTCCTAGCCGTATATTCTCCTGTGCTCGAAATTTTTTCAGCGGTAGTTTAGTTTACGTCTCGGTTTTTCTATCCGTAACTTTATTTCCTGACCGTGATATTCAGTTTCCTAGCCGTTTATAACTTACGGCTTGGAAACTCATAGCCGTATGTGGTCCTGTGCTGAATATTGAACTAGCTATATACCCACATATAGGTTTTCCTATCCGTAATTCATTTTTCGGCTAGGTCGTTTACTAAGTTCCCGTCCGTAATTCATTTTTCGGCTTGGTCGATTACTAAGTATCCCATCCGTAATTTGTGTTGCGTCTTGGACTATCCAATTTTCCTAGCCGTAGTGTGTGTTACGGTTTGCTTCTGTCAAATTTTCCCAGCCGTTTTTCTTATCTACTTTTGGTTTTTGGCCTTGTTTGTTGTTTGTCTTGGAACATAGGAAAAGAAAAGAAGAAGAAAAGATCACAAGAAGTAACACCTCGTAGTGACCCGAATCCTCAACCTCGTCACGCAAAACCATTGGGTGCAAACACAATGAATGCAAGTGGAGTTGTGACTGCTGAAGAAAATGAAGGTGGAGGAGATGGAGTTGGAGTTACTGGAGGAACTGAAATTGTTGTTACTGGAGGAACTGAAGTTGGAGTTGCTGGAGGAACTGAGGTTGGAGTTGCTGGAGGAAATGAAGGTGTAATTGTTGTTGCTGGAGGAACTGAAGTTGACACTTCTAGTGGTGCTGCTATTGATAAAGGTAAATCCGTAGTTGAGGAGGAAAAGAAGGAGGGAAAGAAGAAGTATCCGCCAAAACAAACGGCAAGACAAGTAATTGATGCTATGGTGCCTTTACCTCCCAAGAGGAATGGGAGACCTTGGGGTGAGGCAAGAGATAGTTCTGTCTTGATTATCTACACGTCTTCATGGGCTGCTAGGGTTTGTGGCACAAATGTAATAAATCAAATTACATATATGTTATATTCCCTTGTTTTTGGATTATTAATTATAACAACCAATTGTTTTTTTGTAGTTCCCGGATAAAGCGGTCTCTAAACTAAAGCACTAACAAGGAAGGTTTTGGCCGTTGGACGATGAGTATCCAGATGTGATAGCTTTGGTAAAAGGTTCGGGGTTATGGTCTGGAATCGAGGCGTTGCATAAGACATATGACGTTGTGACAGTTTGTAGTTTCAGAGAAAGATTTTGGCCCGAAACTAGGACTTTTCATCTTCCGTTTGGCGAGATGACTATCACTCTGGATGACGCAAAGAAAATCACTGGTATTGTTTTGGAAGGAAAGGATGTGTTTGAGGGTTTCAACAATTCTATGCCTTTTGATGAGCTTTGTGTCTTGGCGAAGGAATGTCTTGGGTGGGGCAAAGATGAAGCGGAAGAAGAGTTTGAGATAGGTGGCGGAGCCGCTCATAGAGCTAAAAGGAAATTTGGTGCACCGGGCGAACTTAGTGAAACAGTTAATATGGCAAGGAAGATTAATTTGGTTCGTCTGAAGGATAACTTTGGGGATTCTGACCGCAAGACTAATAGTGGATTGGTGGTGATGGATTCCGAAAGAGCTAGACATACGGCTATAGCTTACTTGTTGCACGCTCTTGGGACCGTCTTTTTCTCCGATTTCTCAGGAAATAAGGTAAATGCTTGTTATTTGCAGTGGTTGAAGACTCTCAGTCTCGATCCGGAAACAAATGAGGTACCTAGGTACTCATGGGCCACCTCCCTCCTTGCTGATGTGTTGGACTGTCTTTGAAAAGCTTCTAGATGGAACGAAACACAAATTACGGGACGTGTTGCTCTTATCCAGGTATCTTTTTATTTTAATGTAACAAATTTTTATTTATTTTACTTTTATATATTGGTTTGCCTTATTTAAAATAATTTTTTTTTTACGTAGTCATGGGATTACGACCATTTTAAAAGCTTGAGGCCTACTCGGGATACAAAATGGCCTCTAGAGAAAGATTACTCCCGGAATCGAGTTCAAGGACATCACCCGTATGATTAATTTGGGTGAGGACTTAACGATATCTGAACAAAGATTACTCCGGAATCGAGTTCAAGGGATAATAATCCCTGAGAAAGCAGGTTTATATCCTGCTCAATAGGAACGACCAAGGAGAACTAAAAGGGCTAGGTCTCCTTCTTCTAGCGACGACTCGGACACTCCCCCCCGTGACCAAGTTCAATCTAAGCAAGGAAAAGCCGGTTGAGGTGGTAGAGGTGAAAAAGGTCGAGGTGGTCGAGGTGCAAAAGGTGGTCGTGCTAGAACAAGTGCAAAAGTTAGCCGTGCTGGAACAAGTGCAAAAGGTAGTCGTGCTGGAACAAGTGCTCGAGGTGGACGTGGTGGAGGTAAAAATACTCAAATTCAAGGTGGCAGCGGTCGAGGTAAAAAATCTAGAGTTATAGAACAACTTGTGGAACCTGATCAAAAGGACGATTTGGATGAGTTTTTGCGCACTTCGGAGGAGGGATCAAGTGAAAGTGAATGACTATTTACTCGCTTTTTATTATTTTACTTCATGGATATTTTATTATCTAAGACTTTATCTATTTACTATTTTTGTTGTTTGGTTATGGATTTGGATGGATGGATTTTTATAACTTTGTTTTTATGAATGAATGTTAGTCTTTCCATTTGTCTAATCTAAGAAAAAAATCAAGTACAACCAATTTTTTGTGCACTTTCGTCGGACGATGCTTCACATAACCTAGCCGAAAGTGCATATAATTCTTGTCAAATAAACTTACACAGAATATCGGTTGGAAATTTCCGGCCGTTATGGGAAAACGGCTAGGAATACGAACCGTAGCGGTGTTACGGTCAGGAAATACCTAGCCGTGTATTGCACAGGAGACTCAAAAATTAAATGAGTCTTGGTTACGGCTACATTTTCGGGCCGTGTATCTTTTCCGTGGTTAGAACTCCTAACCGTAATTCTGACATAAATTTGCAACTCTGGTTTACGGCTTGGTCGACATTTGAAGTTCCTGACCGTAAATATTTATACGGTGGGGATTTCCTAGCCGTATGTCACTCTGATAACCCAAAAAAAGGCTCCTTGTTGCGGCTATATATCCAGGCCGTAACTTTGACAAAAATTAACAACTATTATTTACGGCTCGAAATGCCTAGCCGTAAAACTGACACACCACAAACCCTGCAGATTTATACAGAGTTACGGCTCGTTCTATCTTTCGTTTTCCTAGCCGTAAATACCTATAATTTTGAATACCACATCATATCGGCTAGTTTTTTGAATTTTGAAAAATAGATCCGTTTGAAGACTGATCTATTGAAGGTTCTAGTTGTTCAACCACTTATTTAAATTTGAAATAACTCCACCTCTATATAACCACCAATTCCAAATCAAAATCACACCTTCTACATCAATAATCTCCACCAAAACTCCTACAAACTCAATGCAATGTACTCAAATGATAAACCCAATTTCACTTTGGAAGAAGACTTATCTCTTTGCAATTTTTTTTTACTATGCTATCCAAAGAAGGGAGAAGAACGAAAGAAACGTGATTTACCAAGTCAATCATATTGGAGTAATATTATTGAGAATTTTTGTAGTGAAACAGATAACACTAACAACCGCGATGGGGTTGAATTGTATCTTCGATTTTCAGTCATGCGCAAAAAAGTGGAAGAATATATGGCTTTACGTCGTATGTGCAACCAGCTTCGACTTAGAGGTGAGACTGATAGAGAAGTCGCATCTCAAGCTAAGATGGAATGGAGAAAATGGAAAGATTATGATTTCAACTTGGAAGCTCAATTCGCCATCATCAAAGACTTCTTCATACATCGAAAGGGATGTTATTAAAACCAACTTTGTAATGGGAATATGTCAAACATGTAATGAGTTTTATTGTGGTCTAGTTAATGAATATATTAGTAATTTTCAATCGTATTAAGAATTTATGTTGAATCAAAAAAATTCTCAACTTTGAAATCGAATTACGGTTGGGAAATTTATGTAAACGCAGCCGTAATGCAGACTCAGGTTATACTGGGAAGAATAACGGCCAGAAGTTCATAACTTCCCATCGTTTTATGTGTTCACGACTGGGAGTTCCTAATATCCCAACCGTTGTATATAATTTCGTTCGGGTCGACAAATTTACCCAACCGTAACAACATAAAATTCCAGATTTTTTTTTAGATTTTTGACGGATTTGAATTGATAAAATTGATGTTGGGAGTTGATTATAAGGTTATCTTGACTTTTGTGATGAAGGGTTTCATCATTTTTCTTCAAAAATTTTCAAAAACATTTCACCAAAATCACCATTTTTCCTTCTTCAAAACTCAAAAAAATCAAGTTTTGATTTGCAAAAAATTAATATTTTGATTAGTCTAATCGATTCACTAAGACTGATTAGTTAGTTTAATCGATTTAATTAACACTAACCAATTAAGGGTAGAGTAGACATTACAGAAAAGGATAGATAAGGGGTACTATGGGTTGTTATTTCATGACCCCGTTAAGTCCCCAAAAAACCCACCCTTTTTAAGGCCCAATAATAGGATTCTTAATTTATCTGCAGTTTGATGGATTGCAAGAGAGTAGTGAGCATGCTGCATTACTCGGCTGTGCCTAGGGGTGAGCAAGGGCCGGTATGGACCGGTTTTCACCTCATCCAATCCAATTCAATACGGATTTCAAATTTGGCATCCGCATCGAATCCAACATCCAACGGATTTTCATCCAATGGATGCACGGATTAACGGTTTGAGTGCGGATAATCCAATGGATTTGTGTTAATTAAAATTTATAATGAAAAATAGAGTCAACATAGATGACTTCTTATAGAATCTACACATTCGATATATGTATATAAATATAGAAGTGTCATGGACAACACTCCAAGCAAACACCTTAAAAATTCCAAAACTATCTATATATTTTTTAGAAACTATATAAATACCATTAATCCAACGGATATGGATGTCCAACGGGTTTTCAAGGTTGCATCCGGACCCAATCCCTAATCCGTTGGATTTCAAAAATCTCATCCGCGTCCAACCCATTAGCGAATGGTTCGGACATCCATCCACAAAATACGGTTGGTCCCGGTTAAATCCGCGGATTACGGATAAAATGCTCACCCCCTAGCTGTGCCTGATAGATTTTATGGGCTCTCTAGAATCAGGCTTGCCCTGCCCGGCCTGACAAACTAAATGGGCCAAGCAGCCCCGCCTTGCCCGTTGTAACCCTAGTCGTTCCTCATCATAAACCACAGCAACAGTTTCCATGGTTACCATTGTCTCATAAAGATAATGTCAACATCGAAATCTTAATTAGCTTTTGTCTAGTTCATTGACAAATCGCATCTAGGATGTTTGACTACACGATGCTTCATAATTAAGAAGGGAGAGCTGATTTCATCCTCAATAGTTCAAACATGTTTGATTGTAACTCGGGGTTTTTGCAAGGAAATACGAGGTCTGGCCTCAATCAAGGTCTATAATCTTGAGCAACCGGTTCCTCTTTTTGTGGTTAAGAGTCTCATTAACTTCGCTGATTGCTGCAAAACGAAATGACATATCATATTACTAAGCACTCATCATCTTCGTTACGTAAATATCTATAGCAACGTAACGTTATCCTGGATTGGACTAAACCACATACGTCCGGATTCATGAACCAACAATGCATGTCATTATCCTTAGCATGTCTGATCATTGCACATACACTAATTATCATTATACGTGTCCTTAATCCATACTCGTTGTTCTAAAAGATACATACAAAATGACCGTTATTTTTGGCTTGGTTTGCACAAAACTATTGTCAGAGATTTAGAGGACATCTATTTGACAACACCATTTGCGAATTCTGGTTTGGATATGTATACTGCGATTTCAAATAGGCATCATTTCAATATTTTTGTTTTATATGTTTACAAATTGAAAACACTAGCATGATCTTGTGTCTTATCACTAAGTAGTGGTTGAAAACAGCGATTAATTAGTTGTCGACCGATTAACCTTATAATATAGTGATTAGCCCCCCCTCAACTCTAACTTCTTGGACTTTTTCTTATCAAATCATATGAATCATTATGATTTGGATATCCTTGTCTTCTCATTGTAGCAAGAAAACAGAGTAAAAGACAAGAAATGACAGTATACAGTAAAATGTTTCTCCCTGCATATCTTTTTAACCCTTTTGTAATGAATTTGTAACTTTGTGTTTCCTCCACACTATGGTAATGGATATTCGCTTTTTTTCAAAAGCTAAAATTTAACCCTTTGATTTGATATAGTGTGGAACACTGTAACTTGTTATTAAGACGTTCTAATTTTTAACAGCAATTCAAAGTTTAATAATTAGCACGTTAGGAAACAAATTTTTTTAATGGTGTCTTAAGATTATTTTGCATTTGTCGTGAAATCCTTACTCCCACCAACATAAAATGCGCACCAAAACTCAAGTCAGACACAAGTGCATGTAGCAGAGGTGTTGAGACAGCTTAAGGCAAGTGAGATCAGTTGCACGCAGTTGCCAATAAAGAACTTAGGAGTTTAGTGCCTAAATAAGACCTTTTATTCATGTTTTACCACCATACAGTAAGATGCCAAATTTATGCTTGCTCCCTTTTATCTTAGATCCTGACTTTAATTATATGGAGGCATATCTTTAGCAGGTTTGTTTGAGGTCCATAGTCTTTGAAACCAAACTCAACCATTTGATTTTTTTTTATGAAAAACAAGAATTTCCCATCT
This sequence comes from Papaver somniferum, assembly GCF_003573695.1. NCBI lineage: Eukaryota > Viridiplantae > Streptophyta > Magnoliopsida > Ranunculales > Papaveraceae > Papaver > Papaver somniferum. Next base: position 224,980,363 of record NC_039364.1, on the reverse strand, counting down.
TCTGCCTCTTTCGTAGTAGGAATATGGCTTTTGAACTCGTTCCCTAGCTCTTTTGGGTTGGATTTACAACAACCACATTTATCTCTTCTTTTTCTAATCTCCAAGAGTTTTTGATGTACAAGCCGGCTTTTAGTGGACCAGGTGATATGTTCCTTCGATATCGCACTGCATCGTCTACGTAAAAACACAATATATCGATACCTATGTTACACTACATCGTCTAGCCAGAAAACACACAAAAATTACATTTCCATCTTTATCAAACTGTATATCGTCTAGCTAAGATCACTGACATCATGTTTGTTTTTTCCTCTATGTAGAGGCTAATCTCTATTAACCTCTATATAGTAGTGGGTCCCATTTATTTGGTGTTTGTTTTTTCCATTACCTCTATAAAGATAGAGGCAAATCTCTATTTATATAGAGGAAATCAAATAGCACCAATGAGGTGCTATCTTTGAGCCTCTACCTCTATTAAACCTTCAAATGACTAATATATCCTCGAACAAACTTATAATGTCCAAAAATAATTCCTTAATTTAAAATCTAATATTTTAAATGTTTCAAGAAAAATGATACTTTCGTCCGTTTCAGAAAAAGGGATATTTTCGCGCTGTTTCAGAAAAAAGTGATATTTTGCTCCGTTGCAGAAAAAGTGACACTTTAGCTCCGTTTCAGAAAAAGTGATACTTCCCCCGTTTCAGAAAAAGTGATACTTTCACACCGTTTCAGAAAAAGTGATATTTTCGCCCCGTTTCAGAAAAAGTGATACTTTCGCATGCTTCAGAAAAGTGATACTTTCGCGCCGTTTCAGAAAAAGTGATATTTTTGCTCTGTTTCAGAAAAAGTGATTTTTTCCATGTTTCAGAAAAAGTGATATTTTTGCCCTGTTTCAGAAAAAGTGAAATTTTGCCCCGTTTCAGAAAAAGTGATATTTTCGTTCTGTTTCAGAAAAAGTTATGTTTTTGCCCCGTTTCAGAAAAAGTGATTTTTGCCCTGTTTCAGAAAAGGTGATTTTTTTTCCGTTTCAGAAAAAATGATACTTTTGCCCGTTTCAGATAAAGTGATACTTTCGCCCGTTTCAGATAAAGTGATACTTTCGCCCGTTTAAGATAAAGTGATATTTTTGATCCGTTTCAGAAAAAGTTATATTTTTACCCCGTTTCAGAAAAAAGTTATACTTTCGCTCCGTTTCAGAAAAAGTGAACATCTTTGGTTGTATTTTCTAATACATTTTTTTCCTTTTGGAATTTTTGAACATCTTTGGTTGTAATGGATATTCATGGATTTTTTGAATATTATAAGGGTAAAATGAGAAATATATAAAATTGGCTACACAATATAGAGTTGTTAGATAGTGGTCAAACAAACATGATTTTAAAAGAGATTATATAGTGATATTTATATAGATATAGAGATAAACCTCTATATAGAACCCTCTACCTATACAGAGGAAAAAACAAACGTGTTGTAAGTGTTCATTGACAAGTAAAAGGCATCTCTATCACAACTATATCCTCTAGCTACAAAAATACAAGACGTCTATCGACAAGGAAAAGGCGTCGTGAAGCAGGCTGGTTGTTGTTCTCGCATAGTTGGCTATATCTGTTTTTTCATAATTGTTTAGTTTTCTTAGCAAAACTTTCATGGTCGGGTCCATATAGATTCATATGCATGGGACCTTTCTCAGATCGCATATCACGTGAATTCCATATGTTATTGTTTTTACATGCATGTGCATGAGCAATTGCATGTGATTCATCACTACAAACTGATGATCGATCGAAAAAACTAAAATTATCACGAGACGATGTCTAAGGCAATACTATCATCACTGATCATGAATGGCATAAAATACAACAAGAATTAGAAGATAGGGTTTTCAAGACATGATAATTAGGGTTTCGATGTTTTTTCTATTAGTGCTTGTCTTTACCGAATTACATCCACAAATTAAATGGACCAATATTTTAGTCACATTTTGGAGTTGGAAATGTTTTTGCCCCCTTCTTTATCCTAAATTTATTTTTCCCTCTTCTTGGAAAAAGCGTTGCCAAAAGGTTCACCTTTTGCCACGCCTGGAGGGAAGTCAAACTGTCACAACAATGCTTGATTTACCACCTTTCAGAAGGTAGAATAAGTAGGACATTATATGATAGTAAACGAAATTTCTACTGGTTTTCTTTTTATTCGGAATAAGAGCTATATATGCTTCATTATTCTGGGCATGTACTATTTCAGTGGCGAAGCCAGGACTATGGATAAAGAAAATTACATTTTGAGAGAGCATACAACTAGTAGAAAGATAAATTTATGAGTTTTCCTTGAAAATATAGATAAATAGGTTTTGGAAGCCATTTGGATAGTATGAGCAGCTGCCTCACTTGCGTCAAAAAGTGTCTGGTATAGTATGTGTAGTGGTATTAAAGCTCTTTTCTTGCACTACACTGACAGAGTACGATGTCCATGCACATTCACTTCCATAACTATTTTCCGATGGCGCCATCACCGGTAAAAAAAGAGTTCTATATATTAAGATTGTAGTTGGGTAATGGGACAGTACACAAACTAGAAAGAAAGAAGTTGGGTAGGGGCTGGGCTGGCTACAAGAGAAGACAGACGATCATATCCCATGTCATACCCTGTCTAATACGTACCAAGACCCAAATTAAAGTTTACTAGTTGTCACTTCAAACAATCACAAAACAAAACAAAACCCTAATATTTGTTGTTTGATATGTGCACAATTTTATCGTAATGACAGATAATACAGACCAGCTCCTTCATTGTTTCGTGAGTGTACACCAAGATTAATTATGTCCCTTTTATGTTAGGGAAGGTTCAAATTAATTAATGGATTTGTCCAGGGCACTGTATTATATTGACATTTTGCGAAAAATTCTAAGATATTTTTTTTTCGACTAATAAAAAATAGCTTAGAATTTCATTTTATCATTTTCATCCATGCAGCGCAAGGGAACAAACTTTGCTTGCATTGTATCAATTTGGTCTGCTTATAGTAACTGATAACATTCAGAGATTATTCAAGATTAAGTTAGTGATTAGTGCCAGCGATAAACCTCTTTATACAAAGTTACAATTTATTTCCTGGAAAACTTAGACTTCCTCTCAGATCAATGGTTGTTTTAATTGGACTGTAAGAGCAGAAAAAGTAACTTCTGACAATAGGCCACAGTTAACTGAAGTTACCGCGCTGTTAATATTGACGATGCCATTTACTTGACCTCATTCACTCATTGCAACTGCATGTGGCTGAATCGAATCATTGATCGTCGAGTTTTTTTCTTTTCTTTATATTTCTTACATTATGTAAGGTTTTTTCAGTATGGATTGGAAGGTCCGTGTGATGGTTAGTGATATCGGACAGCTCTACTTGTTTTCTGACATAAACGGATTCCTCATATGTATTGCAAAAAGATTCTCTTTCACTGTATGAAAATCAGAGATTGCATAAATCTATGATTGGGGGGATACAGGTATTGAAGTTGATCAGAAGATAGCAATGCTGTATTGGTGAAAAAATGGTCTAGTAAGATGAAAACTGCAGGTGCAACTTGCGTATCTAGTTTCATCACGAATACATGCAAATCCTTGTATTTTTCTTTACCCTTTTTTTTTTGCTGAAAAGAACTGAAACAGATATAAGTCTAACTGCAAACGCGTACACATCTATCAAGAGCCAGTTTAGAGAATAACCATTGGTTTGCCAAATGTGAAGTTGATCGAGATTTTTAGTGTTACTGTCCAAGATATTTTTGTTATATGTTAAGAGTTTCAATTTACAAGTTTGTCTGTTGATGCGCTTGTGTCGAAAAGACAAGACCATCGATTGATTAGTCGACTTACAAAAATGTTCACATGATCATTACAACATTTCATACTCCTCAAAGGGGTTACCAATTTCTCATGACTGAGAGGTGGTTTTTGCTTGGTATCAATAGCGTCGTGAAATTTGGCGACCCGCTGTTATTGTGGCATGAAAATCCAGAACATGACCTAATATGGCATGCTTGCACTTGTTATCACCAGTTAATTACCACTCATTTCCCCAACAATGTATTAGTTCATAAATCGGAAAAATGAATTTCTTGAACAAAGATTCAGAAGAATTTCTGATAACATTTCAAAGGAGAAAATGAATCAGTGTTGTAATCGGGTTAGATACAATATCCAATAGGGTTTGTTAGAATATCAGAATCGATGCATACTAGTATTTGTGTTTTGTTACTTTAGTGATATTTTTGTTGTTTACCCAAGCAATTATTGTAAATTTTGTCCGTGCTTAGTCAGTTATAGTAATGCTGATACTCACCTTTAATATGTTTTTATCTTTATCTAATGAAAGGGTGTTTTTGTTTTTTATCTCCCAAAGGGCGTTGTATCATATTTGTAGTTTGTGTGTTTCTTTTCACATAAAACTTCAGACGACATTTCTATTACAACCCAATATGTGTGGACCCTAAATCAACCTAGCTTAATTGGGGCCATAATTTTTAATTGTGGGTCATGCACTACGGGACAAAAAAGGTCACCCAATCCTAAATTGGGTCACCCCTTAAAAAAATATTTTCTAAATGACAAAACTGTCCTTATATGATTAGTATTAGGAATTAATTAGTTTGATTAGTGTGGTAAGTGTATTTAGATTAAAATCTGATTTTAGGAAAAAAAATTGTGGAAAATGTGTTCTATGTGTTGAGAAGAAGAGGAGGAGTTTTGATAGGAAAACCTAATGTTTTTACAAATGAGTGATTCAAGTGGAGGGAATGAGATTGGTGAAGCTTCAAATAACAACAATGATTGTGTTGACGGTAAGATTGTCTCAACTAATGATATGTGTTGGATGTTTGATGAGGAGATATTGATAGAGGAAGGCCTCCATTGAAACATCCAGTGTTAGGGTCGTTATAGTCGGGTGTAGGATAAACTAACGACTCTCTGTAGTCGTGAGCCTTTTTGAGATTATTTTGACGACTTTCACCTGCAACTTTTACATGTTATGAAAAATTGTTAGCGTTGTTTGATGAACATTGACGACTCTTTCAGCTAGGTCACGCAGAGTCGTTAGTATTTTTTCTTTTAATGTTGCCGACTCTAGTCTAGGGATTATATACTACTGACGACTCTATCGTTTTCTCCAACAGAAGGCAGTTCAAGTTCAACCCAGAGTCGTTACGCACTAATTTTGGGTCGTCAAACTACATTCGTCATCTTCAACCTAATATTTACACTAACAGGTTAACGATTTTTCATAGAAAAAGCATGCAATGTAAGAGTCGTTAGGATATTATTTCTTCGATACTAACGACTCTCACTCTGTAACTTATATTTTTCAGTTACCAATCTCGATTACACAATCAAAAAACAACGAAAACATCGAATAGGAGGTGGGTTTAAGTTCACGTACCCTCTAATTGTAGGTGGAGAAGAGAAAGGGAGGAGAGGAAGATGAAAAGAGAAACTGATTTTCTCTTTGATTTAATTAGGGTATATAGATTAGGGGTCTTAATTAGGATAGTTAATTAGTGAAACTGATTTTCAATTAGTGAAGGGTAAAATAGTATATTCATATTGCGATATTTACACCCCTGAAAATTTTGGGGGGCAAAAAAAATTCCATGTCCCTCAATTAAAAGTTATGGCCCCCAATTAAACTAGGTAAATCAAAACTCTCCATTCATTTTCACACTCGTGAAACTTTATTTGTACTTCATTGTAAAGGAAAGAGTATCCTGAGTTTCGCAGAAACTATACAAATTTTTGAATTTTTTTCTTCAGAAAATAGAATTTATCATTTTCAAGGTCATGCTTGTTGTGTGGTTTAAACTTTACTAATTTGAGTAAAATATTTTTTCTTACTTCGGGAAAAGATAAACTATTTCATTTTAACTTATTTTTGGGTTGAATAAAAAAACGGTAGTATTTGTTTTTCATAGCAGAAGGATATTGAAAAGAACTCTCATTCTATACTTCGCTGTGTAATACATATCTCTCACAGAAAACGATTAAACTTTGTTGTTATGAGAAAACCGTCCACTAATATAGAGTTCGTCGAATACTCCAAGGCCGTCGACAAATTACACGACAACTAGTAGTAACATAGCTGCTTTTCTCATCCAATAGCCAAAACGATTACCTAAAACGCTAGCCACCCGTGTGTTTCACGCAGTTTTAGAGCTATGACGGGACTCATGTTTGATTGGCTGTTGAATGGTTCCACTAATCCCGAAAGAATCCATCCCAGTAGAGGTGTAAAACGTGCCGGACCGGCACAACCCGGCACACGAAGTCGCGTGCTTCACGTGCCATATGCCGTGCTGTGCCAACCATTTAAACGTGTTGTGCCGTGATGTGCTTTACTAGTTAAAAGCTAGATACAACACAACCCACGGGCACAACACACGAATAAACGTGTTGTGCCGTGCTGGCACACGTGTTATAAACAATTTGAAATACTTAATGTATATATTAAGTCGGATATTATCACGAGAATTTTAAATAGACAACATATTATTTGAAATTATTTCAAGTAAAATTAACAAATTTATTCAATAAAAGAAATAGTTCATCAAATATAAAATTGGATCATTGTCATGTAAATTAATGTTCTAATCAAATATAGGGTAACGACATTATAACAACGATATTGGAATATATTTTCCAAATATTTAGGTATTATATGTATTGTTATAAAAATAAGCCAGCATAAAATGTCAAAAACTAGTTAGAATAGTGACTCTTTTGTGAAATATACACAAAATGTGATGTATTATGCCTTGTTATATGGTATACGAACAATACACGATCCAATAAAGATCACTTTGATCTCTGCGGGTCGGGCGAATAATGAGTTAACTCATTTCGAAAAATCGGTTTCAAAATTTTGTCATACTGTGATCTCCATGCTTCAAAATTCATTTATTATCTCTGCTATCGTTTTCTATTGATGTTCTTTACAAATTTCTTTCATTTGAATTTCTTCCTTTCGATCAGAATTAGTGCTATAGATTTTCATGGTTTCTTTCTAGGGTTCCAGTTGTTTTTCACTATTTAAAATTTACATCTTTTATTTCTCAATCAGTTTATCCATCTGATTTAATGGAGTTCTAATTCACTTTTGCAGGGTTCCTCGTTTATCATCATGAAGAAAATCCAGTATGGGTTCTCTCGGTTCTATCTACTCTTTCTGTTAACTTTATTGTTACAATCAAATATAGTATTATTGGTTTCGCCAGCAGTGTTGCAATTCATCAGTCTCCAGATGTCCACCAACAGTATGTTCCAGTATTCTAATCAAGTTAATCATGTGTATGATCGTATGTGTTTCTGTAAATTTTTTCAGATCGACTGAGTGTATCCGATTTACCAAAGTCGTAAACAATTTTTGAAATTTGAATTTTCAAGTTTACCTTCTTTCACGGAGCGGAAAAAGTTCAATCAAATTAGTTGTCTTCTAAGTTTGTCTCGGTTGACCATGTATTCTTTAATGGATAGAGACCCTGCTGCGAGTATACCGGATAATATGTTATTTTCTTCCTTTGCCATAGATCACGGCAAGATATGCAGTCAGGATATATTCTCTCCCCATTTATCTGTTTTAAAAGGAGAAAGTTCAACAACGAGAAAAACCCAGTCTCATTCCACAATACGTTTTCGTATTCACTTCATAGCAATGGCGACTACTTCCAACACTCAAGTTTCAGCCATAACTAGAAAGATGCAAAACTCAACCATTCGAGATCTCTGTGCAACACAAATGAGAAGAACCTTAGGGTCAAAACAAACTCTAATCACTGAGGCTTCAACTGAATGAAAAAAATACCTTGGTAGGTAAACTGTTCTCTGCAGATCCCATTGATACCGAGGATGTAAGGAAAGCTACAATCTCTTTATGGAGAAGATATAAAGTTAAAGAGGTACGTGGTATTGACAAGAATGTCTTTTTTTTCAAATTCCATTCAGAAGAAACAATGTGTGTTGCTCTTTAAAAAGGGCCATGGAATGTTCTCAAGTGTTTGCTTAATCTAAAGATCTATGACCCATCTATTAAAGTTCAAGACCAAAAGTTTGCACACCAGGAATTTAATGTTCAATTCCAACATCTGCTTTTAGAACATCACTCTCCGTCAGTAGTCAATGATGCAGTCAATGAGCTAGGTGAAAAAATCTCGATTATTCCAGAGAACTGTAGACCAGGAGCAGGCAATCCAATAACAGCCAGAGTGAAGATTGATTTATCAAACCTGTACATCGAGGTGGATGGTGGAATATTGCTGCAGGAGGAGTGGCATGGGTACGCTACCATTGGGAAAGACAGTCTCATAACTTATGCAAAGAATGTTTCATCTTTGATCACAATGATGAGGATTGTGCAATTGTAGCTGAAGATTTGAAAATCCGTAGATACACAAATGAGGAATACATAACACATACTCAAGATTTAGCCAAAGCTTATGGCGTTGAAGTTATTGAGGATATTGATTTAATGGTGCAACAAATCTGTGAAGCAAGCCAAGCTCAGCTAATAAAAAGCAATGCAGAGGAGATTGAAGAAGGCCGAAAACTCAAGAGATCAAGAAACACTGAGATAGACAATGATTTTGCAGAGGATGATGATCTATGTGAAATTTCACAGAACCAAGAACTTGATAAGAATGCTGGGGAAGGGACATCTAATACGGTGACTGATGAAATGGAACATGATCTAATTGAAGAATGAGTGCAAGCCGAGAAGGAGTATCTTCATGTTATTAACGAGAACCCTGCTGCTACGGTATTAATCTTTCATCCCTTTTTGGTCTTTTACTACCAGAATTACTTTTCTAGTTGTAGTTTTACTATTTTTAGTTTTCAAAATTTACTTGCAACAATGAGATTTTTATCTTGGAATGTCCAGGGGTATGGTAACAAGAAAACTAGAGCCCATCTTAAGGATTTAGTGAGAACTAATGACCCTACAATTATTTTCCTCTCTGAGATTAAGTCCCATTACAAAAAAATGGAGAAGCTAATTAAACCTCTTAATTATCCTAACCATTTTATCGTTAATACAGTTGGCATTGCAGGTGGCCTTTGCATCTTTTGGAAAGATGGTATCAATTTGAAAATTATTGGCTCTGCTTTTAATGTGGTTAACTGTGAGTTTTTTATTGATGCTAGATCTAAAATTCTAATGTCATGCATGTATGGTGCCTTGCCAAATGGTAACACGTAATCAATGGGACTTTTTAAAGTCTTTCAGTGAGAATGTATGTTTACCATGGATTCTCATTGGAGATTTAAATTTCATTATTAGTAATGATGAAAAAGAAGGAGGTACACCCCATACTCAAACTAATCTAGATATTTCTAAAAATTTTGTTGATGATCTAGGACTTCGGAGTATTAATTTCTCAGGTAATCCCTTTACTTGGTCAAACAAAAGGCGTGGTGATGAACTCATTCAGGAAAGACTATATAGAGTGCTTGGTAATGATATTTGGTTTAATCTGTATAATGACTGCCATGTTTATCATTTAGCTCCTATAGCTAGTGATCACAACCCCATTGTGTTAACTACCTCTAGAGACTCTAATCCTGTTAAGAGACCGATAAAATTCAACAGATGTTGGTTCAGAGACCCTAAGTGTAAAGATCTTATTAGTTAAAACTGGAATGTTAGTTCTAATGGTTCTGAAGCCTATAAACACAAGAACAATTTAAAACATGTTAAATTTGTTTTAAAAGATTGGAATGTTCACACTTTTGGCCATATTCAAACTAATATCAGCAGGATTTATAACCAACTAGAGTCTCTCCATTCTCAAGGGATAGTGGACACTATGGACAATAGGATCATTAGTCTTAAAGGTGAGTTTTAACATTGGCAGAACATAGAAGAGGACTATTGTAAACAAAGAGCTAAGGATGACATCATAAATCTAGATGATAGGAATACTAGGTATTTCCATAATAGATCCAATTATAGGAAGAGAAGGACACAAATTGAAGTTATACAAGACTCAACAGGCATTTGGATTACTGATAGGGAAGGAATAGCTTCAAACCTAATGCATCATTTCTCTAAAATGGCTAGAACTAGTAATCCTCCTAGAGATAGGCATTTTTTTGAGCATATTAACCCTTGTATTTCTGCAGATGATAATTTGGCTTTGCTTAAAATGCTTACTCATGAAGAAATTAAGGATGTTGTCTTTAACATGAAACCTTGGACCTTTCCTGGTCCAGATAGTTTCCCTCCTGGGTTTTATCAACAAATGTGGCATGTTATAGGAAATGACACAGTTAAAATGGTTCAGGCCTTTTTCATAGTAAGTTCATTCTTAAAGAAAACAACCATAATTTTATCTCTTTAATTCCTAAGATAGATTGTCCTAAAACTGTTGCAGATTTTAGACCTATAAGTTTATGTAACGCATCTTATAAGATCATTTTTAAACTGTTGTCTAATAGGCTAAAGCCCCTTTTGAGTAAGATTATCAATCCTTTTCAAACTGCTTTTGTGCAAAATAAGCTTATGACAGATAACATTGTAATTGCTCATGAATTAGTAGACACTTTAAATAAACATAAATCTAAGAAAGGCCTATTAGCTATTAAACTTGACATGAGCAAAGCTTTTGATAGGATAGAATGGACTTTCCTAGAAGACTGCTTGAAATGTCATGGGTTTGATGATGGTTTTTGTAAGATAATAATGCAATATGTTACTACTGTGTCCACTTCTTTCCTTCTAAATGGTACACCAGGTATCCAGTTTAAAACCACTAGAGGTTTGAGACAAAGAGACCCCTTGTCTCCTTATCTCTTCATTCTTTGTATGTATGTTTTCTCCAAAGCTTTGATGCATGCTCAAAATAATAATCTTATTAAGGGTGTTAAGATTACACCTACTATCCCTTCTGTTTCTCATATATTTTTTGCAGATGACCTGTTGATTTTCACTAATGCTAATCCTAAGGAGGTAAGAAATCTCAACACTATCATTGAGCAATTTAGTAGAATATCTGGCCAAGCTATCAATTATGATAAATCTGGACTTGCTTTTAGTCCAAAAACTTGTAACCAGGATAAAAATACTATCACTAATATTCTTAATATTAGAAGGATGGGATTACAAGAAAAATACCTAGGAGTTCTTTTATTGCTGCAAAAGAACAAGTCTGAAAGTTTCTCAGGTATGTTTGACAAATTCGGTGGTAGATTAGGAATATGGAGAGCTAAACACATAAACCAGCCTGCTAGGACTGTTTTTACACAAACTGTTTTAGGATCAATTGATACTCATCAGATGAGTGTTTTTCCTATGCCTAAGAAATTTACTGATGGGATGGATGGTATACAAAGAAGATTCTGGTGGGGTAAGAACAACAATATAGAGGGATGTTTTTTAAGAATTGGTCTACTGTTGCTAACTCTAAATGCATAGGTGGTCTCAACATCAGACAAACTGCTATTTTTAATCAAGATCTCTTAGCAAAACTAGCTTGGATGATGCTCCAAGATCCTACTGCTCTTTGGGTCCAAATTTTAATGCATAAATACTTGCCTAACTGTTTTCCTCTTTCTGATGAAGTTAGTGAAAATGGTAGCTGGATTTGGAGAGGTATCTGCAAAGGTTTGAAAATTGTTAAACAACATTATTGTTGGGAGATAGCTGATGGAAAGGATATCATAATTTGGAAGGACAAGTGGATTCATGGGTGTCAGAATCTAGTCTCTTCTACTAATTGGTCTTCTAATATGGTTCATGTTTCTCAACTTATAGATCAAGATACTAAATATTGGAATTTAAGTATGTTTAACACTCTTTTTCCAACTGAAACAGTTAATCAGATATGTAGGATTAGAATTCCTATGTTAGGGAAAGATAGAATTAGGTGGACAAAAACTAGAAATGGACAGTTCACAGTTAAATCTACTTATAACACTCTTTTGGATGAGGCCTCATCTAGTAACACTAGTAGTAACACTAGCTTTCCATGGAAAATATAATGGAGCATGAAACTGCCTCCTAAAGTTCTCCACTTACTTTGGAGGATTCTACAGGATTGTTTATCCACTAGAGATAAAATAGTCAGGCATGTTCACAATATAGATGAGATTTGTCCTCTTTGTGGTAGAGAAAAAGAAAATGTTGAGCATCTGTTTCTTCACTGCTCTATTGTCTAGAGAATTTGGTTTGCTATGGATGCTATTGTCCTTGTTAGTGTAGGCAATAAGAATTTTGTTTCTTGGCTTACTGATATGTTTGTCTCTAATAATTTTTATGCTGATTCTGTGCAGGTGAAAATTAGATTTATAAGTTGCATTCTGTGGAATGTATGGATACTCAGATGCTCCATAATCTTTGACAGCATGCAATTTAGACCTGTTGAATTCATTCATAATGTAAATTGTTTTATCTCTGACATAGAGAGAAATATTTTTCATGTACAGGAACCTAGTGCTAGTACACTTTCAAACCTGAAATGGACTGTACCTTCACATAATGATGTTAAAGTGAACTTTGATATATCTTTTGTAAGTAAGGATCTACCTATTGGAATGGGACTAATTGCTCGCAATTCTGCAGGGGCATTCCTTGGAGCAAAGGGGACTACAGATACAACAATAGATGAGTAACAAGGGGAAGCGATTGCGGCACTGGAAGCGATCAAATGGGAAGCTGGGAGGCATATTTCTGATCTGCATCTGGAAGGGGATAACAAGAATGTAGTGGATGCTATCAATGGAAGAACTGGAGGGATTAAATGGACAACAAACAGTGCTATTCTGGAATGTTTGAATTTACTTATATTTTTTAATAATTGGAAATGCTCTCATGTTAAAAGAGAAGCAAATAGTGTAGCCGATGATATTGCAAAATATGCAAGAATCAACACAAACACTGAATGTAATTTTTCTCCTCCAGATTTTATCTTAGGCAAACTGGAGATAGACAATGTAACCATCTAAATCCATAAATAAATTTTTTTCCTATCAAAAAAAAAATGGTATACTTTTGCATGCTACGACGTGCTTTCTTAACGTGTTGTGCTGGGCTGGGCCGCGTGCTTATTCGTGTCGCGTGATGTGCCGTGCTACTGTGCCAATTAGGCTAACCCAGCACAACCCACGAAACTAACGTGTTGGGCCGTGCTGGGCTAAATCACGTGCTGGGCTGGGATGGGATCAGATTTTAACATGCTTTGCTAGGCTGTGCTCGTGCTGGCACAACCTAATTTACACCTCTACATCCCAGCATGCAACCCCGGCAAGTTGTTTCGTTAAAGAAGGTCAGGATTGACAGACAATGATTTAAGAAAAGATTATCAAATTATAAGCTAGATCTTAAGAAGCAGTGTACCAGAGTGACCAGACCGCACCACGTTTTCCTCCTATTGGGTGCTTTGACCACCATAACGATGCAAGATTAAAGTTATTTTAACAAAACTAGTGACAAAACCCCTAGGTGAACAAATTAGTGATAAGAAAAAACCGGTCATATTATTTTTAACAAATAAAAACCGTTTCAAACAAAACTGGGAAAAACCCCCAATTCAAATAAAAATTTTAAAATTCAGTTTTTATTTGATTTCTAAATTCCAAAATTAACCTTCCGCATATAAAAACACTTTCAAAGGAAAGTTTGGCGGAAACAAGAAATTAAAAACGATTTTTTTCCTCTCTGAACCGAACAAATCAGATTCAGAAAAAGTGTGATTCTTCTTTCCTAGTTTTCTTCGTTCTTTTCGTTTCAATTCAAAGATTCGTCATCATCTTCTCCCAATTTCAATTCAAAAATTGAGAGAGCAATTTTAGGTTTGTTTGATTGAAGAACCGGAAGAGAAGCTACAAGTTTTGAGATCTGTTTATTCGAGATACGTAGAAGAATCCAATTCAGTTGTTCGAAGAAGAGAAGATAAACGTAGTTGTTCGAAAAAGAGAAGAATACAATTCGTTATTCGAGATCTGGTTGCAATTCAGTTTAGCTGAAATCATATTTCCGCTTTTCAAGTTGAAATTGAATCTCGAATTGAAGAATCCAGCTGAACAATCAATCAACTTCGTGTTGATCATCTTCGTCTTCATATTAATATTCGTCTTCAAGGAATCAATCAAATTTTCAGGTATTCAATTCTCTTTTTTGTGTTGATTTTTGATTTTGTTTGTGTGAATTTGCTAGTCACTCTTGTCGAATAAACTGAATTGATGTTAGCATATGATTTATTATGTTTGTATTGATGTTCTTATGAAGGATTCCATCTCTTTGGAACTGTTTTTCAAAAAAAATATATTGTTGTTGATATTCACATCTGGTGAAACTGTTTTTGGTTTCATCATTTTGTTATGTAGATTATGGATTCTGTTCTCTCACTTGTATGTCACAAAGAAGATTGTTTAACTCTTCATATTAGCCTCCAAGAGTCTTTTACTAATTTAAAGACTAGTATATGCTCAAGTTGGTGTGAATTCTCTCCTCCTTCTATGGAAATTTTTCACATGGTTGATGATCAGCAAAAGGTCATTCATTCTGATTTTGATCTTCAATGTTTGGATCTATTTAGTATGTATAATAAAGAAGGGATTATGGAGTTACTCGTAAGTCACAAAGCTGAGAGTTCTGGTTCAATAAGTTCAGGAATTATACCTTTTGATGACCAACCACAAAGTTCTGGAATTATACCTTTTGAGAAGCCACGGATTTATTATGATGTTCCAGATAAAATTAAGGAACCGTTGAAGTCTGCTCACTGGTTACATCTTTTTCAAGGAGTTGAACAGTTGTTTCCGGGAGGTGTTGAACAAGTTCGTTGTGATTTACAGAAGTATCACGCAGCAGCTGGTTATGAATACACGGTATATAGGAATGAGAAGTTAAGGATTGGTGCACGTTGTTCTAATAAGAACAAAGAGGAGAAATGTGACTGGCATTTATATGTTATGTCTGTTGATGGTGTTGTAGGAAGTCCTTTTATTATCAAGGAACTAAATAATCAGCATACTTGTGTTGGTGGATTTGTTAACATGCCACGGATATCGAAGAAACTAGTTAGTAGCTTGATTATTAATGAAATTAAACATGATCCTAATAAGAAAACTAAGCATATTACGGAATCTTTTACGAGAGACTTCGGCTTTGACATTAGTCGTTATTATGCACTGAATACTTCATGGGGAGAGAACGAGAAATCTTTTATGTTCTTGAACTGGTATAAAAACAAGTTGATTGAAACCAATCCTGGATCTCACGTTGTTTTGGAAGTTGAAGAAGGGACCCATAAATTTCAGAGGATGTTTATCTGTTTTGAAGCTTGTAGTCGTGGATTCAATTTCTGTCGTCCTGTATTATTCGTTGATGCGGCTCACTTGAAAAACAAGTACCTTGGTCATATGATGGCAGCAACAGGTCTAACCAGAAATTATGGTAAGGTTTTTATCATTTTTTTATGTTGGTTTCATCATTTTTTTATGTTGGTTTCATCATTTTTTATGTTTGGTTTTCATCGCATCTTATGCTTGTGTTATGCTTTCTGTTCATGTTACAGAATCTTCCCTCTTACTTATGGTGTGGTTTCATCGGAGAATGAAGCGAACTGGAAATGGTTTTTGGATAATTTGAAGAAAGTCCTTTCTCCTTTGCGACCAAAGCTTAATTTTTTGAGTGATCGAGGTATTGGATTGGTAACACAAATTCCTATTGTTTTTCCCGAGGCTTTTCATGGTTGGTGCTACTGGCATATGGAATGCAATATCAACACATGCTTACCAAAGAGTTTCAAAGTTTATAACAAATATGTATTGGGACTGTTTAAGAAATGTGCATATGCTTCTACTCATAAAGAATTTACAGAGAATTGGGATAAGTTGAGGAAGGTTCAAAATCAGAAGTTACAAGACTATTCTAAGTAGAGCTCCTCTTGATAAATGGGCAAGTTTTTTCTTCAAGGGTCGACGATATGGTAGGTTGTGTTCAAATATTGCTGAGAGTTTCAATGGTTCGATCGTTGAAGAGAGAGAGAAGCCTATAGCCATCATGGTTTATGAGATCAGGGTGAAGCTAATGGACCAAATGTGTAAACGTCGCGAGGACTCTGCTAACTTAATGAAATGACGTCAAACTCTATGTCCAGAATATGAAGCTCTGCTCCACGACAACAAGATGCATGGATGTAATTACCCAGTCACCAAGTCGTCGGAATATGTGTTTGAAGTTCATGCTTCATTAACACAGACTGTCGATTTGAAAAGAAGAACATGTTCTTGCAACCGTTGGCGTATTGACGGTTTCCCGTGTGCCCATGTTGTCCGTTGCATTATGGTGAATGGACAAGATCGTTACAATTATGTTGCGCACTACTTTACAGTAAAGTTCTACCGAGAATCGTATAAACATGCAATCAATCCTGTTCCAACAGTCGAAAAGCCCGTGACAGTGTCGCCGAAATCGATGGTTTTTGGTCCGAATAATGGACCACAACCAGGACGTCCATCTAAGAGAAGAAGATTCCTAATACAAGTTCAGTTGCCAATAAGAAGATGATAACATGTGGTTCCTGCAAGGTTTTGACCACCCATAATAAACGAACATGCCCTTCTCGTCAGATTTCATGAGAACTTGTAGTCATTTCGACTAGACTACAATATGTGGTTCCTGCAAGTCATCGAATTTTACTCTTAGTTTCGTTTGCTAGACTACAATATGTGTTTCATTTACTATATTAGATTTTTGTTTTAGAAGTTAATATGCTGCAGGTGTTTTCATTTTATAATTTGTCTAAGAATAATAAGTTTGATTAAGTTTAAGTTTTTCAGAATTTTTACAGGCCTTTATAGTTTGGTGTAACCGAATTAGGTTTCATCATTTTTTTGATGAAACCAGAAAGGGTTTCATCATTTTTTTGATGAAACCAGAAAGGGTTTCATCTTATTTTGGTGGAACCATTGTTTTACTATCACTTTTTCTTCTATATTATTTGACAACACAGTAGATGATGTTTTGTCTATTGTTTATTGATGCCGCAAATATATGACACATCATTTTTGGATTAGTTTTTATAAAAATGAGACATCATACTTCTGTAGACATAAGCTTTTAAGGAAATACAACTGAAATAACACGAAATCGTTTTTTATATCAACTGTAACCATTTCACAAGTACTTTAAACTTCAACTAAAACTTGAATCTGCAAGAAGAACTGTATGTCAAGGAGTATCATCATTACAATAACCATTTCAAAAGTAATTTAAACTTCAACTAAAAATGAATGTTCAATAGGACGGGCACGACATGCGAGTATTATTCTATATTGTCAAGGAGTATCTTCAACGCCAACTTTGGTCTCATATTATGCACCTTTTCTCGTATATCATCTGTAGACATGTTTCCTTTCAAGAGGCTCTTCATGTAATAGCAAACATGCAGGCCACAATCGTTCCTGAAAAACCAAAACAATGTCTCAATTGTTACAAAGTGACTAGCTGAGAATGTTCTGATATTAGTAGCTATATGTAAAGCATTCGGTTACAAGTGATGTAATGATTTCAAGCATATGCATATGTGAACTATTAACTTCCAAACATAACTTACCCTATTTGTTCACAACATGTAGGGTTGTGCAAAGAGTATGTTGTTGGCTGACTTGCCTGCTGATCACAGGGGAGCTTTGCGTCGTGCTGTGCAAATGCTGATACTATATGTTGTTTCATGCTTTCAACACTTTTTCTGCATTCCTCTCCCGTGGAAGCCAAGGAGTTGTAGTGATAAAATTCCCCGGTTTCAAAATCAAAAGAAATAAATGTCCAATTGTTTACATCTCCAAGTGATGTCAGCAACGGAACGAACAAAAAACGCACGCTATAATCCATTTTGTCGATGAAGCCTTCTATTACAGCACCACATTTCTTTCCTAATGAGTGACATGTCTGAAACAAAATACCAGATAACATCTCCTTAATTAGTTACAGACATGCAAGTTTGATGAAACCAAACTTGGTTCCATCAAAATTAACCATATAAACAACATCATTTTTTGTTTTCCACAACTATTTTTTATGCCAAAAAATTTACATTAAAGAATTTCAGAGTAAACTTACATAGGCAAATGTGCTTAGAAACACAGCTCTCTGGTACTTTGGAGAACCATCTTGTTTCAACTCATTTTTTTTATGTTGTTTTGTAGCTTCAAAATGTAGAACTCTATGATGTCTCCTGCGACGCCACCCTTTCTCATCAAATTATCCATCATCTTCCCCGATATATGTAATTGAAGATTTAAATGCTCCCACGCCGTTGACCTGTTAATTTTATTTTTTAAAAAGCTAGTAAATGATGGATAAAAAAAAGGAGAAACAATGCATAACTTGGAACAAAAAAATTGATGAAACTAGTCTTGGTTACATCAGTTATTTCCCACTTACCTTTCATTGTTCTTTCTGAAAAAAGTGGTCACGAGGGGTTTCTCATTTCTGTTGAGTACTTTCAAGATCTTCAAGTTATCAACTGGTTTCAACTTCACCCCCTGTACTTCCTGCACCTCCTTGTTCTCCTTGCACTTACGAGCTGTAACCTTTCTTCTTTTTTTTTCACACTGGTTTTGTAATCCTGCATTCTGATAGGTGGAACCAAATTCCTTATGTCTTCCCTCATTCTTGTAACCATGTTACTCATCCTTTGTGCAGCATTGAGTTCTCCCTGTGCTTTCTCTTGACTGTCACACTGCGACAGTCCTAAATCAAATCCATGTTGTTCATTTTCTAACTCAAGTAAATCCTTCGCCATCTTTACAGCTGGGTAGTAGTATACGCTTCCAACATTTGGCTTTGACGACGGACAACCTTTCTTATTGTAGTCGTATTTCATTTTCCTAATAACATCTTCATCAATTAAAAATTGAGTTTCGTTTTCTTCTTGTTCAATAATTTGCTTCGACGAAGAAGCTTTGCTCATTTCAGATTCCACCCGCTCTGCCACCTTGATATCCTCAATGGTATTTGAAGTCAACTCAGTACCCTCTCCTTCTTGTTCATCATTGGTGACTGGCATCGATGAATAAACTTTGCTCATTTCAGATTCAACCTGCTCTTCCACCTTGATGTCCTCGATAGTATTCGGATTCAACTCAGTACCATCTCCTTCTTGTTCTTCCTCGGTGACGAATGAAGTAGCTTTCTCCATTTCAGATTCAACCCGCTCGGCCACCTTGATATCCTCGATAGTGTTGGGAGTCAACTCAGTACCATCTCCTTCTTGTTCATCATCGGTGACTGTCTTCGACGAAGAAGATATGACCTGCTCTTGTTCAGATTCTTGTTGATTTATCATGTTAACATCCCTTGTTATCACCTGCAATATTAAGATATCTAAGTTATTTTATTTTTCATCTTCCTGTGTCAAAACCCAATGCTGTAAAAATCAAAAATTTCTGAAAGAATAAAAAGAACTGGCCAATTCATCAAACAAACATTAACTTGAAATGATGAAACCAAGTCTGGTTCCATCAAAAGAATGATGGAACCAAATCTGGTTTTATCAAAAAATGATGAAATGTATAAGAAAATTGTAATATATGCGAGTAATTCAATTGTTACTAAGAAAAATCAAATCTATCTTTGTACCAGTTGTTATTCCCTGTCCTCGGCATCATATTTTGCCAGCATTGATTCTTCTTATTTAGAAAGAACATATGTAGTATTGGTCCTAAGCTTTTCAATCAATGCTCGCGCAAATTGGTATTTGGCTTTGAAGGAGTTAGCTTCACTGCTAGTACCAACATTTTCTTCATCTTGCACTTTAACCGGCACTTCATTTTCTTCATCTGGCACAACAATTTCCACTTCATCTACGGGATCATCCAAGCGCATTTTTGATTCGTCATACTGAAGCAAGAATGATCCCTTTCGGTGACCAATATTCTCCTGCAGTACACAAGAAAAATTGGTTTCACTTAAAAATTTGATGAATCCAAAACTGGTTTCATCAAAAAAGTAAATCTGAACAAGAAAATATTTACCGAAATTCGTTTAAAATAAAACAGACGACATACCAAGCAAAGCATTTTTAATGGTAACAAGTAATAGTCACAACTCATAGCAATAATATAATAAAACCCTCGAAGATTTCGAATATTGTCTAATAAAAATATCAAATAAAACCCTCGAAGTTATCTAAGAAACAAAAATTCAGCTAGAATTTTTGATGAAATCAAAATTGGTTCCATCAGAAAAGTAAATCTTCTAAGTAAATATTTACCTTATACCAAAGTTCTGTTTTTTCTTCAAGATTCTCGAAGTTAGACAATACTTGTTGACATATGTTGCTATGGTTCCATCTAGCAAACCTCGGATACTTGTCTAGCCCATGCTTTCTTTGTGCGATCTTTGTCATCTCTGGCAACCAATACTGCAAAACAAAACAACAACCAATATTCAAATTAATCATCAAAAACAAGTCGCTTATTAATCAACAACCAATATTGCAAAAAAATACTTAACTTATGAAAAAAAAGAACAAATCTTAACTTATCAGAGGGTATATTACACCACCAACAACATTTTCTACGTCTGTTCTGTTTGTCATTATCGAATCAAGTACATAGTCATGGAAGACTTCCGGCCAGCACACCTTGTTCATATCAAACACCATATACAAGTACTTTGTTGCGAGCGTCTGCCCACATTTGTTAGGGACAAATACTGAAACCAACAGAAACATTACGAAAAACTTGACAAAGTCATCCGCTCTGGTTTCATCATTTGCGGCTTCCATCATACGCTTTTCAATATCGATTTTTTTCGTCTTTTTATTTCCAGCAAAATAATTAGCCACAAAGACGTTAACCTTTTTAACCAGATCTTCATCAATGTCGTCTGCTTCTACATAATTCACCATTTGGAAACCAAAAGTCACAGCAAAATGTTCGGGAATTGTCCGCAAAGTCATTTTCCTTGATCTTGCTAATTTGAAACAATACGGGAGATTACCATCAAGTTTGTTTTCAATTGTACTTAAAAACATTATTGCTGCTTTTGTCTTTTTGATGAGATCATCTTTGTTCATTACACCATCATAGAACGGCTCAAATAAACGCCAGAAAGGACATGATTTAAGAGCTTTCAAATGCAGTTGCTTGTTTTTTTTATCAACGCCTTAATTTTCACTGCTAGCTCGCACAAATGATGCAATGAGCACCTGTATGGTTCCTTATCTCTTTTTTTACCTATTGTGAAACCAAAATTAAACCATAAGAGAATAATAAATAATAATGATGAAACCATAAGACATACACTTGTAATGATGAAACCATAAGCACGAACAAAGTGATGAAACCATAAGCATAATTGAAACTTGTATGAAACCATAGAATTATGTAACATAGCGCCAATCTCCACAGTTTGAATTCAAATCAACAGCCAATAACAACTCTAGAAGTAAACCAATAACTAAAACTGATGAAACCAATTTTGGGTTTCATCAAGAAACAGAAAATGAAATCTGGTTTCATCGCAAATCTGTTACATCATTCTTGCAAACCTAAACCTAACAAATGAAAAGTGAAGAAACCAAAAATGGTTTCATCAAAAAGACCATATTATTATGATGTAACAGGTTAACAATTGGTGGAACCAATTTACCAATTGGTTGTAAAATGATGAAACCCAGAATGGTTTCATAAAAAAGCAGATTATACTTTGGTTTCATCAAATAAAAAACAAATGAAATATGGTTTCATCAAATAGAAAAAAAGTATCTGGTTGCATCAAATATACAAACAATTGAAATCTGTTTTCATTTGGTTACATCAAACAAACTGAAACCTAAACCTAAACCAAAGAAACGATGTAACCAAATGAAAATAGAACCTAACCTAAGAAATGAAACCTAAAAGCAAACATAAAACCAACCCAGAAATCAAATGAAACCTAATAATCTTTTGAATTCAAACTCGAAATCAACTTGAAAGCAAATTCGATTTCTTACCTTTAGGAGATGGTTTCGCTATTTTCTTTAGCTTTTCATCTTTATTTTTCGCATGTTGATTTTGTTTCTTCGCCATTTGGGGTTAAAAAACTATGTCAGATTTTGTAGCAGTGGTTGAAGTACGCAACCATAGAATAAGAGAAGAAGGTAAAATCGAGAAGGTGATGACGAATACAGATTGATTTTGAACGATTTTGGCTTAGGGATGAGCAGATCTGAGATTTCTGGGTTGGTTTTTGAAGGAGTTACAGAGGAGCGGAGGTTTTAAGAAATTTTGTCCGTTACGCAGGTTGTAAAGTAATAGATTAGTGGGTCGTTTTCTTTCTCAGTTTCTTTTGGGTTGAATTAGGGGAGGGTAGTTTAGACAGTTTATGATATTTGAGGTTTTTGTATCACTTTTGTTTGGATGGGTTTTTTGTAGATGGGTTATAACCCTTTTGAGGTTATAATCCGCGGACCGTATTTTTAATATAGTGGTTCCATATGAACCGCTGAAAAAAACTACTTAAACCACGCATTTCGGGGTTTAGTAGGGTGATGGTACACCCACCGATTTTCAATCCCGAACTGTATTCCGACAGACACAGTCCCCAAGACTCACGGGAGACAATAGGGGGTGGGTTTGGGCCCACCAAGAATTCTATCTCAGTCCGGATTTGGCGTCGGTAGCTTTACAATTTCCGGGTTTAGTGGATCACTTTTGGACTCCACTGAGTGAGAAAATGTGAGAGCATAGTTTTTAGATAGTTTTTTTCTAGCGGTTCGTTAAGAGTTTCAGTTTTTAATATATTGACCATTAGGGGTCCACAACGATTCCTTCATCCTGTGTTAACCTTTTGGGTTTATGTTTCAGGAATAAAATGAATAACCAGACTGCAGAGGCAAAAGAAGCTGGAAAACAAAATGATCACAAGTAACGATGACTAGCCATTCCTAATTACCTGTTCTCTGTACTTTTTATACATCTTCGATCGGTCCTATTTTACTTGTCAAAATAGAGTTTTTTTGGCAGAAGTGTACCAAAATATTTCTATATTTCCACTAAATTTTTAATTATCAAAAAAGAAATAAAAACTAGGATATGAAAACTAGTATATTAAACAAGTAATTTAGAAGATTGATGGTGTATGTGGAAGTAATTTGAATTTCTTTCACATTTTTGTAAAACCCTATTTTGGCAAGTAAACTAGGACAGAGGGAGTAGATATGATACATTTTTCTTCTAATGTTTTTCAATCTTTTGGGGTACCAATATTTCAACTCTTTCGATTGAAATAAGAGCAACCAACAGAACTGATAACCTCTTGTAACTTGTTTTTCTTGTTAAAGGAACTCTAAATTTCAGGGGGTGGAAAAATTGCACACACAGGAAGCGCCTAAAGCCGAGTTAACCATATAAACTATCCTCAAATGTTAGATTTTTTGTAATGACCCGTCCCGGATTTTCAACTAGCATCGCTGTGGTAATCCAACAACAACTTCCCGGGAGGTAACCCATCCCAGGATTGCTCTTACCCGAGAACGCTTAACTGCAGAGTTTTCTGCCAACTCTGGAGCCAATTATGCAGAAAAGGCCTCGGTATAATGTAGACGTTCCTTGCCTCATGTGAGACCAGTATTTAGCTCAACGGCCTAGCATACTCTCCCGTCCGAGAACAAGTGATTCGTCCCTAGTTGCATCCCAACTAACACCGATATTGTTCCCACTTACCCACTGCGATTATCCAGCAGTGTGGGATTTTAAACGGCACTATTGCGGTCATCCAGCAGCAGCTTCCCGAGAGGTCACCCATCCTGTGACTACTCCCCGGCCGAGAACGTTTAACTGAGAATTTTTTTCCCACAACTCAGTCAAGTGAACTCATCATACCTCGATGTTAGGGAAGGACAAATCATTACTTATATTCCATTCGGCCAACCACTGGCGAATATCGAGGTATTACATTTTTCATATGCCATAAGTTATAACTAGTCACGGGTTAACGGTTGTTTTTTCTTTTCTTTTTTCATTCATCCTAATCTAACTCAAAAACTTTTAAATTATCTTTTTGAACACAATCATATATGTAGCCAACCAGTATGTATGAGCTCAATTAGACCTTGAATTAGACAAAAATAAAAATAATAAAGAAAAAGATTGGATATCGGACTCGAGCCGATTCAGACCCAACTCAAATTTTGGTAATCGAGGTGTACGTGCCACTCATACCCCTTTTGAGAGTTGGTTCGGTGTTTAGACTCAATATAAATGAGTCACATTTTAAGCTCAATGAAAGGAGTACCTTCAAATAGCGTCCAGTATGATTATATTTGAACCGCTACAAACGCCAGGAACAAAGGGAGAGGGAGTATGTGGGTCCAATTGGCCACACAAGATTTTGAATTTCAGTTTGGTATATTAGAGCATCTCCAATGAGACGTCCTTAATTTCCTATTAATTAGGCCACATAAGATCTATCTGGTTTTTAACAAAAATCCTTCTCTAACATGAATGTAAGAATTAAATGTAAAGATGATGTTTAAAGTAGTTACACACACATCCTCAAAATCATCCTCTAGTGTTAAGGGTTCTTATAGAGGATGTAAACATCCTAATCACTGATATCTATGATTATTACTAAAGAAAAACACATAAATTGGTCATTTGTCCAGGAACCTTTAACTTCTGGTTGAAACAGACAAGTAAGTTTTTTTCTGGCTTAATTGGACGAAAAATAAACAAATATGAAACTGACCATTGTACCCTGGTCTGATTACTCTTTATATCGCCCACAAAGAAACCATCGACAATAATATTCTCCTTTCTCCTCCATATCCAAAACCGACACCACCAGTACCATCTCAACATCTTTGTTTTCCGCCATCTCGATCTTCAATTCCTCCACATCCATAACCACCATCACCACCAGCATCAACCATAACCGCAAAAACCATCATCAACTGTAACTACAACCACCACCACCACCACCACCGACAGTAAATAAAAATCATAGTTGAAATTGGTTTCTCCATCGACTTCAAACACCATGAACAATAACATCATAGTTGAAATTGGTTTATCTATCGACTGCAAACACCAACACCACCATGAAAGATTTCTAGCCTAATTAGGGTTTGAATCAATCAATTCAACAAAATGTCTCCTTGGATTTATAAGTTTCAAAACGCTAACTTTGTTTTGATTTTATTTTACTTTCGGAACTGCCTGATTAACTTCTTGAATTGGTTGATTGTATTTTCATTTAACTGGATGCAATTGGATTTTATATGTATTGGATGAAACTGGTTTTGGCAAAAGCTAATTCTCCATTATCGAAGTCATGCTCAGCATGTGTTTGTAAGAAATGCAGAAATAAAGTAGAAGATAAAACTGGTTTCATCCAATCCAAAATTATTTCCGTTAGAGTGTGTGCAGGTTGGATATGTTTTTTTGTCATAATATGCAGAATGAAACCAGTTTCACCCTGGCCAAAAATCTGTTGTTTTTTTCTCTTCAGAATATGAAGAATGAAAACCCTGGCCAAAAATCTATTGTTTTTTTTTTCCTTCAGAATATGAAGAATGAAACCAGTTTCACCCTGGCAAAAAATCTTAATTTCTTTCAGAATATGAAGGATGAAACCAGTTTCACCCTGACAAAAAAATCCATTAATGGTAAAACTTGTTTGTAGCGTGGTTGGAAATTATTTTCACGCTTTTCCCTACTCTCACTGTAAGTAAACTAATTATTGATCTGGGTATGTTGTTTATGATTGTCATAATCTGTTTTGAAATTAATGGTATAATCTGTTTTGAAATTATTTTAGAATGCAGTAATGGTATAATCTGTTTTGGAATTATTTTAGTTTCATCCACGCTTATACTTGGATGAAACTGGTATCATCCTGTTTTGGACCGAGCTAAAATTGTTTCATCTAAATTTAAACAAGGATGAAACTGGTATCATCCTGTTTTGGATTGAGTTAAAATTGTTTCATCTAAATTCAAACAAGGATGAAACGGAATTCA
This sequence comes from Papaver somniferum, assembly GCF_003573695.1. Classification (NCBI taxonomy): domain Eukaryota; kingdom Viridiplantae; phylum Streptophyta; class Magnoliopsida; order Ranunculales; family Papaveraceae; genus Papaver; species Papaver somniferum. The sequence continues at coordinate 224,954,372 of NC_039364.1, read as the reverse complement.
TCTTGCGTTTCTATCGGATACAACTGATTATATCTTGTATTATTAATGGATGAAATTGATTTCATCCGTAAATTTAAAATCTTTGCTATATGGTTTTTGTATAAATTTAAAATCTCTGATTTCCTTAACTCTTCTGTCGTTGGTCACATGGTAAATTGAATACATGAACTATAGCAGAACATCAGTTGGATCAAAGCAGATATGGGTGTTTAAGGCAAGGTAATCATAAACTTTAATATATTATATCTCCCCATCTTTGGAGTATGTTTCCAGATAAGAAATCTTCTCTTTTGTAATTTCAATTAAGATTGTGTTCCTTTAATTGTTGGTTGCAGCTATGAAGAATAACAGAAAATAAAAAACAGAAAGCAAAAGAAGGTCCAACGGAATTAACTTGGAGAACAAAGTGAAAAGATGAAAGGCAGAGATCATGTGTTGATGGTCAGGCAATAGCTCTCCAGATCCCAGTCAAGGAAGGTACACACATCAGTACTATTATCATCAGGTTTCTGTTTAGGCATTAAACTCAAGCCACCAAGGAATGGGGCCATTAAACCTCCTGATGTAATAGCCGGTGTTGACATGGCGGAGCTTAAGAATGTTATTGTTGTTGGAAGTGTTGCAGTGTTTGTAGGACTGATTCTCCTTTGGGTTTGACAGCCATGTAAGGGACTTATCTGTTGTTCCCACCGGAAGGTTCGCCAGCACTTGCTATGCAAATACTAGATATGGAAAAGCCAATTCTAGTGGTAGCTAGCACCACCTCATACCTCGTCTCAAGTCCGAAACTTAATCTTCATCATACTAGAAGAATTTGACAAATTCCAGTTTCTCTCATACATATCATCCATATCATCAGATACATCATTCATGAAAACGATATTTAATTTTGAAATTTAGTGATTAAGATCAGTGTAAATTATATCAAATTATATCATTTTAAGGGTATTCGAGGCCAAAATATTTATTTTATTTACATTTTTCTGGCAGATTGCCTAGAATGGTTGAATGAAAGGTATATTTTCAATTCTCGTCCATTTGAACAATATTAAATTTTGTATGTCTTTTTCACACAGGAATTGTGGTTTTTAGTCTAATTGACCAATTTTGTGTCTTTATTATAGTTCCCTAATTTAAGAATGCGAAATTGGGCGATAAAAAAAGTAATTGGGGGATATTGATTACTTCCCCCAACCCATGGTCTGTGCTAAGGGGTGATTTTTGGGTATGAAAATACTAAAATACCCTTTGATTAATTAAAAAACATTATAAAAGACCATTATACCCTTTCTCCTAAAACATAAAAATCAAATAACCAAAACATATCCCCCATTTTCTCAATTCACTACCGGCACTCTTAGGGTTAGGTTTTGAATTTTTTCATCGTTCTTCATCGATTCTTCGTCGATTCAAAAATTTCTTCGTCGATTAACCTACCCGAATCATAAACAATGCCTCCACGAAAGAAAACAAATGCCCAATCGAACTCAAAATCGATTGTTCAACAAAAATAGAAACAAAGAATTGCTAAGATTGCTCAAGAGCAAGAAGAAGAAGATTCGGAGAATCAACCTCTTGCAACCATGACTTCTGTGAGTAGGTAAGTGATTTTAAACTATTTTATGAGTGTTTAAATCGATTTATAGCAATGGGTTTAGGTTAGAATCGCGAACCCTAACTGAAACAGTTGAGTTTCAGTGAGTACCGACACTGAAATATGTATGAATACAGTGCCGGTTTTGTGTTCCGGCATTTAATCTTGGATGAATGCAATGTCGTTTCCAACCCCAGATTCACCTGAAACTGAATTTTTCCTACCGGCGTAGAATTTGGGTCAAAGTCTATGCCGGTTTTTAGTACCGATAGTCTTTAATAATAATTCGTGTATGACGGTAGTGGACTTAAAACATACAGGAGAGTTTATGAATTTGTCACCAGTACCGGCATAGATTTTGAGTTGCATTATATGTCGGTTTTGGGTACCGGCATTCTTTTGTAATAATTCGAGCATGCCGGTAGTGGACTTAAAACATATACAGGAAAACTTAAGAATTTGTCACCTATACCGTCACAGATTTTAGGTTGATTTGTTTGCCGGTACAAAGTTACGACATGGAATTGATTTATTTCGAGAGTGTCGGTAGTAGTCTTTTGATATCCAGGAGAATTACATATGACTACCGGCATTCTCGATAGTCAATGTTCACTGCCGGAACATTTAACCGGCGTGGTTAGTTTAAGTAAGTCAATGTCGGTACAAAACTAGTTGTCTCACATTCATTTCGTGTGCTTATGATATAGGTCAAAAGCCAAGGAAGCTATCAAAAGAAAAACTAAAGATGCGGTCACTAAGAGAAGAAGGAAGGACGGTCTTGATACTCCCCAATCTCTCCCTCCTCGAGGGAAAGATGAAGGTCGCAAAAAGCGTTTGGGGGCTGAGACAATATGGATAATTTGGGAGAGTGGTGGTGACCGTAGTCGAGTTGTAATCCATGAGCATGATGATCAAGATGAGCAAGATGAAAAGGAAAGTGAGGATGAAGATAATGTGGTTCCTCCAAGTCAATTAGCAAGCCAAAGCGAAGTTGGTAGGCCAAGTCAACAACCAACAAGGAAATGGCAAAAAGGGCAAAGGCAAAGTGAAAGTTAAAGGTTTCCACCTTCCTCATATTAATGACATGATACCTGACCTTGAACGTGGTAGAATTTGGGGTGAAGCTCCGGAACCGAAAACACTATTTGGATACAAGCACTCGTGGGCTCGTACTATCTATCAAACCTATGTAAGCATTTTTTATCTTGTGCATATGTATTATTGTGTATTTATGTAAAATATCTTAATTGTATTGTCTCCTAATTGTATTGTCTCCTAATTGTAGGATCATAAGAAGGCTGTGCGTGTTTGCCGAAACCAAGCCGCGGATTGTTGGAAATTGTCCGAGGAATGTGAAGAGGTCCAACAAATAGTAATGGATTCTGGTCTATATGCTTTGGTTGAAAATTATGTGAAGCTTGATTCCGTGACTGTCAATTGCTTCATCGAAAGGTATCATGGTGAAACCGATACCATGCACTTCCCTTTTGGGGAGATGACCTTCATCCCTGAAGATGCTCAGAACATTTTAGGCTTGAGTGTTATCGGAAAATCAATTCCAAAAGGAGTTGAGTCCCTGGACCTGGAATGGTCGAAGTTGCACGCTCTGACTAACAAGCTGTTTGGTTGGGACTACAAAACTTCTGTGGAGAGCTTTTATGAATCCACGTCTGGTAAGACAAAGCCAATCAAGTTGACGTTTCTTAAGAAGAAGTTTGAAAACACAAAGCAAAGAAGTTTGGAGGATGGATAGGACCCTAAACAAATTCGTTATACTGCCGCTGTATACCTGTTATACATCTTGGGAACTAGGGTGTTGCCTGACACTAATGGCAACAGGGTTAGTGCGAACTACCTTCAATACTTGGATCCGTTGGAAGATGTCTATGGGTATTCTTGGGGCACCGCGGCAATGGCACATTTGATGACGGAGATGAGAAGGGCCTCTAAGGCTAAAACCAACCAATTTGTCGGGAATTTCACTCTACTGCAGGTAATTTTGTTTTTAAACTTATGTTAATATGTATATTGTTCATATGTACCCTTATCATGAACTTAGAAACAAAACTTATTGATTCACCTTGGAATAGGTGTGGTCTTATGAACACTTCCCAACTTTGTTCAAGGATTGGACCTCCTTGAAGATCAAAGACCTTACCGAACCCGATACGCCTATAGCTAAGAGATACGAGTTCAACAATACTCCGAAGCCCGGTAACATGGGTCGACTGATCGATATGATATTATCTTTGGACGCGATGAGTACCAAAGATGTAGTGTTCGACCCTTACAAGGAGGTTAGAGGAAACTACCAAGTTTTGAGGTTTGGTAACGTTGTATTCTACCATGGGCCGTTGTTCCACCCAAAAGGATACGTTATGGCCAATCCTACACGTGTGATGCGCCAACTTGGATATAAGCAATTATCAAATTTCGAGACGGACTCTTTTCAATGTTTTGTTCTTGACCTTTCTCGGTGCTTTTCAACTCCTAATCGGTTGCATGTAGAGTATGATCCAAACCGGATCCAACAGATTGGAGGGATAGGGAACCACGTCGTTTGGTAGATATTAATCAGTGGGATAAGTGGGAGCTTGCAGAAAACGGTGATGAGGTTGATGCCGACTACATGGAAGATTACCTGCAATGGTCACATCCTTTTGTCATCCGCTCGGATGACGTCCAAGTTCCACCCCGGAAACACCCTCCCGTTCCAACTCCTGCACAGGCACCACCTACGATCGCCCAACTTAATAAGACCGTTGGATTACTAGTAAGTATTATAATTACTTAGTCGTTTAATGTACACATAATCTTATATTAGCATATATATATACTAATTATGTGTTGTATGTATGAAACTAGAGGCGTCGGCTTGGCAAGTTGAGGAAGCAGTTATGTTGCAATTATGATGAAGGAGATGGGCTATCCAATGAAGAAGTGAAGGAAGTCATGGAGAATCTTGATAAAATTGAAGAAATCGACCCTAGTGCAAGAGATTTGTTCGGGGAAATTAAGAAGAAACCGGCACAAAAGAAGCAAAAGACCAAGTGATTAACTATTTAGTTGTGTTTCTTTTTCTGGATGGTGGTTGTTACGTCTTGAACAATTCCGAACTTGTTTTCGTTTGTACCTCATGGTGAACTCTTTAGTTGTTTGGCTTGCTTTTAGTTTATGTTACCTGGATTAATAACATTTAAGCAGAATCCAGTTGTTTGGTTTATGTTGAACATGTTTAGATTTCTAGTGATTGCTTTATGTTGAACATGTTTAGATTTCTAGTGAAATGTTATTTTTGTAAGATTTATTTACGACTGCTACCATCATGGAAAAGATTAGGTTGAACAACACTGGTTCTCGTTCCGGCATGCACGGAAATTACAGTTCATTGTCGGTTCCTCGTACCGGCAATGAAATGTTTTATAAAACCATACCGGAACTAGAAGATTAAAAAATTCATGTTCCTGTATAGAAATTGGAAGGTACCGGCATAGTCGTTTTTCTAACATCTATGCCGGTTTTATGATTTTTTCCAAATTTCATAGTTGGCAGAAAACCGGCACTGTAAGCTTGGTTTCTTCTATGTCGACACTCTGCTAGGTTTGAGGATAAATTCATTTCAAACACTCTTTTATTTCATTCCTAATTAGTCTATTACATTGGATTTGAAACTTTAAATTAAAACATGCTAAAAAACATAGAATGGATTACATTTGGTTAAAGATTATCTATTTCCATCCCTTTTCAACAATTGCGGAACCTTTGAGCGTTTCCTGAATCTGTTCGAAGACATCTTCCGGGATGGGGGTGTCAAGGATCATCTTCATTGGTTCTTCTTCTCTTTCAACATATTCCTTTCCCTTCATATAACACCCATGACACCCATCGATAGGCTTGCATTGTCCCTTGTGGTTTTCTATTGACTCTGCTAGTTCAACAGCTTTGTCAAACCATTGAAACTCATAGCACTTTGGGTGATTCAAACACCTTAGAAACATTCTTCCATTTTCAGCATCATCAGTTTTTGCAATCCAAAACCGGCGTGTCCCATCACAGCTTCTACACTTTGAATAAATAAAAGGACAGTCCATGGCTAGATGATAAGGTGACTTGCAAATTTGACACTTGGAATGATGACTCTGTAAGAGAAGATTATATTAGTTATGCGTCATAGTATTATATTGTTAGTAATGTTTAATCTACTTACTTTGCAAATAGAGGTAGATGATGAATCTCCCATCCCTTGTGAAGCTTTAACCGTGCTTGCTTTCTTGAGAGGATTTTTTTTACTTGGTGGGTGGTTTGTGTAGACTTTTCCGAAGGAATGGGGAGTATTATATAGAAATGAATCACCAACGGTCTTATTTTTCAAAAAACTAGCCTTTTTTTTTTGAGTCTCACAAACGACGGCGTAGTCGCTATTATAGATCCAATGCTGGTTCTGTGTAACGACATTGATTATTGTTGTAAAACCATGCCGGTAATGGTTGCATATTTGGCCCAATCTCTGTAAAGAAATTCCATTGTACCGGCATGATTAGCTTATGGCAACACTGTACCGGTACTTGGTGCCGGCATCTTATGTCACAATTATTACAATGCCGGTTTTGGTGATTTAAAAAAAAATAGTCGTTGAGGTTTTTCTCTATATAAAATAAGCTAATACTTGGACCCAAAAGTCCTAAACTGGCGTGTTCTTATATATCTCCTTGAGCCTCTTAACTTAGAAATCCTAAGCCCTAGAATAATTATCTATAAATATCTTAGCATAGTACCTAATCCCATATACAACAAATAGCATCGTTCTACTCGGAGGAAGATTTAGCAATCACCCAAGCATGGTACGCAGAAACTCGTCCTTCAACTATAGATAACAGCACGCGAGATTCCATGTGGTTGAAGATTTTTAACAAATTTATTCACGATTACGGTAACCCGAAAGGAAGAACTGCCAAACAAATCGAGGAACGACACGACATCATCCTAATGAGGTGGTTGAGTATCTAAAAATGAAACACCGGATCAATCATGCTACCCGCAATACATTGTCCCCTCAACAACTCGTAAGTATCTTTATGATTAATTCGACATAATCTACTCGTTCGCAAATTTTATGTAACAAACAAAGTTTGTGTGTTGTTTTTGTAGAACGAAGCCGTGAAAACGCGTTACTTACAAGAAAATGGGGAAGCATTCATGTTTGAAGCCAACTTCAACCATATTGTAACCAAAGTCACGGAGTACCACCAGCTGGGTGAATCGGAGACAGATTCTTCTTAAGAAGATTGATAGTTTAGTGGTGTTTGCTTAGGTTTTTAGGGCATTTGGTTAGGTATTTCGTAAGGTTTTGTTGGTAGATATCTATGTAAACCCTCACGAGACTATAACTCGTCCACTAGGGTTGCCTAGGGGTTTAAAGGCTTTATGCACGTGCTAAGTACATTCGTTGTTCCGTCGATAAGGATTACATTTGAAATAAATTAAATTTCCGGCATACTATGTTTACATAATTCCATGTCTGTATCATGTACCGGCGTAGATCTTATATATTTATTACATGTCGGTGTATAGTGTCAAAAATTATATGGTTTCTGTGTATAATAAACCATGTACCGGCATCGACGTTATAGATGACACAGTGCCGGCTCCATTTTCCGGCGGTTCGTTTATCCTTACTACTATGCCGGTAAAATCAAAATTCAAATTTTTGCAAGTACAATTTCATTGATTGAGTACAATAACGGTCATATTTGGTAACCATCCTATAAATACACTTGCTCTCCCTACAAAACAACACACACCTGGTTCCATATACTCTCCAAAGCTGATATCATTATATAATATTTCTAACTCTCCCAATACCTCAACATACAAAGCAATGGCATCCTTTGATTCAAATGAAGATTTGGCGATCACCAAAGCTTGGTACGCGAAAACTCGAGCTAGGAGGCATTCCTCCGTAAGGGTGGATTCCGTAACCTTTTGGGATAAGGTATACAACAAATATATGCAAGAGTTTGGGAATCCGAATAGAAGAAATGTTCAACAGATTCATGATAGGCATCAAGTCATTGAAAGTGCGATACTTGCTTATTTTTCAACGATCCCCACTTTAACTTGTCCATTGACCAATTTGTAAGTATTGTTTTGGTTTATTTTACGTGATCCATGTTGTTTGATCTTCCTACTAAACACCACTAACCAAGTAAGTTTGTGTTATGTTTTTGTAGCATGAAGTCGTCAAAGCGCGCTACTTGGAGGAAAAAAAGGGAAGCATTAGCATTCTATGCAAGCTACCAATTCATGGAATACAAAATCCCGGAGCATGCCCCTGAGATGATGGAGAGTGTCTCATCCTCGGACGAAGATCGATGGCTTTAGAAATTTTAGTGTAGGTTTTGTGGGTAGATCTTTATGTAAACCCTCACGAGACTATAAATCGACCACTAGGGTCGCCTAGGGGTTCAAAGGCTTGATGCACATGCTAAGTGCATTCGTTTTTCCGTCGACAAGGATTACATTTGAAATAAATTACATTTCCGGCATTCTATGTTTACATAATTCCATGCCGATATCTGGTACCGGCGTAGATCTTATATATACTCTATATTATTGTATGCCAGAATTAAGTGTCAAAATTTTGAGTGCAATAAACAATGTTCCGTCTTTTTAGTTATATACATTAGTGTGCCAGCAATTGGTTCCAGCATTGCCGAAAATCTATCGTACACTGCCGGAATAGAGCATTCAATGCATAACGACTATTTTTTTTGAACCATAAACCAGTAAAGACCATTTCCGGCGTGGGATCTAAGATACTGACAATGGCGGAATGATAAAGTGGAAAAGAGTCGTTGTGTCCTCATCTATTTAAAGGAATGGATACACCTATTGCAGTTGATACCTTAAAAAAATAGGTGAGCTCCAAAACATTTCTCTCATGGCAAAGAAATCACGAACTACCGATTTCAGAGAATTTTTATATGAAAAAAAAATCCACTCCGATAGGGAATCAATCGTCATCCACCACCAACTCAATTCCCATGATACTAGAAAAACTTAAAAGGAAGGAGCAAATCACCAAGTCACTTGCCGCAATGGAAGAAGAGATACTTAGAAGAAAAATAGTAGAAGAAGAGGAAGCAATACAAGAAAAATATCGCAAAGAAACTAAAGAGATAATCGAACGTGTAAAACAAGCGAACATAGAAGCGGATGTTGAGGAAGAAATCGAATGGATTAAGAATTACTTCATAGTTTCGGATTTGCCGGAAGACCACCGCCCTTCAAACCTTTTTTGGGGTCTTGTTGCGGATGGTCCTTATATGTCGAGGTTATATGACGGTAAGTTCAAGAAACGCAAAATGGATTATGGGGATGAGTTTGTAGCGAATCGGACAATTGCCCTCATAAAATTGTGTCACTAATACAACGAGTTTCTCGCAACATACCGAGATACCAATATCAGGCCGCATATACCAAATATAGAAAAGAGCCTTTTTAGGAATTTCGAAGCTGCGTTGTTTGTTGAATCTCGTACCAAGAAATGATGTTAGTTGCATTTAGCTTGACATCTTTCATTTTATGTGTTTAATGTTTATGTATAACGTTGTTTATGTTTTTAATGTTTTTTAGTTTATTTCCTTAGTATTAATATGAAGCTCAATTTGGGCCAGTTTTCTTGCTTAAACCTTTTGGAGAAGCGTTAATAATGAATCAAGAATCACTACCGGCGTTGAACTTTGATCAGCTTACTATGTCGGTTTTATGGTTACAATTGAAACTTATTGTCAGAATGCCGGCATTCAATTGTGCCATCTTTCCATGCCGGTATCATGACTGTTACAAACACAAGTTATGTGGCAGTTACAAACTCCTTCATTCCACTAATTTGACGGTTACAAACTATTTTATCCCACTTATTTGACGGTTATAAAATCCTTAATAACAGTTTATGCGTCGGTTACAAACTCCTTCATTCTATTTAAGTGACAGTTATAGAAAGGAAATTATTCAATCTCCTTTTGTATTCACTCTACCTTTTTGTTTCATCTTCTATACCAAAGACAATGGGTCGTTGCAAACCTCGTGAAAAACCCATAACCAATCCTGAAGAATCTGCTGATGATGGTGGTAAATCGAAATCAAAAGCGCAAGAAATGCCTGAGCCTGAAGAGTCTATTGGTGAGGCAAGAATAACACAATTGCTCCGGTAAGTGATGTATATGTTGAATAGAAGTATTTTTAGGGTTTATCCAAAGTGAAACTTTGTTGTTTAGTCTTTCTACTACACTAGAAGTAAATTTTGAAATCGAAATTTGAAGTTCATTTACATTTTTGATTCGCGGTAGAATTCAATTTGAAAATCATGCCAGATTATGTGTCTTGAATCCCTATTTTATTGCATGAGCCTGCCTGCATGAATATTTAATTGAATACCATGCCGGTTGTAGTTTCCGGCGTTGTATATTTGATCAATACTATGTCGTTTTCGTTAGCCTCTTTTGTTAAAAACTCTATACTAAAATTACATAGTTCCGGTATACACATTATCCATCTTACAGTGCCGGCAGGTATTCCGACAGTGTCTATATGTGAACTTACTATGCCGGTTTTCTTTACCAAAAATTGTTAATTTTGTGTCTAAAATTCAAGACAACCAGCATGGATTTTTAATTATTTACAATACCGGCTCAGTTCCCGGCTTTGATGTTATGTCCAATATATATGCCGACTGTGATTATTTAACTCAGTTTACATATTGGAACATAGATATACAACAGAACAAAAAAACAAAGGAAAAGGAAAAGCTGTTGTAGAAGCAAAACGTAAGTCTTCTCGACGTAGCCGTCCTGATCCGGCTACTGCTAAGGTCACAATTCGCGATCAACCTATAAGAGACTCAACCAGCAGTGATGATGATGATGAGTGGGAACAATTACCTGTACCGGAACGAGAAGGTGGCTCATCTTCACAAGTAGGTGGCTTAAGACAAACTGGTGTCGGAGTTGAAGCCCCTAAGGATAATGAAAAGGCACCCCCAGTCCACCTTCCTGATAAATATGACATGATTCCAGACCGCGATGATGGCAAATATTGGGGTGAACCGATACACCCGCAACTCTTATTTTCTTACAAACACTCTTGGGCTCGTTGGAGCTATCAAACTTATGTAAGACGTTTGCATCTTCTTATTATATTCTTTATCTGTGATCGAGTGAATTTAATTAAGTTTGGTGTGTTTTTATAGGACCACAAGAAAGCCTTCCGTGTTAGCCGCCATCAGCAATCGTATGTATGGCCTTTGAAGCTTGAGTGTGACGTTGTTAAAGCAGTAGTCAAAGCATGTGGGTTGTATCCCGCGATAAAAAATTATGTGGGCACTGATACCGTCACGACGAACTATTTTTTGGAGAGGTTTTTTGGTGAAACTGATACCATGCATTTTCATTTTGGTGAGATGACCATTATCCCTGAAGATGTCCAAAGGATAATAGGTTTTGAGGTTCTTGGGAAAGCCGTTAAGGTAGGAGATGAGTTTAAGGACCTCGGATGGGACAAGATCTATGAGCTTCCTAAAGAGTTGTTTGGATGGGACAAGGAAACCACTTTGGCAAATATGTACAAGACAAATCGTTCCCAGACAAAGACTATCACATTCGTCAAACTCATTGAATTGTTCGGGAATACGAAGAACAAGGAACTGAATCCCGAAAAAGTTCAGCAAACTGCCGTTGCTTATATGTTGTTCATCTTGGGAACCGCTATATTCCCTGACGCTAATGGTAACATGGTGCATATGAACAACCTACAATACTTGGATCTGTTGGAAAAGGTTTATGAGTATTCATGGGGCACTGCTTTCTTGGCACATTTTTTGGCAGAAATGCGTCGAGCTTCTAAGGCGAACGCCAGTCAATTTAATGGGAATTTCACTGTAATTCAGGTATACTAAACTACTTATTTGGTGATCGTTTTCATTAATTTTGTTAGTTTCCAATTATTTATTTTCTTATACATTTCATTGGCATAGGTGTGGGATTATGAACATTTCCCAAAATTGTTCATACGGTATAAAGGATTGAGTGCTTTCACTGAATATCAACAGAATAGGCCTCTAGGTCAGAAATACTTCTTCAACAATACCCCGAGGCCCAATAACAAGAAACGGTTATGTGTAATGAGATTGGCTTAGGACTCGGTGGCTGTCCAAGATGTTGTGTTTGACCCATATAGGAATGCCAGAGGAGTTTACTTGCAAAGGCGTGACAATGTTTCATTTTACAATGGACCGTTATTTCATCCAAAAGGATTTGTTATGCACAACCCTCGCTGTGTAATGCGCCAACTTGGGTACAAGCAGAAAGATCTCACGGATACATCTTATCAGAAATTCTCTCATGACTTTCCTCAATGCCAATCAAATGAGAACCATACTCTCATAGTTTACGACCCTAAACCTATTCTTGCACATTGAAGTGAAAGGGAAGAACAAGGACTTGTGTTGGATATGGCTGATTGGGAATTGGCTGAGAACGGTTATGAGAGTGAACCAAACTTCTTAAGAGGCCATCGGAAGTTCTCGCATCCTTATGTTGTACGCCCGGATATCGTAGATGTTCCTCCACCACCAGCACGTCCCTCCACAACTCCAGAAACTGTACCCGCACTTCTACAGCTCGTTACATTGTTGGTACGTACGTCTTGTTCATTATTATTCTTTTAATCTATATCTATGAACTTATATAATTGTACATACTAAGTACATGTTTAAAATTTCCTTAACAGCGTCAGCGGATTGGAAAATTGTCAAAGTTCTTTAAGAAAAAGAACAAGAAAGGAGAGGTGCTGACCCAGAAAGAAATGGAGAACATCGAGCAAAAGATAGACAAAATTGAAGATCCGGAGGCAAAAGACTTGTGGGGCGAAATAAAGAAGAGGGTACACAAGAAGCCAAGAACCGAGTTATCGTGTGTTTCTTCTATAGTATTAGTTTGGTTTGAACAGTTTAGTGTTGGTTTATGTTTGTTTGTGAGTCTTGAACAATGTGTTTGTTTGTGTGTTTTGCTAAACTCTTTGCTTGACTTGGTTTATGTTTGATTTGTTTTCGGTTTGGAACCACATAACTTTGGAGATTGTTCTTGTATACAATCTAGTATTGTTATTATATTTATTATGTTGATAAACTTGTGTCAAATTACCTCTTTTACAGAGTTTGAATGTGGCAAGATCACATAAATTTCTAAGTTTTCTCCAGTACTGGCATGCTCGTAAAGAGTAAAATCAATGCCGATTTCTTAAATGAAAGAGTTCCGGCATTCAAATGTGTTTGGATACTATGCCGGTGGTCTACAATCTCCTTGGTAAATATGTTTTTCACAGAAAACCGACACTGTTATTATGTTAACTTCTATGCCGGCGAATTTACTGATTTCTCTGGATGTTTTTTCTGTATTTCCGGCATGATTTCAAAACAATAATCTACGGCGGCACCATGGTTCCGACGTCATAATTATAAAACACAACTATGCCAATATTTACAATTCAAACTTCCAAAAAAAACAAAAGGTTACTCATGTCGCCTCCACACGTATTAACTTGAATCTCCTCCTCTTGAAGAGGTTTCTTTGATAAGGCCAACGCATCCCAAAATTGGTGATTCTCCTCATACAATGCCATCCATCCCTTCCAGATATTGGGATCTAGATCCTTGTTTTTTACCATCCCACAAACAGGTGGAAATGGACAATTGTCCTTGAGTTTTGGAATAACGAAATGATTATTGTTCACGAACGCCAAAACAACTCTTCTCTTCTTAAGGGATCCTTCGCATTTTTGCCACTTTAGGGTTAATGTTACTTCTACGGTGGGGGTAAAATAATGAACAACACATCTAAATGTATCCGCCACTGGATGCCCACAAAGCGGCATTCTCATCCAATATTGAGAAGGAAGAAAGTTCATCTCTTGTTCGGGCCCTAATACTTGGGCATGCATATCATCAAACCCCTCGCCTACACCGAGCAATTGCTCATAAAAGCTCCTCTTGTTCACAAGTTTTTCGGCCATCCTCGTTTTAGCATATCGGCATGGTGTCATACCTCTACTAATCGCCATGTCAAAGATTCCTAATTGTTCTGTCACAACATGATAGCCACAATTTCCATCTCCATCGAAATCATCTGTATATATAATATACTCGCGAATAACCTCAGGAAGTTGGTCTATGTAAGACTGTATCTTGGTATGATAACTTCTAATTGTCCTACCTGTTTTGGGATACTTATACATTTTCATATTACCCTTTTCTAACTTAATTATATCCAAACCATCCTCTGCAATCTCTACACTTGCACTGTCTTCGATATGTGATGGTAGTACGTACTTCCTAGGCCTACCCCTTCGCCTTGGAACTAAAACTACATCAACTTTGTTATCACTTGGGTTTGCCACCACCTTTGCCTCGTCACCTTGTTGTTCTATGTCACTTGATGTTGATACTTTTGGAGGCCTACCCCTTTTCCTTGGAACCTCCGCTAGATCGATTATGGGTATGGCTTCGGAATGCTCACCTTGTTGTTCTATGTCACTTGATGTTGATACCTTTGGAGGCCTACCCCTTTTCCTTGGAACCTCTGCTAGATCGACTATGGGTATGGCTTCAGAATGCTCACTTTGTTGTTCTATGTCACTTGATGTTGATACCTTTGGAGGCCTACCCCTTTTCCTTGGAACCTCCGCTACATCGACTATGCGTATGGCTTCGGAACGCTCACCTTGTTGTTCTTTGTAACTTGATGTTGATACCTTTGGCTGCCTACCCCTCTTCATTGGAACCTCCGTTGAGTTGGATTTTGGCGTGGATACGGAATCATTCGTTTATTGTTGATTTGATAGCGGTTCCTTCCTCGACCTACCTCTTTTGTTTGGAACCTGCGCTTCCACGAACCTTTGTTCCGAAATCTCACATGCGGTTAGATCTCGTTTCTTAGTTGCCGCGCGTTCTTCTTCACGTTGAGTCATTTCTTTCAATTCTACCCTTTGTTTTCTCCTTGACGTTTTAGTTTGTGGTCTACCTATTGGATCTCCCTTTCTTGGCTCTTCTGTTTGTGCGATCCATGGACGAGTAATTAGCCTTAGTTGGCTCAACAAGACTTGCCGTCTTACCGATGTGCCACGTGAGTAAGCTTCGAAGAATTCCTTTGCTTCGTTCGTACCCCATGGAGATTGCCCGGGATCTCCCAAAGGGGAAGGGTCGAAAGATAGTTTCTTCCAAAACGGATCAATAACCTCAATAAGTATCACTTCCTCATACTTCACAAGCATATGACGACACGGAATCCCCAATGAAGACATGTCGGGACAAATACACACATCACCCGATTTTCCGTAATTTTTCTCATATTTCATTTGTCTCATCATATGTTTTATTGCCCAATGAGAGACGTTGAATTATATTCCTTGGAGCAACTTACCATAACGAAGAAATTGAGTCATCCTTTCCATTGAGCTGTTCTCAAAAGCCTCCTTGATCCTATTGATATCAGCCTTAAAGTATTGCTCCATTGCCTCGGTGACCGTAACCATATTGCCTTGACCAGATTGGATGAGATCTTTAAATCTCCTATGAGCGGACTCCGCTGCACTAGTTGCTTCATTCTTGAAGTGTCTATACCGGTTTTTCCATGCACGCACAAATTTTTCCTTGAACTTATCCAACCATTGAGTCCGATAATACCAGACGACGGTCGGATAAACATCATTCCAACCAGCCATAAACTTCTCCAATCTCTTTTCGTACATAACCTGGGTAAGAGACCAATAAACTTTGTCCCAATCTCTTAAAAATTCCAACCACTTTTTATGATTTTCCGAATATTTTTTGTCCACTCGCTCCTTTATCTTGCCTCTCTCATCTTCTTCTTCTTCGGGGGATAGTTTGTTCTTTCGAACATCATCCTCTAGTTGAACAATCATTCTCTTCTTAATATCCGCCTTAGTGGGTTTAAACAAGGCATGACAAGTTTTTATGATATTTTGACGTATATGATATGTACATAGGAAATTTTGTGCGTCCGAGAAGACGTCGGATATTGCTTTCATTAATGCGTCATCTTGATCAGTTACGATGACCCTCGGAAGTTGATTTTCCCGGAAGAATAATTTCAATTGTCGTAATGCCGAATGATAATTATAGTCCCTCTCATTTTCCATCAAACACCAAGCCAATGTGAATGCTACCTTGTCTGAGGTTTTCCCCACGATGTTGAACAACGGCATATTGTACTTGTTTGTCTTGTACTTACAATCCATCAAAAGAACACCACAACATGTATTTGCCAATTGTGAAAGCAAAGGATGTGAAATGAATATTTGAAGGGGCTTCTCGTCCGTCCCTCTTTTAATGATACGCGTGTAGTTGTAATCCCAAGCTATCTTCTCAAATTATTGCATAACGGACCTCCCCTCCCATTCCACCCTTCTAATAGTTGCTTGTGCGCTATGAATTGTACGTAGAGAAGACAGGTTAGACGCATCCTTTTTCTTGAAGCCTCTGAGAATTTGTCTCGGTTTGATAAGTGCTTTGGTCAATCTCTTTACATCCTCGAACTCATGAGGTTTTAGCTTCTCAACTAGGGAGTGACCAAAAAAATCTTTCGGATCCCGGTGGTTATGACATCCACACAAAACCTCACAATACCAATTGTTCATGTCATTTAAACGGAATACAAGCTTAAACGGGCAATTATTCTTCCTCGTACTAGTCTTGTATACCCTATTAGTCTTCTTTGGATATACATAATCCTTTCTCTTGTGGCTATTCTTCTCCTTGTATTTCCCACTTCTCTCGCAAGCCATCTCAAAACGCCTCTTTGAACCTTCGGTATTCCTCACCAACACACACATGTTCTTAAGAGCCGTCTCTTTAGCCCAAGCGATTGCTTCATTTCGATATATTATTCCCTACATAAGATCAATTTCACGTTCATTAGAAGGTTCATTACTACCAATCCATTAGTGAAACTCAAGATACTAGGTGAAAAGTATTCTTTGGTCACATACCAGAGGTATTTTATAGTATTCCGACGTATCCCGATGAAGCGGATTTGCATTTGTTGGATCAATATATGTCACCACCTAAAAATCGAATGAAAATTAGTTCCAAACGAAATTAAAACACTATGTTGGAAACCCGTACCGGCATGCTCGACCAATGTTCCGGCATTGTCGAACTTAACCAAAATTGAAGACCAAATTTGAAACATATTCCAGCATAAAAGATTCATTAGACAGCAACGCCGGAAGCCAAGGTGCCGACATTCTCGTAATTTATTGTCCCAAGCCGGTACACGCTTCCAGCATTAAAAATAATTGATATGTAATGTCGGTATTTAGCTTTGGAAAATATTTATTCATGTATGTTTTTTGGTAGGTACCGGCATTGTAAAAGTGAAACTTAACAACGCCGGTTGCGCTGCCGGCATTCTCGATATTGATGATACCACGCCGGTACGGGGTTCCGGCGTTGATGTTTATTAATTTCCCATGCTGATGTTTGGTTTTAGATGGAAATGTTTCATGTATGTTTTTCATGCAGTTCCGTCATAAAAACCTATCAATGAAACCATGCCGGTTGAATATTCAGTAGTATATTCCTTGGTAGGTAAAAAAGTTAACTGCGCACCGGCATAGTTTTTTGGTAGAATACTATGCCGGATCAATATTCAAAATGGGGATATCGCTACCGGCATGGTCGTAGTATGAATACCATGCCGGTATTGAGTATGTCGGCATGGTATTCATACCATTTCTATGCCGGCACCTAGGTTTTACAGTTGAAAAAATGGCAGGTTTAAAGAAAAAAATCGATTTTTCAACCTCCTAGCAGCTTTACATGTGTATTGGGGATGCTTGCATGTTGTGCAAGTTTACTTTCTTGTGTAGCTTCTTCAAATAACTCTCCATACTCGTCAAAATCATCATTCAAGGGTGTTGGCTCAACAAAGAGTTGCAATTGAGAGTTGTTGTCGTTAGCTCCTTGTTGTAGTTGAGCTAAAGATTCAGCAGCTGAATTCTCTCCTCAAAATCATCTTCCATTTTCACAAAAAAAATTTCCACTCAAAAATATATTTTTCCCTCCTTCTACTCTCACCTCACTCACCCAAATTCAAATAAAACACACACTAATCATTTATCAAAAATCTTATGATTTTACTAATTATTATTAATCACTAATCCTGATTAGTGAGGGGTAGATTAGGTAATACGTAAAATACTTAGATAAGGAGTGACCCCGAATTGATATCTGGATCCAATTTTTGTCCTTTTCTTATATCCCCAATTATTTTTTTTATCCCCCAATTTCGCATTCTAATTTAAGGGAATTTTTTGATCTCACCCGTAGAAAAAGTGCCACATATAAGATACACACCACTTCACCATTGGAAATGCTTGCAGTAATTTTGAAGTCAAGCGGATGTAAATTTTGGGTGACTAAATTAAAAATTTATTTGATAATGAGTGTAAACTTCGTATGGAAAAACAAAAGGAACATTATTTAAATACTTCTCAAAATTCGTATCTTAAAATATATCCTTATTCAATTTTTGAAAATACCCCTATCTTTTGAAAAGTGGAAGCAACTAGCACAAGTTGTTTTCAGAAATGGATACAACTAGTATAAATTAACTCCAAAAAAAATATTTTTTACCTCTCAAGAGTATTTGTGCAACGTCATTAAAAACGGAAAGTATTTATAACAGTCTCACAAAAAAATTAATTTGTTTGACCCATTATTGGCTAAATCTTAACATTTGAGAATTGCTTTCGACATACCATCATTGTGGATGGTCTAAGGCTGCACCCTTAACAGGTGCAGATTGCTTTGATCTTGCTCCACACATTTTTCTCTGAAAACGTTAAAGTAATTAAAATTTTTGGACTCTATTGGCACTGTGCCTGACTGAAGTCAGCAAAGTGATCATTTTACTCCGTCCAAGAGATTGGATAACCAAATTGATTGGAGGCTTTGCAATTTGGCACCCCAACCTAGAATTTTTGTGACCCTATATTATATATGTTTTAGAAAAAAGAAGAAAAAAAGAAGAAAAAAACAGGAGCCATTTTGAAGAAAAAAGAAAGACCCCTTAAGGTAGAGTTTGGGACAGCAGCACAAGTCAATCACCACAAACCAACAAAACAAACTTTCTACTTTCCATGGAAACAACCAAAAATACAAGCAAAAGCACAAAAAAAAACACTCATCTCCCTTTGATTTCTTCACGAAATGTCCAAATTACCCTAACAGTGCTTGCCAATTCAGAAGAATCTGGACCCATTCAAAATCCTTTTCTTCTCCTTTTGATTTAGTAATCAAGTTGCCTTCCATAAGAAAACTATAATTAAACAACAAAAATTCCTCTAATATCAAAAAGGTTTTGTCTGTGAAGCTTGTACTGTAGCTGGCATGATTGGAATTGGATCTGGTTCCAGATAAGTATTCACCAATTCCCATAGGGTGAAGAAGGAAAAGTCGAGGGCAAAATGGTCGGTTTAGTATGTTACTTTGAATGGAAGTCTTGGTCTCTCCTACATGTGCATCAGTACAAGTAGTCACCAATTTCAATAGGGAGGAGAGGAAGAAAAGAGATGGTACAGCAAGCTCAAAGGGAAAACAGTCATTTTTAGAGGTCATGGTCTTTGCCTAGATTCACAAGTAAGAATGTTAGAGAAGATATATTCATACGCATAAATAAAACCAAAAGTACATTTTCTACATTGATATGGATTGTTTTTCACTAGCACAAAAAACATGACAACATGGAGATATCAGTATCCTTGTTAAGATAATGAACCCTGAACCCATTATTTCAAGTATTGGTATGAACACAAAATGAGGATGACAAATCACACTAAGAAAACGCGGTTAGGTACTAAGGTTGCAACAAGAAGCCAATTTGACAGCCACTAAGGTTGTGTTTGGTAACCTGGATATTCCAACCTAGGTTGGGTTATCCAGTGAAAAACTGTTAAATTGTGTTTGTCTCACTCCAAATCCAATCTTGGATAAGGATTATTAAACCTTCCTTGATTTTAGGAAGCTAAAAAAGTGAGGTTATGCTATTCTTCCAAATGCCTGGGATACATGTATCCTCACCTGGGTTAGACAGTTATTTTCCTTTTAAAGTAAGTAATTGCCTTAAAATAAGTATTTATATTAGCCTATTTCTGAAGTCAAACAAACACAGATCAACCTAGCCTAAAATATGATAGAATTTTAGACAAACAACATTAAAATTAACCAGTAACAAGGTTATCATAAATTAAATTAAGATACACTATTAAAAAATATGTCATCCCGTTTCCAGGCTCCCAAACAGACCCTAAGTGGACAGACATAATGCAGATGAAATTTAGAATGCGTGTTTAGCTTAACTCACCAGAAATACATTTATAGGAATTATCCTGGTGGACAGCTTATTACCTGGAATCAAGTATCTATCTAATTGAACAGAAAAAACAAACACCAAACCTGAATTGAGGCAAATAAATGATAACAACTTGACAAAATGAGAAAATGAAGAAAGGAGTAAGAACAGTGATTTTATTTTTCTCTAGACTTTTCTACTACTACTAGGAGAACCCTGGTTTGATCATACAGGACAAGTTGGTCCTTTACTTGTTTTTGGTTCCTACTCTTTCTTGTCCAATACAAACCGATAAATTTCATTTCTTGTCTTTGTGTTTCTAACACTCTCCCCAACACCACTCCATCACAACATGCATACTCTCCCTCTTACCCTACCATTACCTCCAGTCTCTTCACAGTATCTCCCTCTATCCACCCCTATATAAACCCATCATCATCTCACTACAATCATCATTCAGCATTTTCTCTTCTTCTTGCTTTAACTCTCAACACAGATATCTTCTTCTTAAGAATACTGTTCATTTCCAAATTCAACTTAGCTTTTCAATTTTGTTTCAGTTACAGTACTTCGTTTTAGTTTGATCAACAAACTACTAGTAGTAAAAATGCCTGCAAGACTTTCAGAGGCCTTCATAAACCATCCAGTTCATCTTAATCAAAACCACATCGATTTCAATTCAGCAAAAGAAGTACCAGACTCTTATACCTGGCCACCTATCCATGATGATTCATCGCCTGCAGATTATGGCTATGACGTTGAATCCTCGGTTCCAGTTATCGATCTTTCAGACCCAATCAGCTCGGTGAAAGGGCAGATTAGCCATGCATGTGAATCATGGGGGGTGTTTCAAATTACTAATCATGGAGTTCCAATGGACCTGTTAGAAAAGGTTCAAACTGAAGGGAAAAGGCTGTTCTCTCTTCCTCTTCAACAAAAACTCAAAGCTGCTCGTTCCCCTGATGGTATTTCAGGCTATGGTGTTGCTAGAATATCATCTTTCTTCCCCAAGCTTATGTGGTCTGAAGGGTTCACCATTGCTGGCTCTGCGGTTGACCATGCTCGTAAACTTTGGCCTCAAGATTATATCAACTTCTGGTACTTGATCCATCCTTTTGCTCTTCCTTAATCATATTGTACATACATGCGTGCCATGCACGCACAAGAAACTGCAATTTTTCATGCATGATCGCTCTATTTATTCAAGGGTTAAAGTTTACAATAGTTACACCACCATACTGGTGGGCCTGCATAAAAATGATTCACATGATGCTTTTCTGTGAAGTGATTACGTCTTTCTGAAACTAATAATAAACTTGATCTCTATGTGCAGTGAAGTAATGGAAGAATATGAGAAAGGGATGAAATTGCTTGCTGGGAGACTCATGTGGTTAATGCTTGGCTCATTAGGCATAAACAAGGAGGATCTGCAATGGGCAGGGCCAGAAGGCAAATTCAAAGACTCATGTGGTGCCTTACAGTTGAACTCCTACCCAGCCTGCCCCGACCCTGACAGAGCCATGGGATTAGCAGCTCACACTGACTCGACCCTTCTTACTGTTCTCTACCAAAATAGTACGAGTGGTCTACAAGTTACAAGAGATGGTGGAAAATGGATTACTGTACCTCCAATCAGCGGTGCATTAGTTGTTAATATTGGAGATCTCATTCACATTCTTTCAAACGGCCGATACCCAAGTGTTCTTCATCGTGCTGTTGTTAACCGTAAATGCCATCGCCTGTCCGTTGCTTACCTTTATGGCCCACCCATGCATGTTCAAATTTCACCTCTTTCCAAACTAGTAAACCTTAATAACCCACCTCTATACCGTTCAGTTACTTGGAGCGAGTACCTTGGCACAAAGGCAAAGCATTTCAACAAAGCTCTCTCTTCTGTTCGTCTCTGTGCGCCTCTGAATGGAATCATCGATGCAAAGGATCACAATAGGGTGAAAGTCGGCTAGTGGACAACGTTTTTACCGCTTCTCATTTTTCTGATTGGTTGATCATGTCAGCTTGGATGCTTGTAGGGCATTAGTTCCTACAAGAAAGGCCAAAGCAGATAAAAGTTAGATAAAATCATGTAAAAACAGATGCAAAGAAATGAGTCTCTATTGTTACCTTGTCCTTGTGTATAACAAAATGACAAAGAAGATATCAAATTGAAACTTCAAGTAGCAGACACATAAACCGACATCTTATTGCCCCGGATATGAAGGAAGATTCCCCTCCAATGAATAAGACAATCTTGCAATAAACGGATTTTAACTCACTGGATCAATCCTGTTAACAAAAACAGAAGAAACCCAATAATTACAATTAAAGAATGACAAGTTAATCAATAATTCGACAGAAACCTGTTATCACTACTCTTGAATTCAAAGCTATTTTGGGACTAACCTGTGAAGACAGAACTGGCGATCTTTTCGATGTTCAGCAAACCCCAGTAAGCTGAATCTGACCCCACATGGTCATCAATAATATAGCATGAGAACCATGCCTTCGCGAAGGGAAGAACCAGTTTTACTGTTTCCAGTTTGTTTGTTTTTATTTATCTTCTTTGTGATATGTACAAACTAACCGTAAACGAAAAAGAAGACATGTGAAAGCATCCAAGACAAATAACATGCCCGACCATAAAAATAGAAGATTCAAAACAAGAATGGCCCATGCTATCCATAACAATTTTGCAATTCAAATAACATAGAAGAATGTTCTATATGCTTTTCAGGGTTTGAGTTTACATTTACAGCTGAAGTTTTCAAGAAATCTACAAAGTAGTGGAGCAAGGACAGTAAAGAAATAACCTTAACCAAGGGAAAGCATTACATTTTTGAGCTAATAAAATTTCAAAAACCAAACTATTTATTGTAAATTCAGTCAGCTAAGTCAACTTAAGTCAACTATTAGAAGCTTGAAAAAGCTTGCACACGAGTGTTTGGTTACTCTATGCAGAAGTTTGCCTCCGAAGTTTCTCGTTCTTTGTGCATTCCCCCTGATAATTGTGACCGTTTTTAGAAACTCTACAGAGAACCCGAAAAGAAAAGCAACTAAAACAATAAAATATGATACCAAAATAAAAAAAACTTGCCCTGGCAATGGCATGGAGCCATGGACAAATATAATAGTTGGTAAGTTTTCTAAGTGAGAACCACCTCCTGTCCCTTGAGGAGGCAAAGAGACCTGGCAATGGCTGAAATTATTTTCTTGTATCCTATCGTTTTAGCAGAAAGTACTTCTAAACTTTTGAGTTTGTATAATCATAATCAGTCTGTCCTATTGAAGACAATGCCAAGACCATAAACATATAATATTTCTGTCCATTTTCCGCACATCAATCACTTCGGAAATAAAGACCTAAATATAGTGGAGAGACACTTTAAGCAGTTAAAATTCTTCTTCCATTATTCCTCATTTAAGTAGATATATAACAAAGAATGGTCTTTTTAGTTTTCTAATTTACTTTAAGTTACCAAATTCCCCAAGTCCTTTGTAATAACATTTACTAGGAATTTCGTCATTTACTTGTCATACTCTCAGTACTATCCAAAGTTACCAATAGCAATATTCCCTGAGCTTTTATTATATATATATATAAATTGCCAAAAATATCTATAACAGTAATTAGGTTTGGGAAATGTATTGAAGCTCACCTGGAAAGCCTTCAAAATGGAAGAACATCGCCTTTGCTCCACTACTGATGCAGCATTCTCCTCCTTGAAGACATCACATTTTCTCTGTTCTTCTTGCAGACCAAGCTGCACCTTTCCTAGCTTCTGCAAGAAAACGAATTTCCAGCATCATGAGAGACATGAAGGAAAATTCTGAGGAAAACTCACAAATCTCTATAATGACCAATGCATTACAAGTTATAACAGTTTATAGCTTTAGACAAAAATCTAAATTATGTAATCACGGGAACAAAAACACGAACTGCGATATCCATCTCAGCCAAGACATGACTAGATGTGTGATCCATCTAGGAACATGATTTAAGTACTAAAACCCTGGTTGTGGTAAATGTCATTTAACGCACATGAAAAAAGACTACTTGTCCAAGGTTAGTTGAAGAAAGAATCAGAAGAGAGGGTGCATGGGGTAAGTGGGGTGGGGAAGATTCAGTGTACTGTAATTTGAACTGCAGTATGTTGAGATGGATGATTTTTTTTTCAAAATAGATCTCAATCGAGTTTGTTTACTAGGACATTAAACACATTTTTTAACATTTAAGAGACTGAAGTGTTGCTTCATCAAATTGGTGTACAAACTGAATCAGTTTACTGAGGGATAGCCCGAAAACTTAAGAGGCAGTTGATCCCAGAGGGAGCCATGTGGATAAACCCAGCCAAGCACACTGTCTCATTTTTCTTTTACTGCACCAATTATAACGTTGCATTCACTTATATGTGGCTGAATGTCACCAAAATGTGATGATATTCGTGCTACAATCTGAAAATCCCCAATCACCAAGAGACATGGAGAGAAACAGATACATTTTTCTCCCAACTGCACCAATTATAATGTTGCATTCACTTATAGGTGACTGAACGTCACTAAGTGATGATACTCGTGCCACAATTTGAAAACCCCCAATCACCAAGAGACGCGAGGAGAAACAGATATATTTTTTTTGGTAGCGTAAGACTGATATTTCATGTGGTGATACCAACTACCTTAGTCGAAAAGACAAAAAAAAACTGTTGGATATAAAGATGCTTTACCCTGAGAAGGAGACACCTCACTAGTGGTGGATCCATGCACTATTTACCCCATTTTTCACAGACAAACTTACATGTTTGTGTACTTAAATACTTTTAGCACAGGACAGGTAAAAGCAATAAACAAAAACCCATGTGACTATCTGATGGCAGTCCTATGTGTCTGCTGGTTAACTTGATCATCAGGTAGTACGTTCATTCCAGACATCATGTATTCATATACACCAACTGGTTGAGGTTCAAACACTGATATTAATCATCTTTAAACATCCAGTTTCATATTGCCATCAGACTTAACAAGCTATTGATACTGCTTCATCACATGATCTGTGATAGTCACTGGGGTTTTTGGACCACCCATTCCAAACAGTTCTCGGTGCATATCAAATCTTCACTATGCTCATTAAGGTTCTGTCAGCGACTCCCACATGCAACAGATACAGTGGTGGGTTCACCTATGACTAACTTAAGTTTGGAAGCAAGTACAACTTCCAGTGAAGTTAAACGGTTAAAACTGCTGCTGTTGCCTATTGCTAAAGCAGTTTCTGATCATGTCAGTTCCTTTTATATATTGATTGTCCACATAATCAAAGTCTAGCCCAAATTAATGACACAAGAACTGCTTAATTTTCAAACTGGAAGGAGTACTGTCAAAAAGAATCTATAGATGACTACGAGAAAGAAAACTTTAATGGGCTTTTTCAGGTTCCCATGCTAATCTGACTGCATCAGACAAATGGAAAAAGAGGGAAGCATGGTCCTTTAACTACCAGTTAAAAAAATATCTTTCTTTGCTACAAAGATTTAAGCTTTTCATGGATAAATGGGCTGAATAGTTCTCTTTCTTTTCCCAGAAAAGCGAACTTTAGCAATTAACTAACATGTGATAGGAGGCATATTTACCTGTTGGGTTCCCTTTAACACTGCCTCCATGGAGCCAATAAGTTTTGCACGACCTGCTGTACTGGTCATCGCATCTTGAAACTAGAGACAAACATAAGTAAAAAGTCATGATTGAGTCAAAGGAAAATAATATTTTTGTGCACAAGAAATAGCTCTAATCACAAACCTTGAAATGAAGTACCCACATTAAGATAGGATGTATGAAACTCATAAGAAAAGTGCGTAGTTTGTAGTTTAGACATCAATTTGAGACTTGTAGCAAATTGATATCATAAAATCAAACAAAGTTTTAGTGTCTACTACAGAACAAGGAGAGATGCTTACAGAGACTGCTAATAATTTACCAACCAAATGATATGAAAATGTTTATCAGGTAGATATCTTCTGCACCACTGAAATGTAACACACTAGACTTTTAAAACATGTACTTGAAATAATATGGGGTTAGATCATTGACAACAATTTATAAATAAATTTTCAATATTCCTAGTGTTTCTGTGAAATAGTTATCTTTCCAGCACTTCATGTGTTATCAAAAAAAATTTTGGGTAATACAGCACTTCACTTCACATGTTATGAAATAAATATAAATTCTGTTTCCCTCATGTATCAATACATTTGCATAGGTCTCCCATCTGAACAGAAGCAACCAGTTCACATATACATACAGCTCTGTTCGCAATACCAAATTACGTCGACTGGGAAAGTTATCTGGGCTGCTGGCCGTCTGGACTGGTGACAGTTGCTTCAAAACAGATGGAAGCATGCTGCAGTGTCATAGTCTTTTAGATCCTAAGATTGTGTCTGGGTTGGTAATTTATGTTACTCAACATCGGGGTTAAAGGATATACATATGAGATTATAACTACGGACGCCCAAAGCAAAATAGGACAGAGTTGTAAGATAACAATCCAGGCATATCACTAAGTTTAAATATGTAACTTTAGGCACACTTTCAATGGTATTGCATGTGCAAGGTGCAAGCAGAGACAACCATCAAAAGAATAGACTGCACTGAATGTGAAACTTCGGCTTTTAATGACTAAACTCAAAGATCAAGATGCATACGGGAAGCATTATAAGTATGTCACTTGCATGACAAAGTTCAAACCAGACAAAGGTACATATATTAGATGCTCTCCTGCACCAAGGTTTAGCATAACAGAAATATTGCAAGCGAACCTGTGAACTTATGGAGTTTAATAAGGATGTTTCCTTCTGTACTAATTCCTTTATCTCCAAAAGAGCGTTATAAGTAGCATAATATTGACGAGTTTGTTGATGCTTTTCCTGTAGATGAGCAAAAACAAACACTTATAAATTCAAAATGATTCTGACTAGGTACCGCAGTCGGTAGTACTCAAAGAGACTGAAATGCATTTCCATACCTGTATTTGAACATACAATTCCGAAAACCTCCGTTCATACCTGAATATACAAATTTTTTAGGAGAATATACATTTAGCTGAAATGGATCTCTTATCTTACATTATCTTTTTCCAGAACTGATGATTATTATTATCACACCTCTAAATGAAAACTACACATTTAAAAGTGCAATGCGTGAAGTGTGGTTATTTGCTTATACCTTGTGATATTATGTGGTTATGTAGGAATTGACAAAACCAATGATTTCTTTTTTTTTTGATATCCTATGTGGTCAACATCACAAAAAGGATTAAAACAGTTTGTTGTCACATAGCAAAAACCCGCAATGACACATGCCAGGAGTTGCGAATATTTTCATGCAAGTTCCACAGACAAAAACCAAATTGCTAGAATCAGAATGGAGACTGGCAGAAATATGTCTCAATAGCAGATACGGTTCTAGACACTGTTGAGTGGAAAGACAATAGATGCTGCCATGTTGGTGAGTCATATACATGTAGGTTCGACCCGATATTTGGTCTTTAAAATAGCTAAAGGAACCTCTGTGGCTTATTGGGCAGGGAAGACCCTGCCGCACAAATAATATCTGGACATCGTAAGATACGCAATGCTCATTTAAGCACAGGTTTATCTGCTTGAACATCTAAGTGATATCTTCAAATTGCTCTTCTAGAAATATGTATGGATTTCGCAAAATCAGACCACTCATCTTCCTAGAAGTACATACAAATTGCAATTGAATTATCAAGTATACTCATTCCACCCCCTCCAAATTCCACTTCTACACTATGCCATGCAAAAACATTTACTGAAACTTGGTTAACAAGGAATCAACCACACAAGTTCTTGTAACCGAAAGGAAAAAAAGAAAAAGAAAAAAAGAGAGAGAGAGAGAGAGAAATAATATGATCTGCAAATTCTAAAAAGGAAGGATCAACGTACTGAATTAGTTCTGACGGGGATGGCTGATCATCAAGGCGTCGCTTCAATGATAGTACAGCCCTTAGTTTAGCAGCCAATTCCTAGGCAGCCAAAATTGTAACCATTTTTATTCAGTGAGAAAATTACTAAACATCAACATAACCTGGAAGATACAACTATACAAATGAACATATCATATATAAGGGCATGGCTAATGGCTACGACTTTTATTTACAACATAGCAACAGGAATAGACATATTTACATACAGTCTTTGCAGATTGCCAGTTTTCTCCTAGACCACGGAAGGATTGGAGATCACCAGAGTGGCTATTGATTTCCTCACTGTTGGATATCCTTTCCAGTTCATTGACCTCGGCTTGCAAATTGGAACGCTTTTGTTCGCAAGAAGTCCTGAGTTCGCCTTCTTGCTTTTCAAGAGCCTGTAAAACATTTTCACT
Source organism: Papaver somniferum (assembly GCF_003573695.1). Lineage (NCBI taxonomy): Eukaryota > Viridiplantae > Streptophyta > Magnoliopsida > Ranunculales > Papaveraceae > Papaver > Papaver somniferum. The sequence goes on along the minus strand of NC_039364.1, from coordinate 224,925,959 downwards.
CTTTGAATTCCTTACAGAAAATGAATAGCATGTCTTGCCTACCTCACATGATACCCAAAACGTTATACGAACATAATGATTCTTTGTAATCTTCATATGAAAAAGCAAGAAGTAAAAAAATGATCCATATAAAGTGAACACCACAAAATACAATCACGTAGCTTAAACGAAAACAAGCAGCCATCAACTTAAAGCACATATACAAAGACAAGCAGCCATCATCTCCAAAGACAAAAACAATGGAAATGAACCATCAAACATTATCATGAAGCTCACATGGAAACAATAGCTAGTTAGCTACCACTTGTTGTTGTAAACAAATGCTGATGTGAACATACAATCACTCCTCTAAGCTCATTAAGCACAAAGATAGAAGATTATCTGTCAAAATTATCTTACACTCCATGCAGAATCTTTAAAGCATTTACTTGCATACAAATTTCACCATAAGTGCCTTGAAATACACTGCGAAAATCATATAGAAGACACCCTCATTTTTACATTCAACAACTTAGATATCAGTTATACACTGACTCCTGGTGAGACTTTTCCCACATGGGAAATCACAGCCTAGCTAATCCATTCTATACACTGATCAAGTCCACTCGCACCCAAATAGTGATTCAGACGCCCACATACTTAACACTATCTGTAGACATAGGTAGGTAACATGCATAAGGCCATGGGCTATTGTTCCTAGGTGAATATCCACAACTTATTATATGTACGCATAGTTCAAGGGGATGTTCTGAAAGTAATACGTTCTTTTTCTGATGTTGGCTATACTTCCTCCGTTTTTTGGAAAAGAGATATTATCACTTTTTCAATTTGGCCTATTTTTAGGCTAAAATGAAAAAGTGATAGTATCTCTTTTCCAGCATCAGAGGGAATATTTGATATTAAATTGGCAGTCATGAAAGCAATTAAGTCAAAACATATTGACAAAGGATTCCATGTAAACGTAGAATAGAGAATGCACCTCCACAGATTCCAGTAGCACTTTCACCCTCTGCACGACATCAATATTACCATTTTCTTCATTGATATTTTCCCGCAGACGTTGCATCCCATTCTCAATAGTAGCCTTCTTTTGAATCTGCAACATGAAATAGGCCCATAAAGAACTAAACAAAGAATTAATGCACAATGTTGAGTCTAAATTGGCCAACCAGAAACTTTTCTCCAACTATAAACTACTAACCTGTTCATTCAAACTCGCACGCAACATCTCCGTTGATTTTTGGACATTATTTAACTCCTCCTCCAGCTGCTGGACCCTTTGCTCCTCCTCTTCAATCTCATTTAAAACAGACTTAACCTATGTTTTTACAGCATCAACAAGCAAATGCCAATTCAGACAAATTACTCAATTTACTAATTTATCAGTATAAGAATCCTAGTTTGAATGCAAACTACTCTACCAGATCACTTCTGCCACAAAATCAGTTAAAGAAAATGCCCATATTGATATTTTTCAGTTGCTGCAAATTTCTTGCCTGTAATCATTTTCAGGAAGGCTGAAACCCTAACTACAACGAGAGAAAGAAGTACCTGTGTTTGTATGACCATACTCGAGTGCGTCTTGATTAAGAAAATCAAAGGTTAGTTGCTGCAATTAGAATCAAAGGACCGGTGATTACGATGTGAACTTTGAACCGGGAAGAACCTAATTGAATTTGAATAACGCTGTAACTGTATAGTGCTTGAGAAAGAACAAAACACACACGAAACGGGTCCTGGGTTGGAGGGTCGTTAAGTTGTCCACTAAGAGCATCTCCAATGCTAGGGGTGAAGGTAATCTTAGGTGGAGGTCCTATTAATACCTTTTTATTGTGGGTCATTTCTATGGGGCTAAAGAAAAAATGAAAATTATATTTTGTACCTAAAACTTCATTTCCAATACCAAGATATTACTACTCTAAAACTTAGAGACAAATTAATTTCGGAATAAAGAATTGATTATGTGTCAAAAGACCTTGGGTCATGGAGAAGGTAAAGATATGACTTTCTCTTTTACCCTTTCTTATGAGATGGCATCCATGTCTAGGGGTGCACATACCCTACCCATATCCGCCAATCCTACCCTATCCGCCAGTGTTTTAACCGTATCGTATCCTACCCACTATTTGGCGGGTAGGGTAACGGATAAAGATTTTCTTAACCGCCGTTAGATGGGTAGGGTGACGGGTAAAGCTCGAAATTATCCTACCCTACCCGCCTACCCGCCTATTTATCTAACAATCGTTAGTAGCCGTTGATCTTTCTATTATTGATCATCTTTGTCGTTGGTTTTTTATTAATCAACTCAACCTAAAAACTAAATTCATTTTCGTTTCATCTCTTCATACTTCTCCTCTCTACACAGAAACTCCCAGAACCCTAAATTGAAAATCCAGTTTGTTTCTCAATAACTAGAAATCAAAGTTAGAAATCGAAGAGGAACCTCACTCTCATATCGAAGATCGAAACTCACTGTCACAATTCATTCATCGTCCTAACCGAAATCAAAACGTATGTATCAGTAAAAATCTAAAGTAACCATTTCCATCTAGTATATTTTTTACCTCCAAACACAAGAGTTTCAGGCTTACAGCTAAACTTTATCTTTGGGGTTTGTCAATTTTGGGTGCGAGATACCCTTAGTGGTTTTGTTTTTACAAATTTCTTCTGCCCTTAATTCAATTGGTTAGTTATTTGATCAAGGTGTTGTAGATTGATTTCATTTTTTCAATTTATAACTTGGATAGGTCGTAATGACCATGATTGCATGTTTTCTTAATTTGTTTTAGGGAAATTAAATTAGGGTTCCTTATTTTTACATGAATTATGGGTTTCTTTGTTTTCTTGAAATGACCTAGTGTTGCCTCCGTTGTTCTTCTAGTACTGTTTCACGAGGCTCGTCCAGGATGAAACTAGGAATTGGGATGACCCTGAACTTCTCACTTCCAACATCGAATGCAATTATGACGTCGGGATCAGTAGGAACATAATCCCTAAAAATATCCTCGCAGCTCATCAGCTTGTTTGTCCAATAGATGGTACCATTTGCATGCACTCCAGAACTACTTGGAGGCACCACCTCATTAATTTTTATCAAGTTGTTCTTGTTTGGAGCCACATTGATCCTTCGCCATTTAGTGTCACGACCCACTGTCAGTGCCTCCCAACTTGCACAGCTACTAGCAGAGTCACTATAAAACCCACGAAAATGCTCGGGTATAGAAGAGATGTCAACGAGACCTCATATTCCCTCTCAAGATGCATCTCAATTTGTGCAACGAAGGGCCAGTACTGTTGCACCTCCGCCACCTCCACCTCCACCTCCACCATCTTCTCAACTTGAGGTCAGAGAAAGTAAGAAGCGGAAGAGGATATCTTGGGTATGGGGGCATTTTACGACGAGTTTTGATGAAGATGGTATTAAATGGGAGAAGTGTAACCATTGTGAAGGCATGATGCTTTTGTTTGTTCATTTTTCCCTAGTTAGATTGGCAGTACCATTGGGTACATATTTAGATAGGATGGCTTTTATTTGCTGTGTTGTTGCAAGATTTCATTTTTATTTTTTGGGAAGCATTTTTTGTATACACAGTCAAGGTAGTAACTAGTAACCAGAAAATCCAGAATATAGAAAATTAAAAAAGAAAGAAAAAAAAAACGGTTATACCCGCCACCCTATCCTACCCGACCCGCCAATTAATGGGTCGGGTAGGACCTTATCCGTTTAGTGGCGGGTAGGGTGGCGGGTAAAAAATTTCTTACCCGCCAGTCAGCGGGTAGGGTGGCGAAATAGGCCATATCCTATCCACCCTACCCGTTGTGCAGCCCTATCCATGTCATGTTTTTACCTTGACCTTGGCTAGAAAATTGCTAAATCCTATGTGTCATGTCTTTTTAAGACCTTCACCCCTAGCATTGGAGATGCTCTAAAGAGCAAATCCAGTGGAAGTGGGAAAAATTATCAATTTATGGGTCCAGACCTCCAGGTGGATAGACCCAGCTTCTTACATGGAAAAACACGTGATCCTTCTGTTTTAAAAAGACCGTCCTCTATTCCATTTCCGTCTGTTTCAAAATTGTGTCCAACTTCTGTTCATAGGCGTATTTTTTCAATGAACTCTCTATTATAGCCTTTAATTTTTTATATTCATAAATGCATATTAATAGGACCTAATCTAAAATATTAAATAAATTTGTACAACTAAAGAAACAAATATATCCTTCATTCCTTTTAAAAAGACAATATATTTGGCTCCAAGATTTAAATCCCTAAAAAGTTTATACTCCATAAATTCGATATCTTTTAATTTTCTTTTTTTATTTCCTATTTACAATCATCTTAACAATTTTAGGAAGTTTTTAATACTTGCATTTTGATTAACATAAAATAGGTAAAAAATTAAGGGTAGTCAGGTAAAGTATTACGGTCTCCTTAATATTTTGACAAAGTCAAAAGGGACTGTCTTTTTGAAACAGAGTGCCTCAGTCATTATTGTTGAGTTGATCGTCCTCAACAGAACCACTTGTCTCATTTGGAGTCGAGGCTTGTCCCAGTGGGGGTAGTGTATATTTTAACTGTTAAATCCAACGGCTTCTTATTATACCTATAATCATCTTCCATGCACTAATAAACTCATAGTTTCTATCTATCGGATTTCTTCAATCAAACTTCTTCCATTAATCTATTTCTTGTTTTAAGTTGTTTCAATCAAATTTATTCCTTTTTATGGATCATAATTCCGAAAATCGGGAAGGAAGTAACATTGTGATATCTCCAATAACAACAACAAAAGTGGATGCTTCAAGTGATCAGATGGATGAAGATTCAGACGATGAGGCAAATTTGACGAACACCATGATATAATTATACACTGGGCAGGTACCGCGAGCAGTATTGACAAGAAGATATAAGTGAAGATTTCAATAGGAAGGACATCAACAGATGGTGCGTGATTATTCAACATGTGTGTTTACTCTAATGAAATTTTCAACGGCGCTTTCGTAGGCTACAATACTTGGTTACTAGGCTTATCGGAAAGCTTTGTCGGGTAATCCTAAATGCAATTATCAATTTGATGCATGAAATTTATGGGGACATAATATTGAACAAAAGTTCATAGGAGCTCTAAGAATTCTAGGTTATGGTCTACCAGCTAATTCTTGTGATGAGTACATTTGCAATGCGAAAAAAACAACATACGAAAATTTCGGTATTGTTAGAGCATTGCTCGGTTGAACCCATAAGTTTTGCTATCTCAAGCTTGTTTTCAATGTTAATTAGGTGATCAAAACTATATCTTGATTTATAGTTTACTAAGTCAAGTGAGTTGTAGTTGAGTATCAGAGATCACCCTTGATGACTGAAGATCGACGAAGACATTTTGGAGAACTTTTGTATCAGGGATATATGTGAAGACTGGACCATACTATTTTATTCACTATACCATCATTCTATCTATTAAGACTATGTCGTATGACTTATAATAGATTAAAAAAGAAGATGCTTCGAGTCAAGCTTGAGTTGTGAAAAATCTCGAAATATGATTTAGCGATTGGATGTTCAAACTAAGGATATCAAATGTTATGAATAACGCTTTTCAAGCTAAGTTAATGTGAATTGTGGATACGGTGAGAGGTTGGTATATATTGGTGTTTTACACCATGTTTGTTTTGATAGGTTATGGTTCAAAAGTTGAACCAAATCGTTTGAAAGAAAGTGGTGTTGAGATATACTCACATCACCGGGACTTTCGGTATTGGTACGATCTTAAAGTTTACTTTAAGTAGAACAATCTTGTTAAAGATGTTCATACTTCCGAAATGAGAAAGAATTCTAGTTTACGCCTATCTTGTTATTAACAAGATTGAGATTACAAATTTGTTGAATTTGATCATTGTACTACTACAAATGATAGGTTATGGATAAAATATTTGAATATAATATTACAATTTTATCGTTACATGAATTGAATTTTGAATATTTGAAATATGTGTTTTTGCCATGCTTTTAAGAAATAAATGAGTTAGTGATGAATATGAGCATGTTATATTTTCTTATAAACTTGGTGAACTTTTTGAGTAACATGTATGTAATCTTACCTAACTCATAAAAGCATGTACATTTTCAAATCTTACACAACTTGCAATGATATTGGATGAGATAAAGTATTTAAGAATTTTATAAAGATGCTTCGAGTAACTTGTCATGATATCAAATATGATTTTTGAGTAGTGAATTAGGCAATGTTGCTTTCAAGAAAATTGTTTGAATTTTTTCTCTATATTTTGCAAAACGTTTTGGGTTTAGATCATTGGTTTATTAGTTTTTCACAATTTTTGGGATCTTTGGATATTGTTTTAAAATTCTTGTTTGAGTCAAAAAAAATAGTGGGGGTTCCATACCATATATTTTAACATCTTTGATTTAATATAGAGGAACTAGAAAAATGAAGATGAATGATCCTAGAAAAGCATATTTATAGTGAGACTAAAATGTAATCATGGATATTTTGTTGCTTATAATTTGGAAGATAACATCTCATAAAATGTAACTTTGTTCATTCAAAAATTTAATCTTTTGAAAAATAAATTTGTGAACCTATTATCTTTAGACAAGCAAACAGAAAATTGTTGACACTTGCATTCATATAGCTAAATTAACTTAAATGCTTGTTTTGTTGACGTTGTTTCTACGATATTTGACTTGGTATATTCATAAGTAGAAATATATACTTTTGTGTAAGTTAAAGATGAGAATCTATGTAAACCAAGCATGGAAAACTGTGTAGTTTCTACAATAAAAAAAATAAATAAAAGTTAGATAAGTTATCATTTATATTCTGAAACCAACTTTAAAATAATTTATGATTTATTCGAATGATTTCAGAATTGATGAAAGTGAAATGCACAATACACTTTGTTTTGTTAAAACACATAAGACATTTCCAGAAGTGCTTTCCGCATGTGTCTTCTTATGTAGAAGTGTGGATGTGCATATAACCTTGGCAAACTGGGTTTGAGCATCCAATAGTTCTCTGCAGACAATTTTTTTTTCTTTCGGTGATCTTCTTATTTACAGTGGTAGCATTGTCACTTCTTTAATTTGGATTTCAGTTTCAAGTGTTTTCACGTCTGCCTTTTTCATGTTATTTAACCTTCATAACATTATCTAGCATTCAAGGTTCTTTAAGGCAGTTAGGATATTGACATTGGAAATACCTAATCCTTGTTTATTGTAATTCAATGACAATTATGATGCCTGAAATAACCTCCTTGTGAACACTTAGAATACATCCAAGGCACTATATCAAACTGTGGTTATCCATGAAACATAATGGACAAACCTCTATTGCTTTCGTACATAATGTATATGTTAATCCATAAAGCCTAATCATATGGACTCATGATTTTTTAGAAGATATAAGTAGTTATACAAAATGAGATAGCTTGGATTGTCATAGGGATTTTAACCAAATCTTGGATCAATCTGACAAACAAGGGGAGGGGGATGCCCTTCAATAGTCTTCAAGGTGAACCTAATAAAAGTCTATTAGAAAGGTTATCTTTCTTTAATCAAGGTTTTAATGGTGACAGTTATACGTGAAATAACAAAAGACAAGGTAACAAAAACATAATGTAAAGATTAAATAAAACTTATATTCATGCATGTAGGAAAATACAACATCTAGAGACAAACCTCACACATCGAACTCATATTGGTTCTAACCATAGTCTTCTTCGGCTGGAACTAGGTTCTAACTCTGTTCTGAGCATAATTACACTTTCAGATTTTGGAATACATAGATTAAAGAGAAGTCATGCATATATATATATACTTCCTCCGTCCCTAATTATATGACCTAGTTGTAGTTTGCACAATTTTTAAGACAAGGATGTTAGTAAAATTTAGAAATGATTTATCTCTTAAATTATATCACGGTTTTTCGTAAAATTTATACCGTTGAAAAGCATTTTAAAACACTTACGTAATGAATATAAACATAACTATCAAATTATAAATATTTCTTATAGTAACAAAAATAGGTCATCTATTTATGGGACAAAACTTAAAACCAAGTAGGTCATCTAATTAGGGACGGAGAGAGTAATACATAGTACATGGGGTACATCTCTGCTAAATGCTAATGAGGTAATCATTTCAAACCTTCATTGCCTAGAGGGAAAATCTTTCTTTTTGGAAAAATGTTTTTGGAGCCTCTGACAAGAAAATCTCAAAAGCTTTAAAACATTTGAAGAGTCTAAATGGTACTAAACATTATGAAAATAGACGTCATCATATTAACAATAAAATGTTGAAATTAGAACTATTTTGTGATACTCGGAAGACAATAGCAAAACAATTATCACTAAGAGCAACACATGTCTTCTAAGCAAAAATTATCTTTTAAAAATTTTGTCCTAGATTTAAGAGATACGAGTATATAATTAAGGCCCTACAGTTATGAAGGAGTGGGAATAGAACTCATGTCATGTTCTCAACCATGCATCTCCAAAGTAGGGGAGGATTCAAATGAGCTCACATTAAAAAATCTTGAGATGTTATTTAAGCCGATATGAAAAGAATTTTAAAGTCGTATGTTCTTGGCATTTAAGGTCAACAAGGCATACATACATATGGATAAATCAGAACATCGGTAAAAAAATTTGTTTTGTTTTGTTTTGTTTTGCCGAAGTATCCAACATGTTTTCAGTATATTGCTTTTAAAAGGTGTTTGAGTTTTTTAAGCAATAATATTAAGGTGTTAGTAAAAAGAATGTGATATTGTTAATGAAGGTAGATTATAAAGGAAAAAGCATCGTGCGTGCACCTTTTCTAGTTATACACAAAGAAAGGTGGTTTAGAACATAAATACTTTCTAGAAACCCTAACCACGGGGAGAGATTGATGTGACTGTGTATATATCTATGACCATCATCTCTAAGTGCCTCCTGATTAAAGAATACTAAATATAATTGCAGTAGTTGTAGTTATAAGACCATAGACCGTAAACTTGGCAATGAAGGAAAGGTTTGAGCATTGGACAACTAACCGATAAGAGTGCCTATGTTTAGTGTGTATTAGGACTAATGCATGTAAACACAACCTTTACAACATCAAGAAAAACAAGTTTCAAAATGACACCATTGTGTGCAAAAGGATTGGATATCAAAATAAATGCCAAATAAATATAAGCAAACATTAAAAATAATATATGAGAAAACTGATCCGTTTGTTATAACAGGTGACGGCCTATAGTACATCCAAACAGTGTACTTATCTTCACAGTTCACACCATATCTACACGCTTTATATATAAAATTTAGCAGTTGATTTTCTTTCACATGGAAAGACTAAAGACTTTCAAGCCAACATGTACATACACAAGATTGACCTATACAAATATCATGCCTTGAAAAACTTGCTAATTACAACTTATAGTTTAACCACATTAATATAAGACTTTCAACCACATTATCTTTGATTATATATATAAGTAGCAAGTAGCTATTTAAAACTCTTTATTCGTCTCTATATATGCATGGTTAATTGTGTGCATATATATACAAAGAAATAACATTCGAAGTAAAGAGAAAGGTTATACATTTAACAAAAATAAACACCTGTAGATATGAGTTTTGAGATTCAAATGCCATGCATTGATTTCACTAAACACCCCAAAGATTTAGTTGAGGGAAGTGAAGGTTGGATTATGTAAACTAGTTAGAGAAGCTGGTGAAGTTTATGGTGGTTTTCAAGTGATTTATGATAAGATTCCCGTGGAATTACACGAAAAAATGTTCCAAGGATCGAAGAGTTTGTTTGATCTACCGCTGGAGACAAACAAAAGATATCCGACGACTCAAAATCTCACAATGGATATACTGGGAAGTTCAAATTCGCTCCTTTGTATGAAAGTTTAACCCTACCCAATCAGTGATGGAGCCATGATTTTTGGGTAGGTGGTGCTTTGTGGAAAAATATTTATACCTTCACAAAGTGGAAAAGATATTTATACCTTCACAAATATTGGTCTTATTATATACAATTGTAGATGGTGGATTTTCGACAAAGGCTAAAATCGTAAAACCATAATTGTACATGCTCCTGATCTAACAATCAGAGGAGTATTGAGGCTCATGTATCTAATTGAAGCATGAAAGCTCATGCCACAAGAATCTTTGACTGAGTATATTGTATCTCAGAGCATGCGTGAATATGCAGTCTCTCAACTGAGGCAACGACATATCTCATGAATACTGAGCAATTTCAGTAATTACTTTTATATAGAATCGAACGATTGGACGACTCCTAGACAGCTTGCCTGCTAGTATAGAGAAATAACGTCTTCAGGATGTAACAATGTTTTTCCTGACTATATAAAAGATATGTGTATAGAATCATTATGATTGGACGACTCCTAGACAACTTTCCTGCTAGTATAGAGCAATAACGTCTTCAGGATGCAACAATGTGTTTTCCCTGACTATACTATACATAATAAATATGACGCTTCAACTAGCTCATATCACCCAATCCTTTAATAATTAATGCTCCTAGACGACATGCCTGCTAGGATAGAGCCATCAATTAATTATTAATCATTAGATTCATTAACTGAATCCTTAGAAAATATTCTACGTTCTTCATAATATTTCATTACTTCAATTCATGGTTCTTCCCAGCAGAACTCCATGGGTTAGTGATAAATATTCAACGTACGGGCATCTGAGCCACCATCGAGTAAGCCCCAAGGAAATGGTGCAAGTGTATTTAGCAATAAATCCACGAGCACCTGAATGCACGAACGAACATTCGATAACACGAAGGAACGATCAAACCGTGGAGAAATTATAATAATAAAACATCTAAAGAAGGCGTTAAGGGGACCAAGTCCACCGGCCGGCCGATCATGCCGCCGTGGTCGGTCCCACGCTTCTCCCTTTATTTTATCATGTTTTATTATTTTCTTTGATCCCATGAAAATCCCTTCAATTGATGAAATTCCTTCATTTCATGATATTTCCTTCACATTAAGGAAATTGTACAAAAATTACATAAAATTAGAAAAGGTGTCACGGGACCGTGGTCATTAGCCAGCCGACCATGCCCTAGCCGTGAACGCCTTGTAATTCCTTATTTTATTAATTATTTTCATCATCTCATGGAAATTCCTTAATCCTATGAAACTCCTTCGTTTCTTGGTATTTCCTTCACATTAAGGAAATTATACAAAAATTACATAAAATTAGGAAAGGTGTTACGGGACCGTGGTCATTAGCTGGCCAACCATGCCCTAGCCGTGAACGGTCCCACACCTTGTAATTCCTTATTTTATTAATTATATTTCCATCATCTCATGGAAATTCCTTAATCCTATGAAACTCCTTCGTTTCATGGTATTTCCTTCACATTAAGAAAATTATACAAAAATTACATAAAATTAGGAAAGGTGTCACGAGACCGTGGTCATTAGGCTGCCGGCCATGCTCTAGCCGTGACCGGTCCCACACCTTGTAATTCCTTATTTTATTAATTATTTCCATCATCTCATGGAAATTCCTTAATCCTATGAAACTCCTTTATTTCATGGTATTTCCTTCACATTAAGGGAATTATACAAAAATTATATAAAATTAGGAAAGGTGTCACAGGACCGTGGTCACTAGCCGGCCAGCCGTGCCCTAGCCGTGACCGGTCCCACACCTTGTAATTCCTTATTTTATTAATTATTTCCATCATCCCGTGATCAACATTTTAGTTAAATATACTCGGTTAAGTTACCAATATTTTGAATTGATATTTTATTTGGTCCTGTTACCAATAATTCATCGAACGAGCAATACTTGCTCAGACTAAGGAATATTGGTTCAACTATCAATATTCAACAATTCATCAAGTGAACAATATTTTTTCACCTTAACTATCAACATTTATTCGACAATTGTACTTCTGTCTCAACAGACACGTTTAATTCATGAGTCCCAGAACATTTGTTCGACTCAGCAATGCAAGGACTCATTGTCCTATGAAGTCAGCAACTGACTAACTAAATACACGTCTGCCTGCCTTGCAGACTCCACAATCACGAGACATCAATCGTGTCACATGGGGGATATTAACTAGGGTTTTGGTCTGGTGTCCTACGGCACGTGTGTTCACCCACGATGAGAATGTGACTAAGTCGTGCAAGCAGTTGAAGGATGGACAACCAACCAAACCTCCGCACTATGAGAAACTGGTTTTACATGATTTCCCACGTTACCACTCTTCGACTTCAGTCACTGTCACACTTATTGGGATCAAGGTGTCTACTGCTCTTGCAATATAAATAGTTCTCTGAACCCATGATTAAAACAACAAACAATTCTCGATAGACAGTTTTCGTTTAAACGAACTCATCGTCTTAGCAATTACTCTCAACTGAGTGAACTCAATAATTTAGAAACTATTTTCACGCAAAATACACAACACACCAACAATCTTTGATCACCATTGATCTCACACATTTCTCAGCTTCCTTCCTACAGATCGATCCATTCTCTCTTGTGACCGAATTGACTCTGGAACGACCATTGTCTTGGTTTAGGCCGGAGTCCTACAGATTGATCTCTCGAACTTAAAGCACTCCCTTCTTTCAGTGCATCTGTGTGAGGTTAAACATTTCGCTCGGTTCAAGGAGTCTCCTCCGCGCGGTCGTCTCCTCAATTCCGTAAAAACCAGCAAATCGTTTTTCCCCATCTACAGATTAGCGACCACAATGGGAGATCATTCTCTGTTACAAATCACAATTTCATCAAATATGGTCGATTATAGGGAGGTCTCAGAAACATCCAATCTCAATCTATTATCTCCCAGTACTGGCGAATTTCTTCCAATTACTACTAAACTCGGTTGGCCTGCTCAAGCTCCCACAGAGGCTATGAACACTCAAAGCTCAACCACCATTGATGATCTGATGAAAATACTAAATGATGTTGTAACAAATCAAGTGGAAATTGTCAAGATACATACGAGGTGTTCTCCCTTGAAAGTTCTTACAGATCAGTTATCAGGGGAACCAACATACGGTCGCTCTAAAAAGAATGCTGCTGGTAATCCTTCCTATGTTACTACTGGTGTTAATTTTGTTTCTAAGATCCATACCTCCACCATCAACGATGAATACAAAGTCCACGCCCATGCTAAGCGCAAAAGGCTCTACCAGTCTAGCTTGGACATTCACGAAAGCTCGGAATAATTCTCAAGAATTCATAAAGAAGACCCGTCCGTTTTGGCATGCTTCAATAAAGAATATTACATTGAAGGGATAATGCCATTTTATAAATCCTTTTTATAGGATTTACATTCTCGGATCATAGCCAAAGCAACTGACCGGTCGACTGCTGCTTTACTCAGCCAATCCGAGCCATTCCAGAATAAAGAAGTTTGCAAGGGTATAAGGATAAATGGGTATTCTTCCAATCCAAAACTCAACCTCCATCTTTCCATGAATGTTGTTGCTGAAGGAAGTAAAATAAAAACCGAGGCACAACAACACAAGCATGCTTCTCCAGTTCTCCAGGCTCCTCCACAAAGAAAGGATAATCAAACCCGAAATGCACAAATGTGGACTCTCAGTGTCAACAAAATGACCAGACAGACCCGGCCTTCCGTCTTTCCATTAAAAAAGTGATTGAGTTGCTAGAAGTCTGGATCTAAGATGGTGCAATCAAATTTCCATACGTCAAGAAAAAGCCGACTGAAGAAGAAATGGAGAATCCTCGTTATTGTCGCTTTCATAGGTTCGTCAATCATCCAACAAGTGACTGCAAGGTTTTGAAGCGCATCTTCAAGGAAAAGATCGAATCAGGAGAACTTAACCTGGGAACTGAAGGGGTGTACAAGGATCCTCTCTCAGTCAGGACAATATCTCTCTGAACAACCTGTCAAAGAAGTGGTTCATGGTCGAACATATGTGTGAAATGTTTTATCCGTCGAAGGCACAAAGGAAAAACATGTTCACAATACTGAATCACATCGTATCAGGGAGACGACTGTTCATTTTCGGAAATACTTCATGGGGCTTCAGCCACAGACAAGGAGATGCACGACCGTGGACTGCTTACCATAGCCGATCTCAAAGGAAAAAAATTTGGAAGAACGTTGATCCGCCATCAACATAATTCCACTGAAGACTCTTAGAGCCGCATGCATCACTCGAAAAGAAGCTACTCATGTTCCCATCTCAATCAAGAATCATGAAGGAACGGTCAGAGATGCTTATGGCTACATTACTCTCAAGATAAAAATAGATAGAAGCCAAGTTTCTTATAGTCAAGGAAGATTCAGGATATGACATGATCCTCGGACGAACATGGATCCATGGATGCTGACAAAACGCCTTTGGTTTCACATATCTCCAACGAAGAAGGTTCGATCCAAGGGATTTGGTGAGCGCTCTGTCGTCATGACACTAGGAGGAATTTCTGATGAGGTTGAAACAAGAACCCGAAGAAGGTGCATTGACATTTCTCAAAATATTCTGCACTCAGGAAAGTCTCATTCCTCCTATGTCCATATCATATATTCTTCTACATGCTCTCCTAGCATGGGGACTCAATTCTGCTACCAACTCAGCCATTGCAAGACGTCATGAATGGATATCTTCACCACAACAATATTTTATCAAGTGGTCGCACCTATTCGAATCGAGCATCTCACTGGAATGTTCATTTTAGAGACGATATGCAATCATGACAAAGAATGTCTTGGATGTACTCCTGTTCCGCATTCAGAAATGTCCACCGCCGAATTATGGAAAAGTGTTGACGCCTGTACGAGCATGAAATCTCACACGTTGGAGGACTAATGAAGGAAAAGCCGAACAGAAGATATAACAGGGACAACATGATCATGCGTAAGACGTTCTCTTAAGGGATCTGATGCATTGACCCTCGAGCATCTTAAGTTTGAAGAAGGATTTTCTTAATTTATCCGTGTTGATCAATCCCTCCAAAACATATGCAATACTTGCATTCAGTAATTGAATCTCTTTTAGCAATCAACATCAGTTTATTTAAATGAAAATCTTTATCAAACCAAAAGAAAATCCCTACAACAGTCAATCGCCTACTTTTCCAAGACCAACTGAAAATCAAAAAATGCTCATCTCTCGGTGCCTTATTCTAAGAAGCCTTCAAATTGTACTCCCAATCAAAGTGTACACCTTCTATACTGGCGCCTCTAGCTTCAGCACAAATATCTCAACGATGACACACTTATTTAACACCAGCACGATCAAAGTGTAACTGAATTTATCCCATGATAAGACTTCTGAAGCAGATGCAACATCATTCATCCATGGATGGCACAAACTTCTTCAACATACACCGGGGACTTGATCTTATTGGAGAAATCAATTTTATTTCAATAAATGTTATCCACATAACAAGTTATTGCAACCTGATGTGATTCCATGAAACTTCATCAACGGGTCTCTCTACATCACAAGCCCCTGTACGATTGAGGAACTTCCTCTCTTCACCGATCACATCCAGAATGGAAACTGCCGCTGCTATCTACCGCAAAAACATCGATTCCCTGACAAGGCACTTCACAATAAAGGTTCGGGAGAATTTGGGTTAAACCCTACACCCTCATCTTAGGGACGCTCAACTCATCAATTAGTTCGTGAATGTAAAGGCTCACTGGATAAAGGAGTAAAGACAATGTCGATAATCATGGATCTAGCCTTTTCGGTCTCTGGAGAAACTCCGACCATAGTATCGGCATCAACAAGTATTTCTGGAGAAAATTCTATCGTGATCCAACATCAACGACGGTCTCAGGGGCAAGATCCTCATGACCAGCTTCATCAACTATCCGTTCTCTGAAGTGTTACTCAATGATTCATATCAAGGTGTGTAGACATGAAATATGTTCACATGAAATTCTCTTCGAAGCTTGCACAACAGGCGGGCACAATCCCAAGTCTTCCAGAAGATGTTCTCATCACCTCTACAAATGAGATACAACATACTTCAGCCCATGGGTTTACAAAAACGTACTAATGAGTGATCAATGGGACAATACTTCCTTAACGAAAGATGTTCCTCTATGTCTCTTCTACAACATACCAAAAGGGCGTATCAATCAGACATACGAGCTGAAAGATATGGCCTCTACACTCAAGTTCATGGAATCTGAAAACTTGCACGGGATTACAAGTTACAAATGTGCACGCTTTGTTGGCTGACCTAGACAACTCCAAATTCGGTGATTCTTTTCTCATATGATAACTCGGTCTCTTAGCTTCAAAAGTTGGGTGCAAGCACCGAATTCCGACGATGTATGAGGTTCCTACAACCTCCAGAGCATGCAACATGCAAGCAGAAATTCGTGGACGGGATTGATAACCTCTACAGTCGATCGATGTCCACCAGGTCTTTTCACTAAGTCCTTCATCAAGGTACCTCCTACTTCGACCATCTAGGAGTTTACATAAAGTTTTTTGTACCTGGGTCCTCTATCTAGGTCTTTCCAGAAGAAGGGAAAAAGAAAGGGAGAGATTTAACAAAATACTGGGGACTGACGGTCCACTGATCATGACGATCAGTTCACAGTCCAAGACTCATGACTGGCACCAAGTTCACCTATGCTAACCATTCGTCATAAAACGAATGCTACAACCAATACATACAACCATGGTCATTACATCATCCCCTTTTGAGAGCAACCTCAGTTAAGGTCCCGTGACCAAGATTTCAGAAGTGATGTTTCTACGACTGACAGAAACAAGATGGCACTGAAAACACATGCTCATGTATCAATCATGGGTCCTGATCTCGAATGTGTCAATGTCATTAAAATCCTTCACCAACCGTTCAAGACATAAGTGAATGGTCTAAAGACACAACAGATGTTTTTTACAACAAGCTCGTCTGAGATGATTTTACACTGTCCCGCACAAAGAAGAAATATGGGAGAAACTGGTGAATAATTTAGGAATGAATCATATACCATTCTCTTCGTATGGATGTCTTCTACAACATATCCAAAATTTACAACAATTGGATAAACGAGCAAAGATATGTGGCTGAAACATTGGATTACATGCCAGCTGAAAATTTTCTGAAAGTTTCCTGGAAGTTTACTATTTCGTCGATTTCGGCCCTTAAACGTGCTCAAAAGCCGAAACGCTTCTTTGTTAAAGCTTGGAAATTTTCTGGGGATGAAGAAACATGGGTAGATCACAAAAATCCGACATCGGACAAAGATTCTACAACAATTTCAATGAAGACCTAACTTCTGAATTTTCTGATAAATTATGACGAAATTCTTCATTCATCCACATTGGATCAGGATCTACACAATCAACGCAAAGCCGAAATTCATCTTCAGTCGATAGTCTCACTTGCTGAAGTCGGCGGTGCTTCTGCCGATGAGGGGCGACTCCTAGATGATCGAGAGGCATACAATGTGTCAACTTTCCAGCGTCTCTGAAAGGTTGATTTACCTCGGTATGAACATACGCAGAAGTCTTCATCTTTGAATTGATTTTTTTGGAACGTACCCCAGAAGAGCCACTATCTGAGGCGAAAGACATGGAGTCATGGATATACCAATAACAAACACGCAACAAAAACGGTAACAATCCAACTCTTACCTATTTACGATTTCACTAGTTGTAATGATTATAACGTCAGAATTTCGAAAAATTGCTCATTCCTTAAAACCTGCAAAGACGAGCAAAACTCATTATTCAAAATCATGACTTGATGTTCATAAAACCGTAAACTACTCACGTGAACTTTAACATCCACTTTTTTTTTCAAAAATTGGACAGACGTCCATTCTACAATTGTGAAAACTTACATACAAACATTATTTCACCATGTATAATCGTCTACTTTCAACAGTTGTTCAAAATCAAAACATTGGTTTACAAAAATATATATATTTAACGTGAAACTCACGTAAGTTTGAAAAGAATAATATATATTTGCTCCCTCGCGCGAGCATCTGTCTTTGAAGCGAGAGTATATTTTCAAAGATTTCTGAAAGTTCGAAGATAAAAAATTTCATGAAAGTTCCTAAACAAAATTTTATTGCTAACAGACGCACGTCTGTTCAAAAAAAATAATCTCTCGTACGAGCATCCACCTTTGAAACGAGAGTTTATTCCACTTTGTGAAATCTCACATATTTAAAAATAAATTTTGTTTTTCGTGAATGCTCATAGACAAAAATTTTATCATTAGACTCAGGTCTATTTTGTTTGTTTCTTAAACTAACGAACGAACGAACGTCCGCGTTAAAACGGATTTCCTTTCTTGGGCCCGGACTCGTGAATCCTAAATCAACCAAGGTTTCATCACCAAATCAGCAGTGCTACACCAATTTACGCTCGTTAGACGATGCTCTATCATACCACTGGGATCTTCGTTCAAGCCATGGTTCGCTCACGCAATCAAAAATCCGGTAACATCCTATCTTACGACTAAGTTCAATTACTTATTTCATCTGTAACTAAAAAAAAATCACCATGCAGTGCTGACTGAGGAACATGACAGTCCCTCACTAAGCAGGGGACTTAATGTAGATGGTGGATTTTAGACAAAGGCTAAAATTGTAAAACCATAATTGTACATGCTCCTGATCCAGCAATCAGATGAGTATTGAGGTTCATGTCTCTCATTGAAGCATGAAAGCTCATGCCACAAGAATCTCTGACTGAGTATATTGTCTCTCAGAGCATGCGTGAATATGCAGTCTCTCAACTGAGGCAACAACATATCTCATGAATACTGAGCAATTTCAGTAATTACTTTTATATAGAATCGAACGATTGGATGGATCCTAGAAAGCTTGCCTGCTAGTATAGAGCAATAACGTCTTCAGGATGTAACAATGTTTTCGCTGACTATATAAAAGATATGTGTATAGAATCATTATGATTGGACGACTCCTAGACAGCTTGCCTGCTAGTATAGAGCAATAACGTCTTCAGGATGCAACAACGTGTTTTCCCTGACTATACTATACATAGTAAATATGACGCTTCAACTTGCTCATATCACCCAATCTTCTAATAATTAATGCTCCTAGACGGCATGCTTGCTAGGATAGAGCCATCAATTAATTATTTCTAAATCATTAGATTCATTAACTGAATCCTTAGAAAATATTCTACGTTCTTCATAATATTTCATTACTTCAATTCATGGTTCTTCCCGGCAGAATTCCATGGGTTAGTGATAAATATTCAACGTACTGGCATCTGAGCCACCATCGAGTAAGCCCCAAGGAAATGGTGCAAGTGTATTCAGCAATAAATGCACGAGCACCTGAATGCACGAACGAACCTTCGATAACACGAAGGAACGAGCAAACCATGGAGAAAATAATAATAATAATAAAATATATAAATGAAGGCGTTAAGGGGACCAAGTCCACCGGCTGGCCGGTCATGCCGCCGTGGTCGGTCCCACGCTTCTCCCTTTATTTTATCATGTTTTATTATTTTTCTTGATCCCATGAAAATCCCTTCAATTGATGAAATTCCTTCGTTTCATGATACTTCCTTCACATTAAGGAAATCATACAAAAATTACATAAAATTACGAAAGGTGTCACGGGAACATGGTAATTAGCCGGCCGGCCATGCCCTAGCCGTGACCGGTCCCACAACTTGTAATTCCTTATTTTATTAATTATTTCCACCATCTCATGGAAATTCCTTAATCCTATGAAACTCCTTCGTTTCATGGTATTTCCTTCACATTAAGGAAATTATACAAAAATTGTAAAAGCCAAAACTATGCCCTAACATCCTGCAAAGGATAAAGCCACTGATAAAGTGGAGAATACTTCTTCACTATAAAACTTATAGCATTACTAATTAATGCATGACCAGCCTTGTATTTCCTGTACTACTCCATTCTCATTATTGGTGCAGCATGACGACTAAGTGATCGCTCTCAGCAGAGCAACACGAATCTCCAAGCATTAAATAAGGAGGCATGTACGAAATACCCGTACAGGCTACAACTCTCGGAGTGTTATACTAGCCCGATCGATCATCTGGACTGTCCGTATCAGTCTCAGAAACGATCACGACCATCCAACTTCACCAGCACGATTTGATGGCTTAGATCGGGTCCATAACCCCCAGGAAGGTATTGTAGTATTCACCACCGACCCAATGCGGGCCCCACATGGTCGGCCTCCACAAAATGGTAGCATGGCTTGACAAATCGTCCAGCCAAAGCAGCGCGGACGTGAAACCCTAATTTAAGGTCTGCGGTACATTACATGTGTCGCAAAGCAGTCTCAACCATCCATCTTCGCAGGCATAGATGGAGGGTGTAGATGTAGATTCAAAGGTCCCAGAGCATGTCAACGCAATCACCGTGGACCCGCCTACACAAATGACCAATCGGTCAGGACCAACTATAGTTGATCGTTCCAGTTCGTGCGCCCAAACAAGGCATGACGCACAGACGGTGAAACCCTAATTAAGGTTTGAACATCAAGAGCGTCAATTTTCTCCTACACGAACGAAGGGTCCAGGAATAGACTTGGAAGGTCTGGTGCACATCAACATGATCACAGTGGGCCCATTTATCTACACTCCCGATCGGCCAAGGCATATCATGCCTGGTTTCCTCGATTCGCACGCCCAAACTAAGCGTGGTCACACCTCCCAATTGTAAACTAATCTCGACCACTCAACTTTGCCGGAAAAATTGCTCGCTTAGATCACGTTTCTACGGGACAATAAAATACAGGCGTGTACACCAGCCCGTCGTCTGCACACCAGACTAATCGGCCAAGACCGACCAATCTTGGTCGCCTCGAAACGCGCGCCCAAAGTTGGCATGACGCACGGCCTTTGCGGCATAAAATCTCTGTCACAAATCAATCCTAGCCGCTCCTCATTGCCGGACAAATTGAGCGATCTAGATTACACTTTCACGAGACAATGAGGTATGGACATGTACACCGGCATGTCGACTACATGCATGCCCAATCGGCCTTGCCAAAATCGTGTCCCAAGCTAGGATTCGACCAAGCTGAGGAGTGATGCTTGCGCACTTCTTCATAAACCCTAATTCCACTAACGGTCGCAGATGAGTGTCTCAAAGATCACGTCGTTCGTTCAACTTCACCTGCTTGGTTATACAACCCTAGTCAGGAGTTAACTGGTCAATGAGGTGTCGTGGTGATTACCATCCATCACTCTACCATACCAAGTGATCAGCCAAGTCAGGACTTACCTGTACAGCCCCAAACGATCACTTGAAGATGGCTAGACATGCATCTATTTTAAGACGCTTAATCGTGACTTACTCCATTAAGCCTTAAAACATCGATGTTTCACTCATGCTAAATGCATTCGATGCATTACATGCATAGGATTCACACGATATTTCATAAATATCGACTTCCTAAATAACTTAGTTATTGAATCTAGCATTACATGCTACTTTCTGTGGGTCCCACGATCCACGTACTCGAGACATCAATCATGTCACAAACTGGGGGATACATACTGGGGTATTGGTCTGGCGGTTTACAGCGTGCAGCGCACAACGCGCCATCACAAGAACATGTCAGGAAGTCATGGACGGTTAGTGATGATGGGAGAAGTGGGCAACTGATCGTGTAACACTAACACACTCAACTCCACTACTTCATGACTCCACCTTCCCCACTTCCCATGAGAGACGTGGGTTAGGCTCAATGACTTGTATAAAATGGTATCTCCTCCCTATTTTTCTGAAAAGACAAGACAACAGAAGCAAGTGTTGATACAACCGTATTCAAACACCGGAACTGATAGCTTACATTCTGCAAGCCAGTTCACCTTTATGATACAAGTCATCATAGCCAACACCTTCACATTCTCAACACCTTCTTCGCTTCCCTCCCTAAGATCAACCCCATCTCCTTCATTTTGTGACCGAAGCAAGTCTGGAACGACCATTTCTTGCTTTAGGCCAGAATTGTACTGATTGATTTCTCGAATCACAAAGCACTCCCGTGCAGTGCATTTTTTTAGGGTTTAGATTTATTCCTCATCCACACACCCCAAATTACCAAATTCGACAGGAATAGTTTTCACCCATAAACAATTGGCGACCACAGTGGGAGGTTAATCTCTCGGTTATAAAGTCAATTTCTTCAAAATTTGATTCAATTTCATCAATTTCGAAAGGGTAGATCTTAAATTCAATCCAATCATCAATCTGTTTCAAAGATGGTGGAACTTAGGTCAGGATCAACAATCAATTCTTATGGAACTAGTGTAGATAACGCTCTCGGTATTGATGTACCTGTCAGTGGAGCTACTGTGGTCAATATATCTCGTGGAACCGTCTCTTCTACCACCAACACCAGTGGAGCATGAGATGTTCTAGTAAGTGTAACGCCTCCTATCACCAGAGCCAGAGCAGCCGCGAACCCTGGCATCTCTTCAAGTGTAACACCTCCGGAGATCACCAGAACAACAACTTCCATTCTTTCATCAGGACGGGGAGCCGAAGGAGCAAGATAAGTACCATATCCAATTACCATCGCAGACTTGATAGGGAGACAGGAAGCTCTTTCTAAGACTCAAACGGATATGGCTGCAACTCAGAAAGAGGTACTCACTTTCCTCAAAACCTTAACTGAACGATCTCCCCAA
Source organism: Papaver somniferum (assembly GCF_003573695.1). Classification (NCBI taxonomy): domain Eukaryota; kingdom Viridiplantae; phylum Streptophyta; class Magnoliopsida; order Ranunculales; family Papaveraceae; genus Papaver; species Papaver somniferum. The sequence continues at coordinate 224,903,289 of NC_039364.1, read as the reverse complement.
GACTCACGGCAACCCCTGGAGCCAACAAGGGATGCCTCCAATATGCCCAGGACAGGCGTTTCCACTCAGACCCACATGAATGAAGAAGCTCGTGTTGTTCCTGAACGCCCAAGGGAGATGGACCAGTCATCCAACTTCATCACACGTGAAGACCTTGAACGACTTCTCCAAAACCAAGGCAAAGGAAGCATAATGGAGGTGCACCAACATCAGCCGCCGTACCCTCAATATGTACAACGAATTCCTCTCCCAAGAGGATACACCTCTCCTCAGTTCTCTCTCTATGATGGTACTGGTAACGCTCATGAACAAATCTCTCTATTTTTGGAATCATTAGTATAACATGAATACAATTGTGTTCTCCGCCTGAAAGAATTCTCGAAGTCACTTATGGGAAAGGCGTACACCTGGTAAAACAACATCGCGCCTAACAGCATATCCAATTGGGACGGGATGGTCAGTGCTTTCTATAAAAAGTACTTCTTCGTGTCTGAGAAGATCACCTTTTCAGACCTGGGGAGAATCTCTCAGAGGAACAACGAACATACGAACGATTTCGTTAAAAGGTTCAGAACTCAAGCACTAGATTGTCATGATCCGAACATCACTGAACGACAGTTGGTGGAGCTGTGCATCAACGAGATTATATTATATACCGCTCCCTAATGGAGAATCTGAGCTTTCAGACGTTCTCCGAACTCCATGAAGCTGCCAAGCGTTCAGCCACAACTGCCCCAGCATTACTAGAGAGAACCAGGGTTGTTCGAAAAGAAGACCTACGTGAGAGTCGACGAAGCAGGCGCCTCACCAACAAACAATGCAACACTGGTCCTTTTGTGAGCATGGTAGGCGAAGGAGGAAAAAGGAAATCTTCAGCAACGGAACGACAACCCAAGCGTGCGGCTCCGGCACAGTCGACCTCGTCTCAAAAGGGAGTAGGAAAGACTCTGTACAAGACACCGAAGATGCAGGCTTCCCATTCCCCATGAGTAAAGTGATAGAACTCTTGGAGGCATGGATTCAAGACGACGCTATCAAGCTGCCTCCTATCAGACGCCCGCCAACCGAGAAAGATATGGAGGATCCCAAGTACTGCCGCTACCATAGGTTTGTCCATCATCCGACTAAAGACTGCAACAGACTAAAGCAAATCTTCAAAGAAAAGATAGAGGTAGGAGAACTCCAGCTTGGAAACGAAGGTGTTCATAGAGATCCTCTCCCTGTCAGGAACTGCATGATTTCCCGGGATTCTGTTCGCAAGACTGTACAATATATGATGGAACATTTGTGCGAGATCTTATACTTCTCCAAAGAACAACGTCAGGACATATTTGCATCCCTCAACCGCGTTGTCTCAGGCAGGCGCTTGTATCTAGAAAAGGAAGCGGTCCCGAAACCTCAGTCCTTATTGGAAGATGTAAGCAATGGAAACTGGGGACTCTTAACCGTTGCCTGTTTGAGGGATGTCGAGTTCGATAGCACATTGATCGATACGGCCTCTGAATTCAACATCATCACTCTCCAGACCTTGAAAGCAGCAAAGATTTCAAAGCAGGAGGCTACTTGCAACCCAACTGTGATTAAGACTCCAGAAGGAGAACTTGGAGACGTATATGGATACATCGATCTTGAAGTTAAATTAAGTGACGCCCTAACGCAAGCAAAGTTCTACATAGTCATGGAACATCCTAATTACGACATGATCCTAGGACGCTCTTGGATACACGACAACAAGGCAACACTGGAAGTTTGTCCTCTACCGGCTTCGGTACCCGAAAGGATATCCAACAAGCCATATGGACCTGGGGACTGTCTGTTTCCGCACCACCTACAGCTTGCCAACGTGATACAACTTCCTGGAGAGAGCCCGTCGGCGTATATTAAAAGGTTCTGAGCCCAAAGATGTGAATGGGAGGCCGGACCCTTCAAACGTTTTATCAAAAGATTAGAGGCTGTCTCGGTCAAAGATGATAAAGCCAAGATCCAGGCATCTGCACTCCCAAAACCATTTGGAATTGGAGATCTGGTGACAAAGATGACTACATTCAAGGTTGGGAGCATGACGGTGAAAGTAACAAATCCACCTGACTCACCCACTGAAAGAGAAAACGAACCACACCTGGTAGCAGACGTTATCCTAGGAGGCTACTGCAAGCTCATCAACGCTGACAAACTGGAAGGCGTAACGATTCACTCGCGATGGCTCAAACCCTACCGTACTTAAGACGTCGTACTACCACTTTCCAGCGTCCTCCACACTTTAAAACGCTGTGCTGTTTTCTCCAGCGTGTCTTTTTACAATTACCTTCTCATGTCATATTTGTAATTCCTCCAAAAAATGATTGCAATACTTGCATTCATAATTAGGGTTTCAATTTTCAATTTCAAATTAATTGAAGTATTATTTCCATCCAAGAACTTCTTTACCCCTAAAGGAAGACACAAAGTCCTGAATCATCCTAAACCCATTAGAGAAAAACAGAGAAGGAAACCCTAAGCAAACATTTCGTAAGAAGTCAAGGAAATAGAATATGTGCGGAAACGGAAGATGCTTTGAGCCATTCACCCAGCAAGACCAGGGAGATCTCACTTCATGAGCACATGCAGGTCCGTGGTATTCCATTATGACATTATTTATTTTATCATAAAGAATCACATACATATGAAGGCACACCATTGCGCCTGAAAAGGTTCAGATGTAATCTTAACAAAGGATTATAACATAAAAACCTTTATTCAAGCAAGCAAACAAAAGATTCTGGACTCAGCCGCCACTGAGTACAAGGAAGATGTTTATGAATTACGGGAATGTATTTAAAGAGAAAGAAAAGCAAAAGCCTAGATGTCAACAAGGTCGACCGCGTCAGCACCACTACTAGGTCATGTTTCAACGCCATCACCATCGTGAGCCGTTACTGCTTCTTTCTTCGGATCTGCCTCAGCTTCCGCTTCAGATGTTTCTACAACAACACTCTCCACCCCAACATCGTTAGCAGGAACAGCTTCCACGTCTCCCTCAAAGTCCACAACAATGTTAGGGATTGTGTTGACTGCTTTCAGACGCTCGGGTTCATCTGTGTCAGAATCAAGGATTATCACACCATCGTGGATTGGATAATCACATTTATCTTCACCAAGAGGTTTTTTGTGTTCAACCCTCCGCTTCTTTAATCGTGCTGCAAACCTCTCTGCCCTTGCGTTCACTGGTGCTTGCAACGCTTCATCACGCCTCCATTGCTCCTCCATGTCGATTGCAAATGAAAGGGCACAGATACGTCCCCTGACAATACGCAGGTGCATAATGGACATCCCCTGTATAGCACGACCGACTTCGCGAAGTGGGAGATCGATTTTAGCCATTACTTCTTCGTGCGCATCAGCTCCGGGCTTGTCGACTTCGAAACTTTTTTCTGGAGAAGTTACAGAATGGTCATCGCCCACCGCTTCCATGATAAGATGCAAAGAAGAAGAAGTTATGAGCACATAAAAATGTGTATATCATCATCAATCAATCATAAGATCAGATAAGTCCGGAGAAATACCTGGATATACGACTATGGATGAGAAGAATCCTTGGAATTTATATCTCGCAAGTCAACAGAATCCCAGGAGAAAAGAAGTCTTTACTGGCTACCTATAAAGGCTGCTGATTCGGGATAATGATCAACGAGACTTATCAGATATATATGGGAAAAGCTGTCGTGCAACGGAGGAGAGTACACCCAGTTCAAGAAGTGGGCCAAGATCTGTCCAGATGTACATGGAGGAAACCAAAAGCGACTCGTCTGACCAAGTCCTTCCTCCTTCATGACCCTAATCAAGACTTCCAGGACATCACCTGGTGATCTATGCGGTAAATACGTATTTACTTTACTTTAGCATAATTGTTTCAGCATACAAAATTGTCACCATCTCATGCCTACCCCACAATAGTGTAACCATTACGTGCTAGGAAGGGGACTTAATGTTGATGTTGGATTTCGTTTAAGGCTAAAATTGTAAAAGCCAAAACTATGCGCTAACATCCTGCAAAGGATAAAGCCACTGATAAAGTGGAGAATACTTCTTCACTATAAAACTTATAGCATAACCAATTAATGCATGACCAACCTTGTATTTACTGTACTACTCCATTCTCATTATTAGTGCGGCATGACGACTGAGTGATCGCTCTCAGCAGAGCAACACGAATCTCCAAGCATTAAATAAGGAGGCATGTACGAAATACCCGTACAGGCTACAACTCTCGGAGTGTTATACTAGCCCGATCGAGCATCTGGACTATCCGTATCAGTCTCAGAAACGATCACGACCATCCAACTTCACCAGCACGATTTGATGGCTTAGATCGGGTCCATAACCCCCAGGCAGGTATTGGAGTATTCACCACCGACCCAATGCGGGCCCCACATGGTCGGCCTCCACAAAATGGTAGCATGGCTTGACAAATCGTCCAGCCAAAGCAGCGCGGACGTGAAACCCTAATTTAAGGTCTGCGGTACATTACATGTGTCGCAAAGCAGTCTCAACCATCCATCTTCGCAGGCATAGATGGAGGGTGTAGATGTAGATTCAAAGGGCCCAGAACATGTCAACACAATCACCATGGGCCCGCCTACACAAATGACCAATCGGTCAGGACCAACTATAGTTGATCATTCCAGTTCGTGCGCCCAAACAAGGCATGACGCACGGCCGGTGAAACCCTAATTAGGGTTTGAACATCACGAGCGTCCATTTTCTCCTGCACGAACGAAGGGTCCAGGAATAGACTAGGCAGGTCCGGTGCGCATCAACATGATCACCATGGGCCCATCTATCTCCACACCCGATCGGCCAAGGCATATCATGCCTGGTTTCCTCGATTCGCACGCCCAAACTAGGCGTGGTCACACCTCCCAATTGTAAACTAATCTTGACCACTCAACTTTGCCGGACAAATGAGTGGCTTAGATCACGTTTCTATGGGACATTGAAATACAGGCGTGTACACCAGCCCATCGTCTGAACACCTGAATAATCGGCCAAGACCGAGCTGGTTTGGTCGTCTCGAAACGCGCGCCCAAAGTTGGCGTGATGCGCGGCCTTTGCGGCACAAAATCTCTGTCACAAATCAATCCTAGCCGCTCGTCTTTGACGGAAAAATTGAGCGATCTAGATTACACTTTCACGAGACAAATGAGGTATGGACATGTAAACCAGCATGCCGTCTACACGCATGCCTAATCGTCCTTACCAAAATCGTGTCCCAAGCTTGGATTCCACCAAGCTGAAGAGTGATGCTTGCGCACCTCTTCATAAATCCTAATTCCACTAACGGTCGCATATGAGTGTCTCAAAGATCATGTCGTCCGTTCAACTTCACCTGCTTGGTTATACAACCCTGGTCAGGAGTTAACTGGTCAATGAGGTGTCGTGGTGATTACTATCCATCACTCTACCATACCAAGTGATCAGCCAAGTCAGGACTTACCTGTACAGCCCCAAACGATCACTTGAAGATGGCTAGACATGCATCTATTTTAAGACGCTTAATCGTGACTTACTCCATTAAGCCTTAAAACATCGATGTTTCACTCATGCTAAATGCATCCGATGCATTACATGCATATGATTCACACGATATTTCATAAATATCGACTTCCTAAATAACTTAGTTATTGAATCTAGCATTACATGCTACTTTCTGTGGGTCCCACGATCCACGTACTCGAGACATCAATCATGTCACAAACTGGGGGATACATACTGGGGTATTGGTCTGGCGGTTTACAGCGTGCAGCGCATAACGCGCCATCACAAGAACATGTCAGGAAGTCATGGACGGTTAGTGATGATGGGAGAAGTGGGCAACTGATCGTGTAACACTAACACACTCAACTCCACTACTTCATCACTCCACCTTCCCCACTTCCCATGAGAGACGTGGGTTAGGCTCAATGACTTGTATAAAATGGTATCTCCTCCCTATTTTCAGAAAAGACAAGACAACAAAAGCAAGTGTTGATATAACCGTATTCAAACACCAGAACTGATAGCTTACATTCTGCAAGCCAGTTCAGCTTTCTGATATAAGTCATACATAGCCAACACCTTCACAATCTCAACACCTTCTTCGCTTCCCTCCCTAAGATCAACCCCATCTCCTTCACTTTGTAACCGAAGCAAGTCTGAAACATCCATTTCTTGGTTTAGGCCAGAATTGTACAGATTGATTTCTCGAATCACAAAGCACTCCCGTACAGTGCATTTGTTTAGGGTTTAGATTCATTCCTCATCCACACACCCCAAATTACCAAATTCGGCAGGAATAGTTTTCACCCATAACCGATTACATAAAATTAGGAAAGGTGTTACGGGACCGTGGTCATTAGCCGGTCGGCCATGCCCTAGCCGTGATCAGTCCCACACCTTGCGATTCCTTATTTTATTAATTATATTTCCATCATCTCATGGAAATTCCTTAATCCTAAGAAACTCCTTCGTTTCATGGTATTTCCTTCACATTAAGGAAATTATACAAAAATTACATAAAATTAGGAAAGGTGTCACGATACCGTGGTCACTAGCCGGCCGGCCATTCCCTAGCCGCGACCGATCCCACACCTTGTAATTCCTTATTTTGTTAATTATTTCCATAATCTCATGGAAATTCCTTAATCCTATGAAACTCCTTCGTTTCATGGTATTTCTTTCACATTAAGGAAATTGTACAAAAATTACATAAAATTAGGAAAGGTGTCACAGATCGTGGTCACTAGTCGGCCGGCCATGCCCTAGCCGTGACCGGTCCCACACCTTGTAATTCCTTATTTTGTTAATTATTTCCATCATCTCATGGAGATTCCTTAATCCTATGAAACTCCTTCGTTTCATGGTATTTCTTTCACATTAAGGAAATTATACAAAAATTACATAAAATTAGGAAAGGTGTCACATGACCGTGGTCACTAGCCGGCCGGCCATGCCCTAGCCGTAACCGGTCCCACACCTTGTAATTCCTTATTTTATTAATTATTTTCATCATCTCATGAAAATCCCTTAATTTCATGATATTTCCTTCAAATCATGAAAATAATATAAAATTAGGGGAGACTCACGGGACCGGGTCCTGGCCGGCCGACCATGCCCAAGACGGTCCCACACACCTAGGGATGTTCATGGTCGGTTTTGGTTCGGTTTCTAGCCAAACCAAAACCGAAACCAATATTATTGGTTTCTAAAAATCTAAACCAAACCAATCCATTAACCATTGGTTCGGTTTCCAAATGGTTCCAGTTGGTTTCGGTTTGTCCCAGTGGTTTTTGGTTAACCAATAATTATGTCAAACCAAAAAAAAAATACACAAATTTACAGATAAAAAAATCGTAGTTGCCGATAGTATTGGTTTACACAAATATACAGACAAAAAAAAAATCAAGAATAGTGTAATCTTATTCTAATTCTAGAGATCAAAAGAAGATATATAATATATCTTAATTTAGTTATTGACAAATAAAAAAGAAGGAAGACGGGAAGAAAAAAGTCGAGTAGCAGCAGCTGTTGTTGGGGGTGGAGAAGGGAGGCGACTGAGAGAAGGAGAAAGAGAAAGAGGGAGAGTATCATAATGAAATATTAGATTTAGGGTTTCTATTTATCCTCTAAATCAATGGGTAGAATCTAATACTTTTAAATCGACGGTAGAAACTAAGTTTAAAAATTAATCGGTTCCCCAATGGTTTTTGGTTCGGTTTTCAGGTCAAACCAAAACCAAACCAGTAATGTCGGTTTTTCAACTTTTTTTACCAAACCAATCCAAATCTAAATGGTTTGGTTCGGTTTCTTGCTTATTGGTCTGGTTCGGTCGGTTTCCAACGGTTAACCGACGCCATGTTCAGCCCTACACACACCCTTATTTTATTATTATTAATATTATTTATTTCCCTCATCTCATGGAAACTCCTTCACTTCAAGGAAATTCCTTGATTTCAACAAACTCCTTGATTTCATGATATTTCCGTAAAATCATGAAAATAATATAATATTAGGAAAAGTGCCATGGGACCGGGCTCATTGGCCGGCCGGCCATGCCTTGGCCATAGCCGGTCCCACATTTCATGATTCCTTCATTTTATTATTTTTATTTCCTTCATCTTATGAAGTTTCCTCAGTTTCAACAAAATCCTTTATTTCTTCATATTTTCTCAAAATATTGCTCAAACTCACATCAAAAAATATCAAAATTCTCAGGACTGAGACTCGGACACTTTGGTGACGTGAGCATGTTACCTTGACCGACTAAGGTTGACTCTTTGGCTTGCAAGGAGCCGGTCCCACGCATTTTCACAATTTAACCTAATTTGCGCAATTGCACGCATTAGGTCCAGAACTCTTCCAAACGACTTGGAATTTCATAAAATGATCGTCAGTCGATCCCGTGACCAACCATGGCCGGTTTCATGACCCCTTGGTCGGTCCTTCATCTCTTCATAATTTATTAGGTTTTATCACCTAAGGTTCAGACGAACATTATTTCAATAAATGATTAAACCGGCATTTGATCATCTTTTCACCAACTGGTCTTCAAGAGACTTTGGTGTTTTGCTCACTAGAGCATCTGGGCGTTACATGGTCGACTCATTATCCCATAAAACCTAAGGTTCAGACGAACATTATTTCAATAAATGATTAAACCGGCATTTGATCATATTTTCACCAACTGGTCTTCAAGAGACTTTGGTGTTTTGCTCACTAGAGCATCTGGGCGTTACATGGTCGACTCATCATCCCATGAAGCCAGTTCCTCCTTTACTCCGTCGTTGATTTTCAATAAATCATCAATTGATCAAAATTAGGGTTTCGAATCCAAAGCTCTACAAAACATAATTCTGAGCAGATTCGAACACTAATAATTTTACGTTAATCCCGTGATCAACGTTTTAGGTAATTATACTCGGTTCAGTTACCAGTATTTTGAATTGATATTTTATTTGGTCATGTTACCAATAATTCATCAAACGAGCAATACTCGCTCGAATGAGCAATATTTGCTCAGACTAAGGAATATTGGTTCAACTATCAATATTCAACAATTCATCAAGTGAACAATATTTGTTCACCTTAACTATCAACATTTATTCGACAATTGTACTTCTGTCTCAACAGACACGTTGAATTCATGAGTCCCAGAACATTTGTTAGACTCAGCAATGCAAGGACTCATCGTTCCATGAAGTCATCAACTGACTAACTAAATACACGTCTGCCTGCCTCGCAGACTCCACAATCACGAGACATCAATCGTGTCACATGGGGGATATTAACTAGGGTTTTGGTCTGGCGGCCTACGGCACGTGTGTTCACCCACGATGAGAATGTGACTAAGTCGTGCAAGCAGTTGAAGGAGTTAACGAAGTAGTGGGTGGACAATCAACCAAACCTCCGCACGATGAGAAACTGGTTTTACACGATTTCCCACTTTCCCACTCTTCGACTTCAGCAACTGTCACACTTACTGGGATCAAGGTGTCTACTGCTCTTGCAATATAAATAGTTCTCTGAACCCGTGATTGAAACAACAGAGAATTCTCGATAGACAGTCTTTCGTCTACACGAACTCATCGTCTTAGCAATTACTCTCAACTGAGTGAACTCAATCATTCAGAAACTATTTTCACGCAAAATACACAACACACCAACAATCCTTGATCACCATTGATCTCACACATTTCTCAGCTTCCCTCCTACAGATCGACCCATCCTCTCTTGTGACCGAATTGACTCTGGAACGACCATTGTCTTGGATTAGGCCGGAGTCCTACAGATTGATCTCTCGAACTTAAAGCACTCGCTTCTTGCAGTGCATCTGTGTGAGGTTAAACATTTCGCTCGGTTCAAGGAGTCTCCTCCGCGCGGTCGTCTCCTAAATTCTGTAAAAACCATTAAATCGTTTTTCCCCATCTACAGATTGGCGACCAAAGTGGGAGATCATTCTCTCAGTTACAGCTCACAATTTCATCAAATATGGTCGATTATGGGGAGGTCTCACAAACATCCAATCTCAATCTATTATCTCCCAGTACTGGCGAATTTCTTCCAATTACTACTAAACTCGGCTGGCCTGCTCAAGCTCCCACAGAGGCTATGAACACTCAAAGCTCAGTCACCATTGTTGATCAGATGAAAATCCTAAATGATGTTGTAACAATTCAAGTGGAAATTGTGAAGATAAAGACGAGGTGTTCTCCCTTTTGAAAGTCCTTACAGATCAGTTATCAGGGGAACTAACATACGATCGCTCTGAAAAGAATGTTGCTGGTAATCCTTCCTATGTTACCACTGGTGTTGATTTCTTTTCTAAGATCCATACCTCCACCAACGACGACGAAGACAAAGTCCACGCCCATGCTAAGCGCAAAAGGCTCCACCAGTCTAGCTTGGACGTTCATGAAAGTTCGGAACAATTCTCACGAATTCATAAAAAAGACCCGTCCGTTTTGGCACGCTTCAATCAAGACTCTTACATTGAAGGGATAATGCCATTTTATAAATTCCTTTTAGAGGATTTACATTCTCAGATCGTAGCCGAAGCAACTGACCGGTCGGCTGCTGCTCTAATCAGCCAATCCGAGCCATTCCAGAATAAAGAAGTTTGCAAGGGAATAAGGAAAAATGGGTATTCTTCCAATCCGAAACTCAACCTCCATCCTTCCATGAACGTTGTTGCTGAAGGAAGTAAAAGAAAAACCGAGGCACAACAACACAGGCATGCTTCTCCAGTTCTCCAGGCTCCTTCACAAAGGAAGAATAATCAAACCCGAAATGCACAAATGCGGACTCAGCGTCAACAAAATGTCCCGGTCGCGCCACTCTGAAATACAAATAAAAACAATGGAAATATACACTCAATTTCGAATTCAACCAATAATTGATACAATGCCAATGTTAAGAATGAGAAATGAAAATAATCATTTTTCGTAGATCACTCTGAATACCTGACACCATAGAATTAAACAAATAAATGATAAGAAGCAATTATATTAACAAGCAGTAAATTAACACTTCTTTCATTTCCAGTTACAGAATCGAAATGAATAAAAACAAATAAAATGAGACAATTCAGGTGAGATCCCATGGACCCTTTACTCACAGTAACAACACATTTTCAAAATGGGATTTCCATGAAAGGATAAATATGAAAATGGTACAATTAATAGTTCATGATGCTGACCGTGAGTGGGTGTTTAACGTGTAAACAAAGGAAGTATATAAGGCTGTTAAGATGAAAATAAATGAAATAAGTGATAAGAAGCAATTAGGGCTGGCAATGGATAAATATCCGCCGGATATTGGTCATACCGATAAGATTAAGGTTAAGGGTTATCGGATATCCGATATTCGATAACATCCGACGGATATCAAAAATCCAATTCGATAAGGTTAAGGTTAACCTATCGGATATCGGATTTTTATCCGTTAATATCCGTTTTTGTTGGACAGAAGCAAAAGCTGAAATTTAACGGAATTTTCAAGTGTTTACTTAACTGAAAGAAAGAAAACCCACACAAACACTACTCCAGTGTCTCAGTCACATCACACATGAAAAAAAAAACTACAAACACCCAACCAAACAGTCTGCAAACTAAAGTACACAATAGCAAAAAAGAAAAAACCATGTCTTCCTGTACACAGACTTAACAATAATGTCAAACAACTTGCTAGTGATGATCTTCCTTGGCTGCCTGGTTACATGTTGCATCATTGCATCAACTTCAGTCGATGACTTCCATATCTGCATTCACAAACAATCAATTAGAAAAGAAAAACAAATAGTCTTAAACATGAGAGACATCTTCTACATTGTAACACCAAAAACTGAATTCAAAGCAGTGTATATTTAGGTTCTCATATTATTGGTTGTTCCAGTACTGGTCTCTGCGGAGTGTTCATGTGACGAAAATGGGGAAAAACGAAACAAAAGAGAAGCTCTGAAATACAAATTAACAGCAATAGCATCAATATTAGTAGCAAGTGGAATTGGTGTTTGTATACGAATTCTGGTAAAAGAGTATCAGCATTAAGACCAGAAAACAATATATTCTTTATGATAAAAGCATTTGCAGGTGGAGTTATACTAGCAACAGGGTTTATACATGTTCTACCAGATGCTTTTGAGAATTTAACATCACCATGTCTTTTTGAGAATTTAACATCACCATGTCTGAAAAAAATCCATGGCCCATGGGGTTTCCCATTTACTGGTTTTATAGCTATGATGTAGGCTATTGGTACATTAATGGTGGATATATTTGCAACTAGTTATTATAAGAAACATCCATTACAAGTATTATCCGATAAAAGAAAAATCAACAGATCAAACAGTTAAGCTACATGAATAAACTTGATTGAAAATTTTAACCCAATAACAAACATTCAATCTGAATTAACTTGTAAAAGTTATTAAAATTAAGCAAAACCCACTGTAAGATTTATTACCTTGCAATTATCCAAATCAATCTTCAGAAAAGCAGCTTTGAATATCTCAAAAGATTGTGCAACTTCTGTAAGTTTTGGATCCAGTTAATAGTGATAAAAAATTCAAATCAAACATGAAATTGAGAACAAGATTATCGAAAATAACCACCAAACAAGCAATTTAGCATATCAATTGATTCAATTCTAAATCAACATGATGAACCCTAATTTCCAAAAAGCCCCGAGTATTTTTGATTTCATAAACCCTAGTTTTAATTTCGTATCATTCTAATACGTAACATAATAATCAAAGAAGAATAAAGAGAGAATATCATATAAATTACCTATTAAGTTATTTCTTTTACTAGTGTGGTGGTGAACTGGTGATGGTTCATGATTCGGCTGTTCTGTTGTGGATCTGTGATTGGCTAAATCGAAGAACAAGAAGTAGAAGATGAAGAAGAAGAAGCGAAGAAGGAGAAGAAGGAAAGGTGGTGATTGAGTGGTGCGTTGAGAGAGATGGCGGTGAATATCTTCACTGAGAATCGAGAAAGGAGGAGTATCCGAGAGAAAATAAAATGGGAAAGAAAGACGAGAAGATAAACATGTAAACTAATAGCCTAAAACGGATGGGTATGATTACAAGTACACCCCTAGATTATCGGATGTCGGATATTAACCTAACGGAATGACCCCAATCCGATTCCGATTCCGATTCCGATAAGAGGTATTATCCGATAAGCTATCGGATTCCGATATCCGATATGTCGGATTAAATCCTATAGGATGTCGGATTTTCGGAAACGGATATCGGATTTCGGCTATCCATTGCCAGCCCTAGAAGCAATTATATTAACAAGCAGTAAATTAACACTTCTTTCATTTCCAATTACAGAATCAAAATGAATAAAAACAAATAAAATAAGACAATTCAGGTGAGATCCCATGGACCCTTTACTCACAGTAACAACACATTTTCAAAATGGGATTTCCATGAAAGGATAAATATATAAATGGTACAATTAATAGTTCATGATGCTGACCGTGAGTGGGTGTTTAACGTGTAAACAAAGGAAGTATATAAGGCTGTTAAGATGAAAATAAATGAAAGAAGTGATAAGAAGCGTTCTTCCGACTACAAAAGTTTTAAAAATCAAACAAAACAAGTATATGAGTACTCCTGGGATACATAGATATCTGACAACAAAAGGAATTCAAAAGCACTACTGCAAATACCCAAGACCAGACCCAATGTTCACGAAACCGACAAGTTTTCAGTTATAAACTATATCAAGATCCCAACCCTTTTTATAACAATAAAATGCAGCAAAAATGACATGGGATCAAAGGAAACAAGCTACCCAGATAATCCCCGTGATATGCATATTATAGACACAAGCAAAAATACCAGTTTTGCTCAAATTTTCTTGCCGTAAGCTCTTCCCAAGCTTACTGCCTCAACCTCGCTTCGTACTCTGTGGGGGAAAACAAAACAAAACAGGGTGAGCGAATGCCCAGTAGAGGTTACGAAATAATGTGTTGATAGTAAAGCAATCAAAATGTAAATCAAACTAAACAAGTTGATCATCAAATATAAATGCGTAAGCAAGGAGCACCAACAATAATTAAGTAGAGAAAAAAATACTCACGCAAACACCGTTTAAACAAGATTCGGAGTTGTAAATAAATTTACTCTACTATTCATGGCCAGTGCCACCGTCAGGGTAGTTCTGGTTACTAGCCATCGTTGCCGCAACGATCTTCCGGATAGCCACCGAGGTGGTGGGGTGCCACTAAGCCCGACGTTCCTGAAGTAGAGTCTAGTTCTTCGTGACAACAAATCACAAACGAATTATCATGTAAAGAACACTTTCTGAAACAAGATCCAATTCTCAACAGTCAATAGAAAAGACGCCACAACTTACCAAAAGCCCGCGCCAAGCAAAAATACCAAACTTGAAGTACAGTTTGTACACCATGGAATCAACTAAACCAGATCCATAAAAACAAAGTACAAGATACACATAATTCATCCCAAAAAGTCTTACCCAGCAGCCCAAGGGATGCATTCAATATCAAGCAGGTGATCAATTGGCCTTAAAACAAAATGGAAAACAAAGGATTTCATGTATATGGTAGTACAACTTTCAAGCTGGGCTGCTTTAGAAAAATGGATGAGAGACATTCAAGATAAAAACAAACTTTAGGTTGCAAATTAAATTTGGGTCACCAGGTAGCCAAAAGAATGAAAACAAGGAAAACCCATAAAATGATTATGAAGGATTTCAACTGTTAGCTATGAGTGGAGTTCTAAATACAAAACTCATTTGACCATTTTGCAAACAAAATCAGTTTATGAAGAAAATAGTATCATTCATGATTTAAGATGAAAACTAATATTCGAGTTGCCGCAAATTCATTTTTGTTCTTCATAAATCATTTACATTTCAATAAAGAGAACAAACACAAAAAAAATAGGATTTCAAACCAAGAGCATGGATGGTTTACACCAAAAATCGTAAATAAAATTGGTTAGATTGTAAGCCTCATACATACCCATGGTAAAACATTTTTTTTTTATGAAATTACCCATGGAAAGAAATCAAGTAATGATCCATTTAAAATTTAGTTTACATAGATCATGAAAGGAATTTCATTTAATCATTTTATCCCTGGCATTTTTAGGGGCGACCCCAAAAGAAATAGGGGCGACACAAAATGACAAAAAAGTCACCCAAACCTAAAACAAAGTCACCCCTCATCTCAAATTTTTCAAAATGGCAAATATGCCCTCCATAATCGGTAGTTAAGTCTACAATCGGGAGAAATTTTTTATATAGAGGAGATTCCATTTTCACATGATTGAGAACAACCAGAATCGGTAGTTTCATGATGTTTATTGCCTCCCGATTATGGTAGTAGCCCCAAATCCGAAATTTTCAAAAACCGATAGGAATTTTAGATTTCTTTATTTTCACAATCGGTAGTTTCATGATGTTTATTTCCTCCCGATTATGGTAGTAGTCCCAAATTCGAAATTTTCAAAAACCAATAGGAATTTTAGATTTATCTATTTTCACAATCGGTAGTTTCATGATGTTTATTGCCTACCGATTGTCCAATCGGTAGTTTCATGATGTTTATTGCCTTCTGATTATGGTAGTAGCCCCAAATTCGAAATTTTCAAAAACCAATAGGAATTTTAGATTTCTCTATTTTCACAATCGGTAGTTTCATGATGTTTATTGCCTACCAATTATACAATCGGTAGTTTCATGATGTTTATTGCCTTCCGATTATGGTAGTAGCCCCAAATTCAATTTTTTTAAAAACCAATGGAATTTTGGATTTCTTTGTTTTCACAATCGATAGTTTGATGATGTTTATTGCCTACCAATTGTACAACCGGTAGTTTGATGATGTTTATTGCCTACCGATTATGGTAGTAGCCCCAAATTTAATATTTCAAAACAAGGTAGGAAGAGAGGAACATAAACACAATCGGTAGATAATTTTTTTTCTTCTAAACTACCGATTATGAAGGGACATATAAGTATTTTCAACCTATTTTGTCACTTTGTGTCGCCCCTAATTCTTTTGGGGTCGCCCCTAAAAATATCATGATTTTATCAAATTGAAAATTCAGGAAGAAAAGAAATCTAATCAAATTTGATATAACAGAAACCAGATCAAATTATTCAATGCATCAAATTCGTACCCAAGAAAAGCATGCATCATAATCATAAAACAACTGAAGGAATTAAACATAAGAAATACATAGAATTTTAACCCATTTACAAAATTTCGAAAGACAAAATAAAGAGAAAAGACCCCTACCTTAACTGCCGATTCAAATCTGTCAAGGGACCACGATAGAAAAATCTTCAAGGGAGAATTATCTTTCTTCTTTCGGTTTGAACCAAAATGAATACAATAGAACGAGAAAAGAAGGAGAGCTACCCTTGGGTTCTAGGCTTGTTAGTTTCCTTAAAAAAAAATTGTGAAGAAGATTTTTCTATTCCCCACGCGTCTTTCATGCTCCAGGTTTTCTAGAACTCTCCGTACATCCTCTAACCAAGCACCCTAATGGTACTAAGGGATAATCTAATTAGCTATAGGCACCCACACTAGGTTTAGGGCACTCATTGCATCTATATGCGCCGGATGGTAGAATCGCACAAGGACACTAAAATTCTGGATTCTCAGCCAAATAGTTTGTGCTCAAAGCCAAACAAAAATTTAAGTGGTTGTTACAGTTGTTTAGCAAGGGCAAAGAGCATGTATAAATAGATATGTTTAGGACTATGTTGTAGTGTGGTTGATTAAGAAGATTAGGATGAGAAGTTGCGTTAGTTTATGCGTTAGTTATTATGTTTAGTAGTTCTTATCTTATAAATAGATCTGTTGTAATCTTATGGAGGAGTAAAATATATTGGGTTTGTTTTCCTTATAAATCTGTTAGAATTATAATTCAAATATTAGATTTACGATAGTTCTGTTTGATCTTTGAATATTTTGAAATTTGAATAATTGTTTGTTAAGTGTCCTAGTCTTTAGGAAACTAAACACATTTAAATGTGTGACTTGATTCCTACAAATTAGGATTTTGTTAGTAGTGGTATAATGAGAGTATTTAGGGTTTTGAATTACTGCCTATGTAAAGGTTAGTTTTCTATTATAAAATATACAGAAAGATTATCAATGTAGTTTTGATTTTTTGAGTGTTTCAATCTCTCTCTCACTCCTCCCTATGTTATGTTGGAAAATTTCCACATGGTATCAGAACTGGGGCAGAGAGTTGAGCTGAGGGAGAGTTACAAGAAAAGTTATTTTTGAAAGAAAAAAATGATTTGATTTATATAGTTCAAAAAAAAAAAGTGTATTTCAGAAGGAAAATTGTTATGAAAGAAAAGGGTTTTTATTTTTGTTTATTATTAATGAGAAAAACAAACAAAAAAAAAGATTATTGTGATGAAGAAGAATGCTAAGATGACGATGACGATGATGATGATGCAGATTATTGATTTGCATAATATGTTGGGTTGGTTGAAATGATGCTGAGGTTGATACGCTAACAATGATGATACTTGTGAAGATGCCAAACGATCAAAGATGTTGCTGATAATAATGATGTTAATGATGCTTGATATAAAAGGAGATTTCGAGAGGAAGGACATCAACTAATGATGCGTGATTATGTCTACTCCAATGAAAATATCCAACGACGCTTTCATATGCCGCAACACTTGGGTACTAGGCTTATCAGAGAGCTTTTTGTCGGGTAACCCTAAATTCAACTATCAATTTGATGCACAAAATTTACGGGGACATAGTCTTGAACTAAAGGTCATATCAGATCTAAGAATTCTATGTTATGGTCTACCAACTGATGCCTGCGATGAGTACATTCGTATGGCGAAAACAACAACATACGAGAATTTCGGTATGTTTGGCGAAATTACAGTCAACCATTTTGGTCCGCGTTTCTGCGACAACCAACAAAACATCGATTACTAGTTGAAAATGCGAGAAGTTTCTTTCCCGGTATTCTAGGTAGCCTTCATTGCATACATTGGGTGTAGCATGAATGTCCTTATGCTGAGAAGGGGCAGTATAGGGGACACTACTCACACCAATTGTTTTTCTGGAAGCAGGGTCTTCTTATGATTGTTGGATATGTCATCCTTTTATGGGGTCCGGGTCCAAATAACGACATCAATATTTTGCACAAATCGCCTTTGTTTGAAGAACTGAAGTATGAAAATATGCTCCAGCTGTAAATTTCACCGTCAACGAAAATAATTATAAGATGGGGTATTTTTTGGAGAAATTTTTTTAGCCAACGCCGATTTTAGTTCAAGCTTATAGTGAGTTACCCGAAGCCGAAGAGCACTGTGCTAGAAGCTAAAAAATATTCAAGGATAGCAGAACAAAACATTAGTTGAAGATGGTACATCACTGCTAAATAAATATGTCTTTATCTAGTCTACCAATCAACCAAATGGGATGTTTCATTTTGTCAAAAATTAACTCGCTGAATAAATGCAATGAATTTTGATAGGGAAAATAAAGTAATGCCAAAAGTTCACATAAAATTTTATGATCTTTTATGCAAGCTTGTGACCAAGATAGATTTCGGTTTTAAAGAAGCAAATAAAATGAACAAGCAATGATAGCATTATTGTCCTTGAGATTGGTAATCCAGCCGAAGTCTTTATATTCATCATTTCTGAAAGCTAAACATTTTCGAAGCTCATATGTTTTCCGTGTAAAAAAACTGCAACGAATCTTGTATTTGAAAGTGCATTTGCAGGGTGTCTCACTCATTTATAATTAGTACAATTGCTGCGAGGTAGATGGTAGTAAATGATAGATATTTGGTCAAATATTTGGATACTTGGTATTGGAAATAATTTAGTTTCTTTCTGTGTTTTACGACACAATTATTTATCACTAGTGTCTGAGTTAGTAGATTCGAACACACAGAAGTAGAATTTAAATAAAATTAAAATAATTTTCTTAACAATGTTATCGAGAAAATACTAAAAACTAGAATCTTCAATAATACATAGGGTTACTGAAAAAGTATAAAGTAAGGTTGTTAGAGATAATGCTCGGTTGAACCTATATACCTTGGTATGTAAAGTATGTTTTCATATTTTTGGTGCCAAAACTATTTCTTGATATTAATCTACTAAAGTAATCTTCGATTTGGAATAGTTTAGGTAGTCTAGTCTAAGGATTTTCCAAGTTACTCAAGGCGAATGAAGAATTGAAGATCACACGAAGACATCAACTTGAAGAACTTCACTGAGGTAAGTAACGAAGATTTATATTTTTATTTTGGACTCGTTTCCATCTCTCGATCGATCTATCTATCAATCATAGAAAAATTCAAGGACTCTAGTAGTTTATCCATAATGTAAAGAAGACCATGTAACGGATTAGCCTCTTGCTAAGTCTAGTGATGTTTTGAATTCAAAGCACTTGCTTGTCTAGAACTCGAAACTAAGCACAAGTGTTACAGAAAATCTCAAAACTTGTAAATTCATTCTTGAGTTTGTAATATCTTGTTCTGGTAGTTTACTACTAATAATTTTTTATTCACTTGAGTTTATATAAACTCATGAACAAAGTTTGTGGACCTAAAGATTATAGAAATCAAAAAATGTAAATAAAGTCTATGAGTTCGTCAACCGATTACGGCGAGTTCACGAACCTATTGTAGATAATTTCACTAAGAAATTTTGTATTTTGAGTTCGTGAACCTATTTCCATGAGTTCACAAACCTAATAAAAAAACTTCTCCTCATATTTTATTGTATTTGAGTTCGTGAGCCTACTAAATAGAATTCTCCTAAGACTTATAGAACATTTAAGTTTGCGAACATAATATGGTGAGTTCGCAAACTTAAAAAAGAAATAATGCTCTTTAAAATTTTTTGAATTTAAGTTCGCAAACCTAATATGGTTAATTCACGAACCTAACAAGTTTTTATTTCCCCTGTAACTTTATTTGCGTCTGAGTTTCTAAACCTACTGATTTAAGTTCACAAACCTATGAGGCTAGTAAGTTATATTTTATATCTTTTACTCCAAATGATAGATCGTAAGCTCATGGACCTAAAAGATTAATGATCCAAATCCATAACTTTCATATTTTTGGGCTCATTCATTCTTCTTTGTATTTCAAGAATATTTTCCTACGCACTTAGAAATGTTACTCTCTAGCTAATTCTTTTGGTTACAAAGGCTAGTACCAACTGTGAAAGTATGAAATCACCTTTGGTAATAGTTCTTCATAGAATTTACTTGGGCTAACTATTGTCTGTAAAAAACTATGAAAATAACTTCATTGCAAGCCCAGTCCTTTTTAATATTTTTTTTTAGCAAACAACTTTGATTTAACAAGTGAGAATTAACTTGGGTTGCAAGAAATCCGTTGCTTACATCCTAAGCAATCCATCCTTGATTGAACATTATAAATTGGATACAACATAAAACAGAAAACTCAATCCCTACACTCTTGTGTATCTTCTTGCAAACTATCCTCCATACCTAAGGATCTTAGTAAACTAAGGTTTGAAGTTAAAACGATTCACATGGGATTCGTGAAGCACACGTTCACATATCTTGAAAGAAATATAGTTTTGCAACATGTATCTATATTTGTGTTGCTTATAATTCTTATTTATGCTGAGGCCATTCTCTTTTGAAATAAGGTCATTCAAGAATTGCAGATCAAAAATTTTGATTAATTTTTTTTTGTAAAAATGATTGAGTATAACTCTTATCTATTGCAATCCTGTTTGTGAGTTTTACACAAGAATACAACCTATTTTTTCTTAGCTTGTAATTCCTGTGTACATATAAGATTAGGTATCTTTATACGTCTTGAAGAGTATATACCCTAATACGTACTGGATTCTGAAAAAGCGGGGGTCTAACAACCACACCCAACAATTCGTTTGGCAATCTTAGAGGACTTACTCCAATACACTTTCTAGAGAATCAACTAGACACAATCTATAGTAAAGTATATCAAAGAGTTTTAATATCTCTAACTCTTAATTCAATCCGAAATCAACAAATAGAAATCTGCAATCTCGATTGAATATAAGAGAAGTTACTTGAACGGTACCAAAGACCAATGTTCAGGTGTCAATCAATGTAAATCAACAACCAAAGGTTGGATATTCTAATTGATCGATCTTAACGCATAACCAGTGATATTTCAATTATATAACAAAATATAATGCGGAAAAGAAATAACACAGACACTAGAATTTTGTTAACGAGGAAACCGCAAATGCAGAAAACCCCCCGGACCTAGTCCAGATTGAACACCACACTGTATTAAGCCGCTACAGACTCTAGCCTACTACTAATTAACTTCAGACTGGACTGTAGTTGAACCATAATCAATCTCACGCTGATTCAAGGTTCAATTGCGCTCCTTACGTCTCTGATACCAACAGGATACTGCGCACTTGATTCCCTTAGCTGATCTCACAAACAACTAAGAGTTACAACGACCCAAAGTCGAAGACTTGATAGACAAATCTGTCTCACACTGAAAAGTCTATAGGATTGAATAAATCTGTCTCCCACAGAAATACCCAAGAGTTTTTGTTCCGTCTTTTGATAAATGAAGTTGAACATGAACCAATTGATAATCCGGACTTATATTCCCGAAGAACATCCTAGTATTATCAATCACCTCACAATAATCTTAATCGACTAGCGAAACAAGATATTATGGAATCACAAACGATGAGACGAAGGTGTTTGTGATTACTTTTCTATCTTGCATATCAGAGATATTAATCCCGAGTTAATTATTTCAATTGTACTCAATCATGATATAAACAACAACATCAGATCACACAACTACAAGATAATAGTTGGGTATGGCTTCACAATCCCAATGAAGTCTTCAAGTCGTTAACCTACAGGGTTTCAAGAAGAAACTTAAGGTTAAAGGAGAATCGACTCTAGTTATGCAACTAGTAACATATAGAAGGTGTGGGGATTAGTTTTCTCAGTTGCTAGAGTTCTCCTTTATATAGTTTTCAAATCAGGGTTTGCAATCCAAGTTACCTTGGTAACAAAGCATTCAATATTCACCGTTAGATGAAAAACTTTATTTAACCAAGCTAATATCTTTCAACTGTTAGATCAAACTTAGCTTGTTACACACAAATGAAATGTACCCTCATTTAGGTTTATGTAGCCGTACCTAAACGTGTACACCATGTTGCTTCACAAATAGTTAACCGAGGTTATCCATATGATTACTCTCATATCAACCTTATTCATCTTAACCATAACTAGTTCAAATGACTCAAATGAAACTAGTTAAAGAGTTGTTCAATTGCTATATTCTCATAGGATTATACAAGAACACAATTGAAGAAAAATCGGTTTGATTCACTCGAATCAATACATGAACATTATAGCCATGGTTTGCAGAGATTGTATTCCTTATTAATAAATGTTTAAGTTCATCTACACAGCCGATTTTAGAAAGTAACCACTTAAGTATGCGTACGTGTACGCGTACTTTAGGTAACTGAATGAGTTTGGTTTGGTTTTCAAACTCAGCAGAAATTCACGGACGTGAACTTCTGCCAGTATGCGTACAGGTACGCGTACTTTAGGTAACTGGATGAGTTTGGTTTGTTTTTCAAACTCAGCAGAAATTCACGGATGTGAACTTCCACCAGTATGCGTACGGGTACGCATACTTACCCAGTCTCCTTCAACCATTTTGTATACACACAAGTATGCATACTTTTGGTTCCCGGCTTTGGACTTATACACTAATGTGCGAACACACTATGCTTATATCCAAATATGGTTACATGATTCTAAAATCTTTATTTCAATCATTGAAACATTCTTAGAGGATGATAATAGCCGTTTTCACACACTATCAGCATCGAAGCAATTTTCAAGATATTGAAATAATCATTATCGATACATTCCAAGCATACATCAAATGATTGTATTACACAAATCATGTAAGATGTTAGTCAGCAATTTTATCATGATATAAGATGAACTTGGTCAAAGCGAAAGCTTACCAACACATATTTCGAGAAATATGTAAGCGAGATATACTTAGCTCGAAATCTCAAATGTGCATAGAGAAAACTATATCGTAACATGAAGTGATTTTTAATTTGTTGTCGTAGTAATTAAGATTCGAACTCTAAGACTTGTGAAGATTTAATTTTAAGATTTTATAGTAAAGGGAGAGTTACTGGGTCTAGGATTCCACCGCATTCATATTATAGGGCTCAATTATTCATTCTCAACAATTATCGCTCAATAAATAAATAAAACATCAACTCTTGTTTTGCCAAAGTAGATCCTCAAAACATTAGTTTTAAATCGTAAGCATGGGACATCAAACATTTAAGCAAGCATGACCCATCTAATAAAATGATAACTAATTAATCAAAATCATAATTCTATTTTAATTAGTGCAAAAGTCCTATAGAGAATAAAATAAATTCACCCATGTATGAAATTCGGATTCCTCCGTCGACCCAGTGTAGGGGTTTAACTCCTCATATTGTAGACACTCTCAAAAGATATTTTTATAGCTCAATTGGTGCTTACAATGAAGAAAAGAATAGAAAAGACTATAAATAGGGAGTTTGCAATGGTTGTCAGCCGTTACAAAAGCCCTGTTACAACTTAAGCACTTGTTACAGTAAACAATATTCGGAAACTGTCGTAGAAAAACTGTCACTAAGACCAGAAAATGTGACAGTTCTAAAACGACAGACCTACTGAGTCGTTTGTGTTCTTTTTCTTCTTCTTCTTCTTCTTCTCTACAACAGCAGAGAAGTTGCTCTGCAACTTTCTATTCTTCGCCCCAAACTCTCGATATCCTTCTCATAACACTCATAACCCTTTATATACTCTTTAGAATCGAGAATACTCGACAGTAACTCCGTATAATCTTCATTGATCACTTCTTATTCTCTGTTGCCAAAAACGGAAATAATTTCTATTTCTTGCTCTTTCACGCGCTCCTGTTACTTTCAAATCTTCTTATTTATCTTCTACACATGGTCACCTTCTGTCAAACTCCAGAAAACATGTGAAACACTCACTTTCCACTCTCAGTTACAACCAAATCCCGAGTTATCCTCCCTTTCCCTGTTTTGTTTCAACCGAAGAAATATCCTTTGATTATCGAATCTAAAGCAGTTACTACCTTCTGTTGACCGTGAAAACTCGTCCTCAATCAAATACGGCAAGAAAATCTCACCAAATCTTCTCGAGTTTAATGCAGAAAATCCTACCATCCACGTACTCCACTGTTTCCTTCTCTCCGACGAAATAGCCAAAGTTAATCTGTTTAAACAGACATACCAACCCTGTTTAATCAAAACATGATATTTTATGCTAATCCAGCTATTTAATCTCCTTCAAACCCGTCCAGAAATCGATTCACAAACTTCGCAGGTGAGAACTTCTTTTCCCGCCAAAATTAGAATTTGAATGATGAAGATGGTGTCCCCCTAACCAAACCGTGGGTGCCTTTAGAAGATGGGGTGCTCTGGGGTGTGAATAACAGGTGAGTGCCCCTTAGTAATTGAGGTGCTGAGAACAAATTTGGGCTGAACATAATCGTGGGTGCCCCTAAGCCAAATCCGGAGTCCGCTTAGCAAATGTCCTCCGGGGGTGCCTTTAGCAGTTTTTCGAGCCGATTCTTCCAAAAACATTTATTTTCTGAAAATACCTACAAACAACTTTATTAGTAATAAAATGAGGCCTAGCTAATATAGTTATGGGTGAAAAAGCGTCGCACTTGCGTGCTTATCATAACACGACTTATGTCTCAATACAGGAGATAGAGTATAAATAGACTTTCCAAGTGATAGATGAGTTCAAGTCTCCACATACCTTTTGTCGATGAAGTTCCACAAGCTCCCATGAAAACTCCGCTCAACTACACAATCTATGTCCTAGTCCGAGACATCTATAAATAGGCTAGAAATCAAGACTTATAGTTTTGATCACTAACATTGACAAACATGTTTGAGATAACAACGCATGCGATTTCGACCGAGAAGTGCTCTAACAATCTCCCCTTTGTCAATTTTATTGAAAATCTATCAATACATATGGATTTCAAAATAAATAAAAATTGTAGCTTCTCATCCAAATGCTTGATCTCCTTGGCATCTTCAATGCGACTTGAAATATTCGTCTCTTCCAAGTACTCCATGATCCTAAAGGTTGTAAGTTCAACATCATAGTTGTTGAAGATCTGTAGCGATAACAATAAGAAAAAAAATGCTCTCATTCATTGTTATACAGTGTCATAGTATTATTACATAGCATCAAAGTTCAATTGTATCACAAATTTGACAACAATACTATGGTGATATGTATCACTCCCCCTTAGTCAATACTACATATCAACATGAAAACCACTCCCCCTTACATAATGATCCGTAAACCATATGTAGTTGTAGTATCACACTACACATTAATTCTCCCCCTTTTTGTCAATATAAATTGGCAAAGGTACGAAAACTAGTGGGATCCTCATGAAATTTTCGCAGAGATACTTCATGACCAAAAGAGAATACCATATAAACTTATTTAGATGCCATCATAAAGCCGAAGCTAAATGCATTCATCAAGGAGTTTATAAAGATACAAGATAACCCCTATAATATTCCACAGCCGCACTCCCCACAAAGATTTGGCAATTAAGCACAAGTTCAAAAAGAACTCTCCCCCATAAAATGTCATTCTCGAAAGAACAACAAAGGAAACCTTGCTTTTACAAGAAAAGAAGGATTTCTAACAAACACTAGGATACCTGACAGAAAAATAATCATACACTAGAAACAAATGCAAGCAAGAAACGACATCATTCTGGAATTCCAAACTCAACTGCCCGAAAGATCAAGATAAAAGCAGGGGAAAGAGTTATGAGGAACTAATAAACCAGAACAACACCAATAGACTGCCGTAGGTGTTGAAACGTGGCAGTGTCTAATGGTTTGGTGAGAATATCAGCCGATTGTTGTTCGGAAGGCAAAAATTCCATAGTGATGATATCATTTTCATAAAGATCGCGAATAAAATGGTACCTTATGTCTATGTTCTTAGTTCTTGAGTGCTCAACAAGATTCTCAGTGGTGCGAATCACACTTGAGTTATCACAAAAGATCTTCATTATTCCAGAACCAATTCCATAATCAGCAAGCATTTGCTTCATCCATAGGAGTTGAGTACAACATGAACCAACAACAATATATTCTGCTTTACATGTTGAGAGAGACTGTGAATTTTGTTTCTTGCTATGCCAAGCTACAAGATTCATCCCTACATAGTAGAATCCCCCTGATGTACTTTTTCTATCTTCCACACATCCTGCCCAATCAGCATCTAAATAGGCAGTAAGATCAGTGTTAGTATCAAAAGTGTAAGAAAGACCATACCCAACAGTGTGATTAATATAACGTATGATCCTCTTTGTGGTGGCAAGATGAGATTTCTTTGGATTTGCCTGAAACCTAGCACAACAACCAACACTAAAAGCAATGTCAAGTCTTGTAGCAGTAAGATACAAAATACTTCCAGTAATAGATCGATAAAGTTTTTGATCCACATTTACACATTTCTCATCTCTATGTAGTTTACCCGTGATAGGCATATGAGTAAGTTTTGGAGTTGACTTATCAAGACCGAATCTTGACACAAGATTTTTTGCATATTTTTCTTGAGATAAGTAAATTCCATCCTTGTGTTGTTGAATTTGTAAACCCAAAAAGAATTTTAATTCACCAACATTGCTCATCTCAAACTCCTTGCCAAGAGAGACTTGAAAATCTTTTGCAAGTTTCTCTGATGTTGATCCATAGACGATATCATCTACATAAACTTGGGCAATAACAACATCTTTCCCACTCCATTTGGTAAACAAATTTTTATCAGCTCCACCTCTTGAAAAACCTTTCCTAAGAAGGGAAGTAGTTAGTTTTTCAAACCAGGCACGAGGTGCTTGTTTCAACCCGTATAATCCCTTGTTGAGCTTAAGGACATGATCGGGAAAATCAGGGTTTTCAAATCCCTTAGGTTGAGAAACATAGACCTCTTCCTTTAAGCTTCCATTTAGGAAAGCGTATTTAATGTCCATTTGAAACATCTTAACCTTAAGAAAACAAGCATGCACTAATAACAAACGAATGGACTTAAGGCGTGCTACAGGAGCCAAGGTTTCTTCAAAGTCGATTCCTTCAATCTGTGAATACCCCTAAGCGACAAGTCTAGCTTTGTTTCTGACAATGGTGCCAAATTCATCAGACTTGTTATTGAATATCCATTTGGTACCAACAATATTGATATTGGGGGGACAATGTACGAGTTTCCATACATCTTGTCTTTGGAATTGATTTAACTCTTCATGCATTGCATTTACCCAATAGGGAACACCAAGAGCTTCATCAATATTCCTTGGTTCTACTTGTGATAGATAATAACTAAAATTGCAAATATTTTGAAGT
Organism: Papaver somniferum; assembly: GCF_003573695.1. NCBI lineage: Eukaryota > Viridiplantae > Streptophyta > Magnoliopsida > Ranunculales > Papaveraceae > Papaver > Papaver somniferum. The sequence goes on along the minus strand of NC_039364.1, from coordinate 224,875,795 downwards.
TGACCTCTCGTCTTAGCAGTAGATTCCCTACCTCCAATGATATTGTTAGTATCATGATTCCTTTGAACCCAAAGGTGTCGTGAAGGGACACGTTCTTGTTCAACAGGAATAGCATGACTAGAGCTTTTATCCTCATCGCTAGAGACACCAGGATCAGCAACCGTTGGAACAACTTCTTCTGATTCTGAAGTTTCTTTGATTTTCTCAATTGTCTCGGTTGGAGGCAATTCAGCCGGAGATTATCATGACGAAAATTACTTAAATCATCAATGATAAGATTTGCTGATTCCATCATGACTTATGTTCTGAGATTAAAGACTCGGAAACCACGACCGTCAGATGTCTAGCCAAGAAAAATACCTTTATCATTTTTTGAATCAAATTTCCCTTTCTGTTCACGATCCTTCGGGATGTAGCATTTACTGCCGAACACTCTGATATAGTGTAAGTTGGGTTTCTTACAGTACCACAACTTATAAGGAGTGTGTAGGGTCTTTGACCGCAAATAAACACGATTGATCAAATAGCAATCCGTAAAAACAACCTCACCCCAAAACCTTAACGGTAAATTTTTTTTATGGAGCATTACCCTTGCCATTTACTGAATATTTTTATTCTTCCTTTTTGCAACTCCATTTTCTTGCGGAGTGATAGTTGGAGACTATTGTTGAATAATTCCCAGAGAGTCACATTATTCAAATACCTTGGTTTCTTCGAATTCTGTGCCACGATCGCTTCTAATTTTCTTTAGTTTGGTACCTTGTTCATTCTGGATTCTATTAACAATAATCTTGAACTCACTGAGAGTTTCATTCTTGTGAGCCAAAAATGCCACCCAGGTGAATCTGGTGTAATCATCTACCATAACCAAAGCATACTTCTTCCCCAGCCACTGTAAATTGTTGAATTGGGCCGAAAAGATCCATGTGAATTAGATCAAGTGGAGCTTTGGTTAGAATATTTCGAGATGATTTGTGTAGAACTTTCGTTTGTTTACCCTTTTGACAGGCACCACATACACCTTCAACCTTAGCATTGATTTTGGGAACGCCTCTAACAAGTTCTTTGTTGATGATCTTAGTTAGAAGACGATAATTGATGTGACCAAAACACTCATGCCAAAGGTGTGTATATTCTACCTTAGTCAAATTGGAACAATTAATGAACTGAGTATCTAGAAGATAACAATTATTTTGCCACGTGATCCTTGAAAAATCACTTTTCCGGATTTGTCGATAATGTCACATCCTTTATCATTGAAGAAAACTTTATGGCATTTGTCAAAGATTTGACCAATAGAAAGAAGGTTAGTAGTCATACCTTTAACGTATACGACATCATGAATTTCAGGAACGCCAGGCAGTTTGATCGTCCCCTTCTTGCTTATGTAGCAACAGCTTCCATCTCCAAAAGTTACTGGTCCACCATCAAAATCGCTTGATTTGATAAAGCATGAGAGATCTCCAGTCATGTGTCTGCTAGACCCACTATCAAGGAGCCATTGAAAAGTTGATGTTTACTTTAGAGTAAAGGCTCACATACTAGCACTACTAACCATATTTTGTTTTCTTGTTAGTATTGAATGTCTTTTAAGAGAGGACAAAATTTGTACAGTTTTCTTATGAAGATCACCTCCAACTTTTAATATTTTCTTGAAAAGATCACACACATGTTGAAAGTGATTATGAGCACCAAAAAACAAACAAGTGCCGACATCCTTATCCTTGTTCGGAGAGATCTGAGCACTATCAGGTTTCACAAAGCCTAGACCTCGCTTGTCACCTGATTTACGACAATTCTTCAAGGAAGAATTAGAGGAGTTATTTAAAACCATTGAAGATGACTTTACAGATTTCAAATCCTTAAGCTTTGCAATTTCTGCAGCAATATTAGAATTAATCTGGATTTGTTCATCTAACTTCATCTGAAGGTCAACTACCTCTTCAGCATGATCTCGAACCACATGTTTTTTGATAAATACTTCGTAATGAAGATCATCAAATTTTCTTGTCAAACAATGTATTTCGTCACAAAAAAATTGATGAGTTTTTTAAAATCAAGATTCTTAACCTTATCGATGGTTTCTAGAACACGCTCAATATTGAGTTTATCCATTTTTGGTGAAGAGTTTTCAGAGACTATACTTTTCATCGTCAGATCGCTATAAACACAGACTTATGAGGTCTCTAATATGTTTGCCTGCTCTGATACCAATTCAAAAAGCGGGGGTCTAACAACTACGCCCAACAATTCGTTTGGAAATCTTAGAGGAATTACTCCAATACACTTTCTAGAGAGTCAACTAGACAGTCAGACTCAATCTAGAGTAAAGTATATCAAAGAGTTTTAATATCTCTAACTCTTAATTCAATCCGCAATCAGCAAATAGATATCTGCGATCTCGATTGAATATAAGAGGAGTTACTTGAACGGTACCAAAGACCAATTTTCAAGTGTCAATCAATGTAAATCAACAACCAAAGGTTGGATATTCTAATTGATTGATCTTAACGCACAACCTTTGATATTTCAATTATATAAAAAAATATAATGCGGAAAAGAAATAACACAGACACTAGAATTTTGTTAACGAGGAAACCGCAAATGCAGAAAACCCCCCGGACCTAGTCCAGATTGAACACCACACTGTATTAAGCCGCTTTAGACTCTAGCCTACTACTAATTAACTTCAGACTGGACTATAGTTGAACCACAATCAATCTCACGCTGATTCAAGGTTCAATTGCGCTCCTTACGTCTCTGATCCCAACAGGATACTGCACACTTGATTCCTTTAGCTGATCTCACACAAAACTAAGAGTTGCAACGACCCGAAGACTTGATAGACAAATCTGTCTCACACTGAAAAGTCTATAGGATTGAATAAATCTGTCTCCCACAGAAATACCCAAGAGTTTTTGTTCCGTCTTTTGATAAATCAAGTTGAACATGAACCAATTGATAAGACGGACTTATATTCCCGAAGAACATCCTAGTATTATCAATCACCTCACAATAATCTTAATCGACTAGCGAAACAAGATATTATGGAATCACAAACGATGAGACGAAAGTGTTTGTGATTACTTTTCCATCTTGCATATCAGAGATATTAATCTCGAGTTAATTATTTCAATTGTACTCAATCATGATATAAACAACAACATCAGATCACGCAACTACAAGATAATAGTTGGGTATGGCTTCACAATCCCAATGAAGTCTTCAAGTCGTTAACCTACAGGGTGTCAAGAAGAAACCTAAGGTTAAAGGATAATCGACTCTAGTTATGCAACTAGTAACATACAGAAGGTGTGGGGATTAGTTTTCCCAGTTGCTAGAGTTCTTCTTTATAAAGTTTTCAAATCAGGGTTTGCAATCCAAGTTACCTTGGTAACAAAGCATTCAATATTCACCGTTAGATGAAAAACTTGATTTAACCAAGCTAATATCTTTCAACTGTTAGATCGAACTTAGCTTGTTACACACAAATGAAATGTACCCTCATTTAGGTCTATGTAGCCGTACCTAAACGTGTACACCATGTTGCTTCACAAATAGTTAACCGAGGTTAGCCATATGATTACTCTCATATCAATCTTATTCATCTTAACCATAACTAGTTCAAATGACTCAAATGAAACTAGTTAAAGAGTTGTTCAATTGCTATATTCTCATAGGATTATACAAGAACACAATTGAATAAAAATCGGTTTGATTCACTCGAATCAATACATGAACATTATAGCCATGGTTTGCAGAGATTGCATTCCTTATTAATAAATGTTTAAGTTCATGTACACAGCCGATTTTAGAAAGTAACCACTTAAGTATGTGTACGGGTATGTGTACGGGTATGCGTACTTAAGTAACTGGATTTGATTTTGGTTTGGTTTTCAAACTCAGCAGAATTTCATGGACGTGAACTTCCGCCAGTATGCGTACGGGTACGCGCACTTTAGGTAACTGGATGAGTTTGGTTTGGTTTTCAAACTCAGCAGAAATTCACGGACATGAAATTCCGCAGTATGGGTACGGGTACGGGTACGCATACTTACCCAGTCTCCTTCAACCATTTTGTATACACCCAAGTATGCATACTTTTGGTTACCGGTTGTGGACTTATACACTAATGTGCGAACACATTATGCTTATATCAAAAGATGGTTACAAGATTCTAAGCTCCTTATTTCAATCATTGAAACATTCTTAGAGGATGACAATAGCCGTTTTCACACACTATCATCATCAAAGCAATTTTCAAGATATTGAAATAATCATTATCGAAACATTCCAAGCCTACATCAAATGATTGTATCGCAAAAATCATGTAAGATGTTACTCGGCAATTTTCTCATGATATAATATGAACTTGGTCGAAGCGAAAGCTTACCAACACATATTTCGAGAAATATGTAAGCGAGATATACTGAGCTCGAAATCTCAAATGTGTATAGATAAAAATATATCGTAACACGACTTATGTCTCAATATAGGAGATAAAGTAGAAATAGACTTTCCAAGTGATAGATGAGTTCAAGTCTCCACATATCTTTTGTCGAAGAAATTCCACAAACTCCCCTTAGTAGTTCTTCGTCTTCAAATGATGATCGTCGTGAAAACTAAGCTCAACTACATAATCTACGTCCTAGTCCGAGGCATCTATAAATAGGCAAGAAATCAAGACTTATAGTTTTTATCACTAACATTGACAAACATGCTTGAGATAGCAACGCATGCGAGTTCGACTGAGCAGTGCTATAACAAATTCATATTCGTCTAAATTCAGGAAATCGAATTTCTAGTCCCTACCGTTGTTGGTAAGTTCATATGATTGTGTTTTGAGAACTAGATAAGTTCTAAGAAACACTCAAATATTTAACTCTAATAAAGATAGAAAGTACCAACTAACGCATCAAGTTAAGATTAAATTTGATGCTTCATGGATTGATTTAATTTCAAGTGCATGAGATGATCAAGTTATATGTTATGAGGCAGGTTCATCTATCAAAGAGCTGGGACCTTCAATACAACCATACCTGAAGAAGCATATGCTCTAATGCTGCTTGAAGTATGCTCACTGGAAAGAAACATGGACGTCAGATATTTCTGAAATAAAGGAGATTGTAAATTTTGTACAAGAAAAGAAAGTTCAATGGAGAAACCCAACCATTTTCTCTGGAGCTTTGAAGATTTTAATGACATTTTTCTAAATTTTGGAATTTTATTGAATCGCAAGAATGGTAATAGGGTATTAGATATGCTTCAAGAAAACTAAAAAAGGTACCAGATATTTTAGCAAAGAAGGCAAGGAAGCAATATACTCACAAACAACAATGGAACTTAATACCGAATTTTCTAGTTTCTAATATTTTTCTAGATAAACAAATTCAGTTTCAAATGTTCTCCACTTTCCTGTTTCTTAGGATCAAAATCTTTCGGATGATACCCATATTTCAGTTCTTGTTATAGGAATAAAAGCAACCAACATGTATGATAGACTCAAGTAATTTTATATGGGTTTATAAGATGTCTAATCCACAAAAAAAAAAGGAAAAAAAAATGTATTTATACATGCAATTGTAGAGTATTATTAACATAATCTGCAAAAAAAGAAGAGGCTGATAACAATTTAATAAGTAATTAACTTTATAAATGCTGAGAAAATGAATCAAGAAGATTTAAGACAATACCAAGAAAAATAAGATAACACTTTTAGTTGTATAAACTTACTAGGTCTCAAACCGTGCCATAAACGGAACGGTCAAAGATATGTGATTCAAATGTATCCATCGATTCATACATGTCGTAATTTTCTGAGAAGAATCAAACCGATCGATCCAGGCCTAATTTTTTTGAGGAGTTGGTTAAGAAACATGTCCTTATCCTCGAATCTTTTAATATTGTGTATGTAAGTCATACAACACTTTGGGACAAACATAGTTACTCGTTAGAGAAAATCCTATGGGCAGTAGAACATTACTTCGTTCACTACTTCAAAAAAATATCATCAAAGGTCATTCACCAAACTTGTAACAAAACTAAAAACACCTAAAATTACTTTAAAATCGATTAGATTAATCTTGCAAAATCTGTTAGCATTAGAATTTAATTTTTCTGTTTGATATAAATTGTTGGGTTCTCAATTTACATAGTTTTGTGTTCATTCATTTTCCTAAATCCTAAAATTTATAATAATATTTAATTCTTGAACCATTTCTTTTCTTGTGTCTTTACCTATTATCATGAACTATTTTTCAAGCATGCACAATTACACGAAGTCGGGGATAAATGACAAAAATAAAAATCATGACAAAAAAGGGGAATAAAGAGAGACGTGATAAACTGAATCGATTACAATTAATTCACGCGTAGCCTTGCATAATCCCATGAAGTAGGGGAGAAATAATGACAGAAACAGAAACCATGACAAAAAAGGGGAATAAAGAGATGTGAGAAAGTGAACCATTACAATTAGTTTGCGTGTAGCCTTCTGTTTGGTCAATTTTTTTTATAGGTTTCATTTTTTTTCCTGCCCCCTACTCGGCAAATCTTAAAATCAGAACATCTTCTTTTTTGGAAAAATCTGGCCTTTAAAAATTGTTTTAATTTTTAGAAATGATAAAAAAATTAATTTGAAAACTAAAATCAAATTAAAACAAAACAAAGAAAAATTAACCAAGGGTGACTAAATAATTTACCTATCTTAGGACACATTTTCTCACCATACTATCACTACTTCTTCCACCACGTTATCGTCAGCATTCCGACCACCGGTCTCACCAATACCCACTACCATTATTCCCACCACCGATCCACCACCACCATCCACCATCAAACCACCATTAGTGCCTAATTTACCTATCTTAGGACCCTTTTTCTCACCCTACTACCACTCCTTCTTCTACCACCACATTATCATCACCACTCCACCAGTCTCACCAATACCCACCACCGTTATCCCCACCACTGCCTACCATCACAACTACAATTAATGCTCACTGATATAAAAATATCAAATAAATTTATTATGTATCAACAAAAATATATTCATTTGATTAACTAAAGAAACATTTATTATGAAATATCAATTGAACATTTATTATTAAATTTTAATTAAAACATCATCATTTATAGCGGTAGATTTATGTTCTGCAAGTATAAATTTGATCGTTCTTTATCTAGCCTAACTTGTCCAAACTTTGTTTGTATTCTGGAAATGTAATCAATTTTATGTTAATACTAAAAACATGACTTATTCGATCGGGTACTATAAATAGATGGGATCCCATTTGTGTGATCCAGCAGTCATGATCATATTATCTTATATGATTTAGTATCATCCTCAAAATATTCGTGTTTTATCCTTACCAGTTGTGTTAAAAACAACCAACTACATCCATCACAATAAAATATTGCCCATTTTGTAAAGACACAAAACTATTATTGTCCACTACTATTCACTAACATCCACTACCGTACGTAAAAACCAGCCAGACCCACTATTTTATCCACCACCAGTAATGTTACCACCTCCGCCACTCACAAATACACGCCATTGTTTCCACCACCACTGCTTTTTTCACTACCACCATTAAAAATTATTAATATAATTTTTAACCGGGGTCACTGTAGTACAATGGTAAAGTCATTGGGTGATGAAACCAGTTACTTGAGTTCGAAACTCGCCAACACCAAATTCTTTACCGATGAATATTTATTAGATTCATTAAATGAACATTTATCATGAAAAATTAATTAATCATTCATCATGAGCAATTAATAGGACACTAATTAATAAAGTATTTATAATGGTTAGTTGAAATTTCGGCTGCTCTTTATCTAGCCTAACTTACCCAAGCTTTATTTTGTAATCTAAATTTTTGTACATCTATGGGAGCGATCAAAACCAGCTTTTTCTTTGGAACATTTATAAGATAATCTATCTAATTTCTATATTGCGTGACCGTTTTCACGGTGAGATTACGACGAAGAATCCAATTTCTCAATAAATGAACCATCTTCCCCCTATTAATAACAACGACCCAAAACTAATATGGTTTAAAATTCAGCCATTAGATCCGTAGGTTTTAACGTCGGAAATGACTGGTATATATGGGTCCTAAACGTAATAAAAATAGCACGGTAACTTCTAACAGACAATAGGTAAACTTAAGGTACGGGTCCTAAACATAATAAAGAAAACACTGTAACTTCTAACAAGATAATAGGTAAACTTACGTCGGTCTTACATGTGTTCCGGCCACATGCATTTTGTACGTCCCCACCCCACACACACCCATTTTTTAATACTTATTTAATTAAAAAACCTATCCCTTTTTTACTTTTTGAGAAAAAAGTAGAAAGTAATAACTGAATATCCCAAAAATTCAAACTACCTTTTCTTTCTTTTTCTTCTTCAATTCCCTTTACAAAACTTCAATTATATATCAATTTTTCTTTTAGATTATTGTGTGTTGGCTAGATTTATTCTAATATTAATTATGGTAAATCTGGATAACATTTAAATTAGGATTTTATATAAAACTTATCATTTTTCTACAGGGGTTCATGGTTATCGGTTTTATTCGTGATTACGATGTTACGTGCTTATTACTCCTTGTTATGGGAGCATCAAGATTTCAAGAAGCTATCCAAATGGTTGGAAAGAGTTCCAAAAACCATCCCTCAGAAAACATCTGATTTCTATTTGAATATGTACTCAATACTTTTAATGTATCTTAAATCTTCTGTATTAGGGTTCTCATTAAATCTATTTCCTACTATTCTTTGTTAATGATGTATGAATATTTGTCACTTGTTGATATTTTATTAATATACTTACTCTAAGGGCTCTGTGTAGCCCCTTGTTCCTTCAAAAAAAGAAAAAAAAGAGAAAAAATAGGAAGTTGAAAAAAGAAATGGGTAGCTAGCTCAGCTGGTCATCCCCGTTCCTCAAAGGTTGATGCACCCCAGAAAGTCCCAGGTTCGAGTCCCCGATGGCGCAATATTACAATACTTGACATGGAATGTAGAGTTAGCTTGCCCCCCTTGCGACATAATCATCATCCCTATCCGCTTCGGCTTCCTTGGCGGGTTCCTCATGAGGCTTAGTTTCCAACTAGTTTCATGTAATAATCGTTTTCCAACAATATTACAACTTAAAGCATCTCCAACAGAGGGTGAAAATATTTTTTCAATGACTAGGATTTTAGACCCCCATTTAATACAAAAGCATCTCCAATAGTTGAATCCTACAAATTAGGAGGGATCAAATACTAAATATGAAGGTGTTAAAAGAAAGTCTTAACTACACCTTCGTGATGACCCTTAACTAATAAGTAAACGGAAGGCACCTAAAAATGAAACAGCGGAATAAGAACCAGACTTTACGCAAGTTCGAAGAGACTTTATGTCATTTATGAACATACAACACTATCGATCGAAGACAACATAAGCCAATGAAAATTAACAACAACTGATATAAACAAAAAGATTTTTATTAGCAAACTGAAACGATGATATTTGTGAATTTTCACAAATGGTGGTTTAGATCACCACACATTTGGAAACATATTGAGATGTTTTTTCCTGCAGAAACCAACTCCTCTTATTCATTAATTAAGCTGCCGAGCTGCATAACTTGTATCTCCATTTGTAAACAAACCCCAAACACTGGGATCGAATCTCGCCTTTTCGTTGTCGGGAGTCAATTCTGCAAAGTTGACAAGCACCACAGAAGGCACCACATGCCCAGTCAGTGTACCTTGATAGAAATTGCTTGCTTGAACGTTGGTCATGTTATCTTCACCGAAACTTCCCGTGCTTGACCCTTTGGAGATAGTCACCGGAGTGTTCCTCAGAAACTTTAGAACATCAAGGTCATCAAAAGGAGCCCACGTACTTGGAACTGTACAACCACTCATCCATGGCCAATCTCCAACACTGCAACATTCTTTGAGTTTCGATGTCAAATCAAAAACTTGTTTCTCAAGGTCGATCTTATAAGCCTTCTCTTTTTCAAGTTCATTTTCATGGGTGGCATTGACGGCTTCTAAGTTGGAAACTCTTTCATCCACAGCTTTTTTGTCAGCCTCCAGTCGATCCCGATCATTGGTGATCCGCTTCTTATCATCTTTATCTCTTAGCAAATCATCTTTGAGAGTGGCAATTGTGACGTGTAAGTCAGAATTGCTTTTCTGCAGAGCCTGTTTCTCAGCCCTTTCTCGATCTCGTTCTCTGATACATGCAGCCAATTTTGCAGCCAAGTCATTTTCCTTGGGACTGGGTTCCACAGGAGCAGAACCACCACCTTCCATGAAACGAACCTCTTGGAATCGAACCGAATGAACAGGCACACCATACCGGGGCAAGTTTACCAACTCATGCGACCAGAAATAAACTCCACGGTTCGTGTTAGGTTGGTTATTAATAGCTCTATCTCGAGGAAAGGTTATGGGAATCGACAAACCTTGACAGTTTACTAATAGGTCATGCCTATATATAAAAGCTGCCAAAGCGTCAAAATCACTTCTCACCCATCGAAAAGCGTTATCAATCAAAGAGAGATGATCTGTAACGTTAGATCTTATTTGCCTGAAATCACCTGACGTAAGTGGACTCCCGAATTTTTTCCTAAGCTCCCATAAACCCATCTGACCATTTGCTTGATAACCCAGGAACAATTCAGGATCTCTATACCACGACATAGTTACGTTACGTATACTGTGGAAGGAAAGAGAGATTGGGACGAAGAGAAGAGTGCCGAGAGATCTATCGATATGTAGTTCTCACAAGCTTGTGAAGGACTTAAAAGAAAAGAATGAGGATATGAAAGTTAATTTCCTTATCTCCTACAATATATGAGATATATATAGAATCAGTAATAAGCTACCAAGTCGTTGAGTCAAAATAAATAAGTTCTAGTTGTCTCTTTGATTTTAAAAGATAGAAGAGACGATACAAGCTTGGCATTATGCATACGACTTAATTAAGTGAAAATTTGACATTAACAAGATACCTAATGGTTAACAATTGTTATTCAGCTTCATCACATTGTACTTCATTTTAATTCAGACTACTAAATACGTTATGTGATAGTACAATAACTATTTTCTTCCCCAATAACTTATTGCTAATGCCCACTTGATGAGACTGAAGGATACATTAAGTGAACTTTGCGGCAGGACACTTGATGAAGCTATAAGTATGCAGCTCAATAGCAAATTGGAGATGTAGAATTGTTGGCAGAGCTGCTATCTCCAAAAGTATTGAGGGTCAGCTACTATGGTTTTAGTAAAGGTTTTTTGGGGTCTCTTGGCCTCTTTTTCTTGTTTCTTGACTTGATGTATGTCTATGTAACAAATCTGAATGTGCATTTCCCCGGTACTATGGCAACATGCTGACAACAAAAAAAAAAAAATTGGAGCGGAAAGGTTATGATTTTATTAAACAAAGGGAAGAAAGGGAAAGTACATGAAAAGCACAAGCATGTGCAACAAAGGGGGCACTAAGGCAAACCCCAAACAAGCAAGCCAAGGGCTAATTCAATCTAGGATTAATTTTATAAGACAACACGAAATACAGATAGGCTAAACAATATTTCATTAATATCCCTGCCTGCTGGCCGGTGATTGAGGAATAATAATTGAGAAGTCTCATAAGCTACCACGGTATAGTTTAAAACCAATACTAATTGATGTAGTGATGTTTACGTCATACCAAACAGACAAGACAAGGTGTACACCAGGCTGGACAAAGTCTGAGTTGATAAAATAATTTGAAGCATCGTGATGATACCTGCAGGAAGCTTCAAAGTAAACGGCAGGAAATCAATAATACTATTTTTCTGAGTTAATAACATAATTTGAAGCATCGTGATGATACCGTACAGGAAGCTTCAAAATGAACGGCAGGTAAATAATACTACTATTTTTAATGGCATATACCGGACCTGATCTACTAGTTTAGAATTGTGGTGATATTTGTACGACCAAAAGCTACACCAGGCTAATTGCTTTCTGATGAATCTAACAATAAGCCAAAGACTGGCTCAATATATCTATTATCTACACCATTGGTGAACCATAAAAGCTCTGGACCGAAGGTAAATTTGTAGGATGAAAGAATACTCATTTAGCAGTGGCGCCAGACTAGTAGCTTTTTGAAACAACGATCAAATAATTTGAAGGGAGATGGAAAGAACCCAATCCAAACTATGCGTGGGTCAACCATATAAAGTGACAATAACATGATATACAAACTGCGGATATCTACAATTGATCCTCGGCCAAGTTGGAACCCTACAATGAACTGAGAGGTCCAAACTATGCGCCAGACTATAAGATAATTCATAAATACCAGCCTGCAATGATCCTTAGCTTATCATCAAATATCAGCCTGTCGTTCTTCATGGATACGCAAGTACCCAACAGACATCAGCAGTATCTGTCGGACACTCAAAGGGCATCTCCAAACTCCACGACACTAAAATATCATGCACGTCTTGAGGGAATACCATGCAACTCCACAAAGGTAATAAGGGTTCCAATTACAGATATGATTCTCTAGACATAGATTACAACTTACATGTGGGTTCAACCTGATATTTGGGATTTAAGCTCTAAGAGCATCCACAACGGACGACTAAAACTAAAATTTTGGTCCAGAAAACAGACGCAGTCGAACGGGGTAAAGACCAAAAACTAGAGTAAAACCAAAAACCAGACCATATTTGGTCTTTAGTTTGGTTTTAGTCGGGTAATTTAAAAGTACGTCTGACACCGGCCTAGGTATAAAGTGCGCCTGATGGTGGGGCGAGATTTTAAAGTGAGCCTGATTAAAAAAAAAGGGGCGAGATTTTAAAGCGAGACTGGTTTGGGCGAACTTTTAAGTTGCGCCTGACCAAATTTTGCTCGTGCACCATAGCGTGACAGCACGGAGTAAACCAAATTCTTTTAGTTTTTTTTTGGTTTTTGCTCTTTGGTTATACTCGCAGATAGGTACATGGACCACAATGGCTTATTGAACAGGGAGGATTTGCTGGACATTAAGAATTACCAGGCCCATTAAAGCACAGGTTAATCTGCTTGACATCTATCAGATCGCTTTTCTAGAAATAATACGTAGATATTTTTAGAATCAGCCACACCTCCCTACAAGTACGTACAATGATTCCGTTAACAATGCATAAACATCTCAACAGCAATCAACCGTACAAGTTTCTGTGACAGGAAAGAAAGAGAACATGGCACAAACTGTAAAAAAGAAAGGATTAATGTATTGAATTAGCTCTCATGGACTTGGCTGATTATTTAAGGTGCTGCTTCAAGTCTTATCAAGGTGCCGCTACTCTCTATCAACTGGAGAGAAAATAACCAAGTCTTCCATTGTACTACCTAAAGGATTGAGGAGGGGTGGGTGAATACTAGTCCTGAACCAGTTGCCGGGTTGCATTCCATAGAATTTGTGAATCCAAATAGGATTAAGTGTACGCACTTGAGTTACAGTTCAGACAATCCGAGTTGTGTTTGTTCGATGACACACTGCTGATCTTACTTTCCTTTGGATTCAATCTGCAGATCTGATACACGTACCATCACACCCCTAACTTGGCCTCGCCAACTTCTTGGAGTGCAATCCAGCAACACAGTGCTTCACGAATACTACTGACGCACGTATACTCATCCTAGCTCATACACTTGCAAACGTACACAGAATTCTTCAGGTTGCACGATGGAAGAAGACTTGTTTTTATCTCCATCTCTTCACGAATAAGAGAGTTTTGTCAATTTCCACATTTGTCATACTTTAGTTCACAGAGTACCACACACGTATTAGTAGTACACACGAACACAAAGAACTAATACAATAAACTCAGCAACAAGCCAATCTCATTAAGGGACGATATCCAAAACTGTCCATAAAAGGACTAGAATACGCTCAAGTAAACTCCTTGTTTGCCTAAGTCTCTGATGTCCTTTCTCTCTTGCTGTTTACCAAGCCTTTGGCCTATTATATATATTCCCATATGGAATTTCTTTTCTTTTGTTGAGGGAATCGTCATTATGTCAATGCGGGCGGGTGTTATTTTCTTTTTTGTCTCAAGGTTTTATGAATTAAGAACTCTCACTCAGTTGCTACAGATTTCATGCCCTGCAAGATACTTCCAGAAACCCTAACCACGGAGAGAGAAAGATGTATCCGTGGTTGGTGTCTCCTGATTAAAAGATATATTTGCAGTAATTGTAGTTAGAAGACCATAGACCGTGGACTTGGCAAATGAAGGAAAGGTTGCATTGAACAACTAACGGAATAAGAGTGCCTCTGTTTAGTGTGAATTAGGAATTTAGGATTGCATGCAAACACCATATCTACACGCTTTATATATAAAATTATTGTCAGCAGTTGAAGAAGATCAATTTTCTTTCACATGGAAAGACTAAAGACTTTCAAGCCAACATACACACAAGATTGACCTAGACAAATATCATGCCTTGAAAACTATGCTAATTACAACTTACATTGTAACCGCAGCAATAGAAGACTTTCAACCACATTATCTTTGATATAAAGTAGCAAGTAGCTGTTTAAAACTCTTTATTCGTCTCTATATATATGCATGATTAATCGCATAGTTTCTTACAAAGCCATAACAACCGAAGTAAAGAGAGAGGTTATACATTTAACAAAAATAAACATCTATAGAAATGGGTTTTGAGATTCAAATGCCATGCATTGATTTCACTAAACACCCCGAAGATCTAGTAGAGGGAAGTGAAGGTTGGAAGAATTTATGTAAACTAGTTAGAGAAGGTGGAGAAGTTTATGGTGGTTTTCAAGTGGTTTATGATAAGATTCCCGTGGAATTACACGAAAAGATGTTCCAAGGATCGAAGAGTTTGTTTGATCTACCACTGGAGACTAAACAAAAGAGCTCCGACGACTCAAAATCTCACAATGGATATGCAGGGAAGTTCAAATTCGCTCCTTTGTACGAAAGTTTAACCCTACCCAATCCACACAACCTGGAGGAGGTCCAAGCTTTCACTGACACTATGTGGCCCAAAGGAAACCAATCTTTCTGGTAATCTCGTCTTTCTCCTGTCTTATTTTAACCTCTTGGCTTTCTTTAGATTTCGTTTCATTGATTTCTGTCGATTTATCTCTCTCGTTCAAATACTTACCAACGTCTGTTTTTGTGTGTAGTGAAACTGTCAACAACACCAGCAAAATGATGACAGAACTAGAGCAAATCATTCGCAAGATGATCTTCCAGAGCTACGGAGCTGATACAAACTGTGATTCGCTTGTCAAAGACAGCTGGAACATCTTCCGCTTCACACAATACAAAGCTCCAACTGGCAAGGAAATGGAAGTTGGGTTACCTGCCCATGTTGATAAAAACCTCCTAACAATATTGTATCAAAACGAAGAAGGCCTTCAAATCGAAACTAAGGAAGGGGAATGGCTACCAGCCGTGGTGAAGGATTGCACATTCACCGTTTTTGTCGGCGAAGCATTCAAGACTTGGAGCAATGGTAAGCTACATGCAGTAGAGCACCAGGTTATGATGAAAGGACCACAGAAAGATAGATATTCTTATGGATTGTTTTCTATCCCAAATGAAAGTCCAAAGGAGCGGGATGAAGATGATCTTCCTCTTCTCTTTTGTCGTTTAGATCACCACGACTACGACCTTTTCACTTACACCAATAATACATCTGCATTATGCTGCAACTGCGGCAAGATGTGTATGCCCTCTCTCTGTTACCATTAGGACCTTTACACTATTATCCTATATTTTATCTATATTATCTATGTACTTTAGCTAGATTATATTTGCTCATCATATGCTTACCTATGTATTATGCTACAAATAAAGTAATTAAGATGGGCATGAGCTAGCGACAACACTATTGTGTCTTTCCCTCCCATTTCTTTGTTGAAATATACATCTTTATATATAAAATGGGGTGAATTAATTAAATGCCCATAGAGGCCCAACACAAATACCCTTCTCCATAATAATAATGTCCTCCCCTAAAAAACAGATATAATTAGATTACTATAATGTCCTCGGTATAATTAAAGATTGTAACGTTACGCCGCAACAAACATTCACTCCCATAGCCGTTACAACAACACGATCTCTCTCTCTCCTTCTTCATCTCTTCTCTCTCGTTCTGTAACTGTAGAAGAAGAAAAAAAATTTGAATCCAAAAATCAAAAGAGAAACCGTAAATCGAAACTGAAAATAAACCGTCATAGTATATAAATCTCAGTAAACGATTTCATTGTAATCATTTCATTTTCAACAATCAAAAAATCAGAGAAGAAAAATGATTGAAAATAGGGTTTACGGATTTTGAAGATTGAAACAACAAATTCAAAGAGGTAAAACAAAATTATCATCTTCTACTTATTGTTATTAGTGAATATTTTTGTTTCATGATGGTTTTTAAGATTTTGATTTTGATTTCTTACGGTTTTGAAATCAGATTTAGTTTGGTGAAGAAAAAAAAGTTGTTGCATGTACGATTTATGAAGAATTCCTGCTACTAATCTATTTGAATTGATTTGGTATCTCATTCATATTGTGTCTAATTGAATAATTTTGATTTTATAGTTGGAGTTGATTTTGTATCTGTTTTCATAAGAAAGAGATTATCACCAGTTGCAGTTTCAGGCGAAAGAGGTTAGAAATGATTTCTTTTGTTAATTTCTATTTTTAGCCAATATATTACTCTGCGTGTGTGTGTTCTTTCATCAATTGTTGATGTTGTTGATGGTAATGATGGACCATAGATGTGGTCAACAATAGTTGTTGATACCACCAAATTGTGTCAACAATAAAAATTGACAACAAAATGTTATTATGATTCTGTGTTGATGCTAATGATATACCATAGATGTGGTCAACAAATAGGTGTTGATACCATAAAAATGTGTCAACAATTAGTTATTGATGTTGTTCATGTTGTTGATGTTGTTGATGCTAATGATAGACCATTTGAAAACTATGGTCAACAATAAATGTTGATACCATCATAATTGATCATGTTGTTGTATGTGATCTTGTTAGTTATTGAATGCTTGAAACTAGAGATATAATGATATTTAAGTTTCAACAATAGGATTTTACAGATCAACAATATTAAAGGTTGATCTGTAACATGTCGATTGTAAAGTATTTCTTCAATACTAAACAAATCAACAATATTAAAGGTGTTGTTGATGCTAATAATATTGTTTATATGAATGAATAAGAAGTCTGACTAGCACTATTACATTTGAAATAGATGACAGGAATGAGAAGATCACCAAGAATAAATGCAAAAAGTAGAGAAGAAGATGATTCACAACATATTCAACAAAATGTCAATGTAGAAACCAAAAAGAAGAGGAAGAACAAGAAGAGACTGTTTGAAGAAAAGCAAAAAGAACAAGAGGAAGAGGAAGATGAACCGAAACAAAATTCAAGAAGATTTACCAACCAAAAAGAAAAGGGTCAACAAGAAATTATTAGCAGAAAGAAGAACAAAGCAGAAGCATGATAAACCAGAGGATTCAGAAGAAGAAGACTCAGAAAAAATTGGCAAAGCTACTGCAAAAAAGAGAAAAACAGAGAACAAAAAGAAAGCAAAGGTACAGAAGAAGTAGAAGAAGAATAAAGAAGAACAAGTACATAAAAGAAATAAAAAGAAGGTAATTGAAGAAGAAGAAGCATATTCAGATGACGAAGAAGTAGAATCAGAATCAGAAAAAGAGGAAGAAGAAAAAGTAGCCGCAGATGTTAAATCAGAGATAGAGCGAAAAGGTAAAATAAAAAACTTTGAGTTGAGTTGTATGTTGCTATATATTTCTATTTAAATTCATAATTTATCAAAAATAAAAATAAATGAATGAGTTCCATTTATGCAGGTAAGTCAAGGAAGAACAAAACAAAGTTCAAATCATGTATGATGTCGTTGGTTGAAATGGGTAAATATCTACACAACTTGTTTTAAAGAGGAGATTCAGAAAATAAGGAGACGACACCCAACAGGAAAGCATTGAAAAGAACTCCTTTCTGGGGGCTTCGTCGAACCATTCTACACACAAGACATGAGCAATATAGAAACAGATAAGTGGCTAACAAAAAAAATATTGCAATGCAACTGCTTATTGGAGCTTTAGATAAGAAAAAAAATAAGTTCAAGTTTGGAGATAACGAATCTTCTTATGAATGCTCTCTAGAAGCAAAAGATTTTTCACTGATGTTTAAGGTAAGAAGGGTTACCGAGAGTTAGGAGTTGAAGAAGTTTCCGAAACAAAAGAATGGAGCTGTAATCACTGCATGGTTAAAGACCAGGTTCAGACCATAGAAAGGTGCAGATTGGAGTGCAAAAATATCGAAGGCTGAAATTGAGCGTAAACTAAGAGATGCAGCTAGAGATGAGTCTGACCCACAACATTTTGTGAGACTCTTTGCTATTTTGGATATGCATAGTATTTTTCTTCACAGATGCTGGTGCAACGGGATTAGCAAAGAAATGGTTGCCTCATATTTTAAACATGGACGAAGTCTCGTGGCCTGATCACATAGTAGACTTTCTGCTTAAAAACATTAAAAAGCAGAAAGGAAAGCATGGAAGTGTTCCTGGCTGCACAACTCTACTGCCAGTAAGAAAAATAAGTTCATTTACATAAAGTAACAAAACATTTTACATAAATGTTTATTTATGAAGACAGCAAAATGCATACTGTAAGTCAAACTAACCAATTTTTTTTCTTTGTATGGAGTACTGGTTCTACGAACATACATGAAACTACATCAACAAGAGGTTAAATTTTGAAAATTCAACTCCAAGATTTCTGAGATGGAGCCAACACGCATTGTGCAAGGCTCTTGGAAAAGAATTTGAAGAGAATGTTAACAAGGGAATAGTATAATGACTTGGTTTAAACATCAGGTAACAAAATACGACTTTTTTATCGTGATTTATATTCCATGCATATTTCTGATTTTATTATCATGACTTGATTTGTATTTCAAGAATATTTATTATTTTACTGTGTCAACAATAGAATTTGATCTTAGTTTAGGGAGTCAACAACCAACATTTGTGTATCAACAAAAAGAAATTGATCTTAGTATAAGGAGTCAACAACAAATGTTTGTGTATCAACAATATAAATGGTAGTCAACAACCAATATTTGTGTATCAACAATAGAAATTGATCTTAGTGTAAGGAGTCAACAACAAGTGTTTGTGTATCAATAATAGAAATGATAGTCAACAACCAACATTTGTGTATCAACAATAGAAATTGATCTTAGTATAAGGAGTCAACAACAAATGTTTGTGTATCAACAATAGAAGTTGACCTTAGTTTAGGGAGTCAACAACCAATGTTTGTGTATCAACTATAGAAAAATGGAATCAACAACCAAATTTGACAGCATATCTGAAATGTACTCCACTTATATTGATGCATATTATTATACGTCGCACATCACTCGGGGGCTACGCCCCCTCGTGAAAGATATATTAATGGTTGAACGTTAAAAAAAACTTGCATAAACATATTTCACATTGTTTGCAGGTTCATGAAGACTTTTTTGATCCTGTTACACAAGAAGAACTGTATTTAATTGACCTATTAGCACCAGCAAGGAAATTGCAAGAAGAGAAGCAGAAGAATGAGGAAATGACAGAAGAACTTGTGTATCTTGAGTGTGAAAAACAGGAGATAACTTATCAGAGAAGTGGTCAAGCAAAAACATTGATGAACAACATCATCTTCCTGAAGAATATTATTGACACCAACAGGGATACAATTCACTTGAAACCTGCAGATGAAGAGAAACTTAATGATATTGCTAAACAAGTGAAAGAGTGGAGAGAAAAGGAAGAGAACAAAAAGAAAGCAAGATCAGAGAGTACTCAACAATAATTCAGAAGAGCATCCAAAGATATGTTAGATACTGACTCAACTCCAGTAGAGGATACAAATGGAGAACCATCTGGAAAGGAGACTGAAGCTGATTTGAAAGATGATTTGGATGTAGACAAAGAACCAGAATCAAGTCAACTGACGTTGTCATTGTCAGATGCAAATCCAAGCATTTTAGAAAATATGGGATTTGGTGCAGGATTAGAAGCAAAGAGAATACAAGAAGCAAATCTTCAAGTCAGCAATGTGATTGCACAGATTGCTAATTCAGGTCAACAGTTAGAAGAAGAAAATGAAGTCAATGAGGGAGAAAGGAGTACAAACAAGCAGGAAGCCAAAATGGTCGCTACATGTAATTTTTTAACTCAGTTGAAGAAATAATAATTTTAACTTCTAGTGTTAAACCGAGCAAGTGTTAGTAACGGTACTCTTTTCATAGTCTGATCATTAGTCATTTCTTTGTGCATACAAATAAATACATACATACTTTTAATTTTTTGTGGGGTAAACAATGGATGTTGATCCCATTAAAGGATCAACAACAGTTGTTGATGCCAGAAACCAATACGTCAACTATGATATGTTGGATTATTTCCCTGCAGATACTACCTCAAGCTTCAGCGCACCAAGCTTCCATGCGATCACTGCCGGAATATTTAATCCTCCTCTTCCAGAAATGGAAGATGCTCTGACACAAGAAACGGAATATACTCCTACACAACAAACGGAAGAGGGAGATTCTGGACCTGCAGACAACGACGCTGTATTGGAAGGGCTTAAAGTGATTTACAAACTAGAACAAATCGATGGGACAACTGAAGAAGAAGACACCACCCAAGATGATGATGATTCTGAAGCGACGCAGAGCGAAAGCATTCAATGTGACAATACCGGAAGAGAAGCGAGGTATAACACAAGGTCGTCAAGGAATCCACCAAACAAATTCACACCTCAAGGTAAAGTGAACAAGGGGAAGAGAGGAGCAAAGGGAAAGAAAAAGAAGAAGGGTGGAGGTGTTTGTTAGAGCATAGCTCGGTCAACCTCGCATGCGTTGCTATCTCAAGCATGTTTGTCAATGTTAGTGATCAAAACTATAAGTCTTGATTTCTAGCCTACATAGCTAAGTCTCGGACTAGGATAGAAAAGTGTAGTTTAGATCAAGGACTTCATGGCGATTCATCATACAACGACAAATATCTATACAAGGAACCGGGAAACTTCATCAACAAAAAGGTATGTGGAGACTTGAACTTATCTATCACTCAAAAGTCTATCTCTTCTATCTCCTACTTCTTATAAGACAAAAGTCGTATGCTATATAGACTAGATCATACATATTTGACATTTCGAGCTGAGCATTCATTTCTTATCTTTTATCTCGAAATCGTGTGTTGGTAAAGCATTTCGCTTTGATCAATTTTATTTTCACATAGTGACGAAAGTCATGAAAAGTTTCAATCACTTTGAGAATTGCTCTGACGTGAATCGGTCTGTGAATAACGGCTACATAGCGTCCTCTGAGAATGTCTCAATGATTGAAATGAGAGTTTAGATTACATAACCATGTATTCCTTGAACCGAAGTTTTCGAACTTTGTTGATCAAGAGAAATCGGGAGGATTGTGGAATTGGCTTGCCAAGTCCGCCAACCTAGTTCGCAGACTCAGTCCGCGAACTGTCGAAAGTTCTCGACCGAGAATTTATGCTGGGATTTTCCAAAACTCGTTTGTGTGCTAAGTCCGCGAACCCAGTCCGCGAACTGATGGAAGTTCTCTTTCCGAGAATTTCTGCTGAGTTTGGAAAACTCAACCGATTAACTTAAGTCTGCGAACTTGTTTGTGAACTTAAGAGGTTATGATCTAAAGATGTGCTCTGAACATGAAATATTAAATTACTAAGGAATGCTTTATGCAAACCATGGCTATAATGTTCATGAGCCGATTCAATCGAATCGAATCGAATCATCTTTATTTCAATTGTGTCTTGTGTAGTTACATAAGATCTCATAGCAATTGAACAACTCTTTAACTAGTTCATTTAAGTCAATTGAACTAGTTATGGTGAAGAAGAACAAGGTTAATATGAAATGCTCATATGGTTAACCTTTTGGGTTAATATGTTGAACCAACATACACGTACACGTTTGGGCATGGTTTTCACGAACCCAGTAAACGTCTACCCAAGTGTGTGTGACAAGCTAAGTTTTCGATCTAACGATTGAGAAATATTAGCTTGAATCTAAATCTGGTTTTCATCTAACGGTGAATATGGATTGTTTTGTAAAACTAAGGAAAAACCCTGATTTGAAGGATATATAAAGGAGACATCTAGCATTGTGAAAAACTAATCCCCACACGTCTGTATGCTATTATTGCGCCCGCTAGAGTCGATCTCCATTAACCTTTGATTTTCTTCTCTAAAATCAGGTTAACGACTTAAAGACTTCATTGGGATTGTGAAGCCAGACCGATACTACTTTATCGGGGTTGTGTGATCTGATCTTGCATCTTCTATCGTACGATTACAATCGAATGATTGACTTGAGATCGTGAGAGTTCTCCGATAGGCAAGATAAAGAAGTCACAAACATCTTCGTCTCACTGTTTGTGATTCCTGGACAATCCGCTTGTGTAGTCAGGAAGGATTGTAGAGAGGTGATTGATTAATCTAGGATGTTCTTCGGAAATATAAGACCGGATTACAAATTGGTTCCTGTTACCATGATTTTATACCTAAATACGGAACAAAACCTAGGGTTTATCTGTGGGAGACAGATTTATCCTCTTATAGACTTTTCTGTGTGAGACAAATCTGTTTATTATCAAGTCTGTGATTTTGGGTTACATCAACTCTTGGTTGTGGGTGAAATCAGCTAAGGGAATCAAGTGCGCAGTATCCTGCTGGGATCAGAGGCGTAGGAGTACTACTGTATCTTGGATCGGTGGGAGACTGATTGGGGTTCAACTATAGTCCAGTACGAAGTTAGTTTGCAGTAGGCTAGTGTCTGTAGCGGCTTAATACAGTGTGTATTCAATCTGGACTAGGTCCCGGGGTTTTTCTGCATTTCCGGTTTCCTCATTAACAAAATTTCTGGTGTCTGTGTTATTTCTTTTCCGCATTATATTTTATATAATTGAAATAATACAGGTTGTGCGTTCGTGATCATCAATTGGAAATCCAAACTTTGGTTGTTGATTGATATTGATTGATCCTTGGAAATTGGTCTTTGGTACCGCCCAAGTTATCTCTTTTTGATAAAGACTCGCAGATTTCTATTTGCTTGAGTAAAGATCAAATCGAGAGATTGAGATAATAACTCCTTGAGATACTTTCTATCTATATTGAGTCTGACTCTCTAGTTGATTCTCTACCAAAGTTTTTCGGAGTTAGTCCATACAGATTGCTAATCTAAATATTGGGTGGTGTTGTTAGACCCCCGCTTTTTCAATTGGTATTAGAGCAGGCAAACACGTCAAGACCTAACAAGTCTGTGTTTGTAGTGATATGACTCTATGTACAGAGGTGCTATCTCTATTAAAGTACCACCAGTCCTCGATGGCTCAAATTATCTATGGTGGAAATTCCAATCATGGAAATGTGTTGTGAATGGCTATGAGACTCCCGTTGTTATGGAAAGAGATGTTATTGTACCAGAAGATTTATGTATGTACTATACTGCCGAGTTAGTTGCTGTAAGGAAAAACTCCGACGGGTTGAAAGCCATCCTACATGTGTTTCCCCAAATCTTAGACATCATGTGATCTCATGCACTACGTCTAAAGAAGCTTGGGATACTTTAGAAAGCGTATTTGAAGGTAACCCAGTGAAAAGGAAGCTAGGATTCAAAACCTTAATTCCGAATGGGAAGACCTTTCTATGGCAGAAGAAGATTCGTTCGACGATTTTTATTACAAACTGTCTGAAATTGTTAATGCATCATGTGCGTTGGGTAGGATAATTCCTGAAAAGGAAATTGTGATGAAAATCCTTCGATCGCTGCCATCTAGATACGAATCTAAAAGACATGCCATCGTTGAAGGAAATAACCTTAATATTATTTCACGGAACACACTGGTCGGAAAAATTAGAATTTTCGATCGCGAATATATGGGAATAGACGATCATCATTTGCTTGGCAACCGTGTCACTTCTCCTGATCATAAATCTTGTCATCCAAAATTGACGAAAGAGAAAAGTGAGAATTGCTTTATTTCTACGTTGTCTTTGTTTATACGAAAACTTAAGAAGATCCTCAGACGTAGTAAAAGAAAGTCTCAAAAGGAAACTTCGTTAGTCAATATAAAGGATAAGAATACCAAGAAGAGCCTTATTAATGAAACTGGTCTTATGTGTGTTCAAGCCTCTTCGAAAAATCCTGAAACGGAGATAAGAGAGATAACTAAAGCATGGATGAATACTCTTGATTATTGTCCTGAGGAAATCTATGATTGCCCTCTCAATCTTTTTTCTGAAAATCATTCTCATGATTCCTTCGTGACATGTCCGCCTGTGTTGGATCAACAAACCTCTCCTGATTTTGTGTTGAAATCCAGGAGTTTATCGAAAAAGAGTCTACCAAATCACTCCGTTCAGTTGAGTTCACCTCAGGATTATCTTAGCACGTCAAATCAAAAACAGTCCTTCCTGGATAACCGTAGTATGCTGAAAACAAAAAGGAAGTCTACCTTTCATCAAAAGGTGTTTTCAAAAATGGTGCAGAATTTGCAAAGATATGCAATCAAGATTTCTAAAACTCTGATCACAATGGATAAGCAGAAACCTAGTGAAATGGGTGGTTTCTCTCTTTGCAAAGATTATCCCAGTCCAATCTTGGATTGGAGGCCTTATACTCAGTAATCTTGTTGAAAAATGATTCTTGTGTTCTCTTCCTCTTATACAAGAATCATAATATACAATGGGACTGTAACATATTTTTTTTGTGCTTTTTTTTCAGGTCTTGTTCGAGAACGGCTTCAGTTTTTTTTTGATAACCAACTTCTGTTATGATTTGGTAAAAAGGGTGTTTCTGGGAATTCTACATCTGTATTCCTTTTAATAGGCTCTACCTCTTCAGTACTCTCATTTCATCCTCTCTATCATGTCCACCTCTAGTCTTTCAAGTAAAGAAAGTGATGTATGGACAGTTCTATTTCCCTCAAAGAAGATTCGTTTCGATTCTTCTGACAATGAGATGTGCTATGACAAACATGTATCTTCTTCTGATAAGAACCCTTCTGTATCTCAGTTTGATAAGCTCTCTCTAACCATGAATCTCGTTTTGGAACAAGTTCGTGCTCTGAAAAATGAACTTGAAGTGTCTTCCAAAAAACTTGAGGAGAAAATGGATAGTCTTGAATCAAGGATTGACCTAATCGAAGATGAACTTGAAGAATATAGGGAATACGAGAAGAATATTCAAGGTAAGTGAATTGATTGTTCAGAGGTATAGATACCTAGGATGTATTCTTTTTGGATTAGTTGGAAGAATAACTAGTGCTTTGAATAGCGATGATTGTGACTACACATAGCTATTTTTGTTTTCATCTTCTTATGTTATTTTTTAGGCTTATTGGTATTAAATTATAAAAATATTTGGAGGATGATGTTTATTGCAGTATTTTAATGGTTTGTGATATTGCAATATTTTTATGGGATATGTATTGTTTACGTCCGTGAACTTGAAGTTCCCATATTGCAGTCAAAAGTAAAGTCGTTCATGAATCGGTATTCGTATTGATGAAAGGACGAATGGACTTTTGACATATACAAAAGTTAAGCCTATGTAATCATTAATTTGATGAAAAATAGGATAAAATATTTTGTTCAACAAGGATAAAGTATATTATGTCGCTATGATGGAAAATAGAATAGATCCTTGTATGTTATCCACGGTATTGATCTTCATTGATCCATTTTATTATGTTTTACCATGAAGGCTCCATTGTGTGTCCTATGTTGAGCACCTTACAACTAAGTCGATTTACCTTGGGTTTGTTGGTTGTTCCATAAGATGCTATATGTCGAGCATTAAGAACTAAATTAATCAACCTGTTTGGTTATTTAGTTTGTACTATATAAGTTTTCTTTGTTATGTCGAGTACATGTACGGCTAAGGTTGTCATATTCTATTATGAACTTAGTCGGGGTTCCATAAGTTCTTTTATGTTGAGCCCAAAATAATTAAATTGATTACTTCGGTGATTAGTTTGGTTATTCGTATTCCAATTAGATTAATTATAGGTTCTCTTGTAATTAATCTAGTTGAGTTTTCATATATTCCACAAGTTCTTGTGTTGATTATATGAAAGGATACACTATCATGTTCTTTGGTTAATGTAGTCATATATTCCGTAAGGTTTTCCTTATGTTGAGTTTTTTAACGGTTATGTTAGTCATCTCCGTGTGATTGACTTAGTCGTAGCTCCGTGAGTTTACTTATGTTGAGAACTTTCAATTAAATTGATCACTTTTGTGGTTTGATTTAGTTGCGTATTCCAATTTAATTAATCATGGGTTTACTTGTGGTTAATTTGGTTGAGCTTTGGATATAGAAAATCATTCCTATGGTTTTTGGTGTCCAATATAAAATCCTTCTTTTCTTTCGAAATTAATGTCGCTCTTGTTGTTCTCTCGGGAATGACATCAAATGGGGGAGAGTTCTTTTGAACTTGTGCTTAATGGTAATATCTTGCGGGGAGTGCGGCTGTGGAATATTATAGGGGTTATCTTGTATCTTAAAACTCCTTGATGAATGTTGTTAGCTTCGGCTATTAGATTGCATCTAAATTAAGTTGTATGTATTTTTTTCTTTTGGTCATGAAATGTCTCTTGTGGAAATTTCATTATGATCCCACTCTTGTACCTTTGCCAATTTTATTGACAAAAAGGGGGAGAAATATTGTAGTTCACACTACAAATATATATGGTTTTCGGATCATTATGTAAGGGGGAGTGGTTTCCATGATCGAGATGGAGTATTGACTAAGGGGGAGTGATACATATCACCGTAGTATTATTGTTGAAGTCGTGATACAATTGGACTTTGATGTTATATAATAATACTATGACACTGTATAATAATGATCGAGAATCTCGATTTCTCTCATTGTTATAGCTACGGATCTTCAACAAAGATGGTGCTAAACTTACAACCTTTGAGATCATTGGAGTACTTGGAAGGACGAAGATTTCAAGGAACGTTGAAGATTAGACTATGGAATAAGAGCCACTAAAGTTTATCTTTTTTGTATTCCATATGTATTAATAGTTTTGTCACTAAAATTGACAAAGGGGGAGATTGTTAGAGCATAGACCTCGCATGCGTTGCTATCTCAAGCATGTTTGTCAATGTTAGAGATCAAAACTATAAGTCTTAATTTCTAGCCTACATAGCTAAGTTTCGGACTAGGATAGAAAAGTGTAGTTGAGCTCAAGGACTTCATGGCGATTCATCATACAACGACGAAGATCTATACAAGGAACCGTGGAACTTCATCAACAAAAAGGTATGTGGATACTTGAACTTATCTATCACTCAAAAGTCTATCTCTTTTATATCCTACTTCTTATGAGACAAAAGTCGTATGCTATATAAACTAGATCATACACATTTGACATTTCTAGCTGAGCATTCATTGCTTATCTTTTATCTCGAAATCGTGTATTGGTAAAGCGTTTTGCTTTGATCAAGTTAATTTTCACCTAGTGACGAAAGTCATGAAAAGTTTCAATCACTTTGAGAATTGCTCTGACGTGAATCGGTCTGTGAATAACGGCTACATAGCGTCCTCTGAGAATGTATCAATGATTGAAATGAGAGTTTAGATTACATAACCATGTATCCTTGAACCGAAGTTTTCGAACTTTGTTGATCAAGAGAAATCGGGAGGATTGTGGAATTGGCTTGCCAAGTCCACAAACCTAATTCGCAAACTCATTCCGCGAACTGTCGGAAGTTCTCGACCGATAATTTCTGCTGGGATTTTCCAAAACTCGTTTGTGTGCTAAGTCCGCGAACCCAGTCCGCGAACTTGCTAAAGTTCTCTTTCCGAGAATTTCTGCTAAGTTTGCAAAATTCAACCGATTAACTTAAGTCCGCGAACTTGTTTGTGAACTTAAGAGGTTATGATCTAAATATGTGCTCTGAACATGAAACATTAAATTACTAAGGAATGCTTTATGCAAACCGTGGCTATAATGTTCATGAGCCGATTCAATCGAATCGAATCATCTTTGTTTCAATTGTGTTTTGTGTAGTTACATAAGATCTCATAGCAATTGATCAACTCTTTAACTAGTTTATTTGAGTCAATTGAACTAGTTATGGTGAAGAAGAACAAGGTTAATATGAAATGATCATATGGTTAACCTTTTGGGTTAATATGTTGAACCAACATACACGTACACGTTTGGAAAAATATGTTTATTATCAAGTCTGTGATTTTGGGTTACAACAATTCTTGGTTGTGGGTGAGATCAGCTAAGGAAATCAAATGCGCAGTATCCTGCTGGGATCAGAGTCGTAGGAGTACAATTTTACCTTGGATCGGTGGGAGACTGATTGGGGTTCAGCTATAGTCCAGTCTGAAGTTAGTTTGCAGTAGGATAGTGTTTGTAGCGGCTTAATACAGTGTGTATTCAATCTGTACTAGGTCCCGAGGTTTTTCTGCATTTGCGGTTTCCTCGTTAACAAAATTTCTGGTGTCTGTGTTATTTCTTTTCCGCATTATATTTTATATAATTAAAATAATACAGGTTGTGCGTTCGTGATCATCAATTGGAAATCCAACCTTTGGTTGTTGATTGATATTGATTGATCCTTGGACATTGGTCTTTGATACCGTCCAAGTTATCTCTCTTTGATAAAGACTCGCAGATTTCTATTTGCTTGAGTAAAGATCAAATCGAGAGATTGAGATAATAACTCCTTGAGATACTTTCTATCTAGATTGAGTCTGACTCTCTATTTGACTCTCTAGCAAAGTGTTTCGGAGTTAATCCATACAGATTGCTAATCGAAATATTGGGTGGTGTTGTTAGACCCCTGATTTTTCAGTGTTGAAGAACCGAAAATCATCGACGTTTATGCTCTGATTGATGATACGCCACCTAAGACAATAAAGCTGAAGAAGCTAGAAAATCTCAAACTCTGGAAATACTACACCGAGGAAGAAGAACATGTCCTTTGTCCATTCTTTGAGCAAGCTACAGAAAGGTTTGTAACTCTGTAAAAAATTGTTTGTTTATTTATAGGTATAAACTATCATAGTTACAGTTTGAAACTATAATACTTCAAGAAATAGTACATTATGTCATGTCAGGGAGTTAACCTAATCTTTACAAAATGCAGTGAAATAGCAATAAGATTTTTTTTCAACAATGAAGTGGAAGAGATAGTCCATGGAAGGCATATCCAAGCTCTGATGGATGACCAAAACATAAACAGCGAGGTTATTGATTACTACATCAACATGCTGAATTCAAAGATGAAATATCCATCTAAGACGCACTACTACGGAAAGAAGCACTGAATTCTGTCTACAGATGCTTATGTAAGTAACAAAAACTTTTAATCTGTCTTTTCAATAACTTGTTACATCAACTTATTTAACAAAAAATCTTAAACTGCATCATATTTAGTTCTATATTAGGTGAGATGAAACAATTTAGTGTGATAGGGATGGTTCAAGTATATGTAGTTGCAGGAAATCCTACACTACACTCCTCATATGATTTCATTATTGATCAACTCATTTTAGGTTTATATTCTTAATTTTATTAATTAATCTTTGAATGTTCTTACAAGAAAAGATAAAGAAATCAAGAATGATCTCTATTCTAAACTTTCTCTCTCCTATTTACTTGTTTCTTACTCAAAAAAGCTTTCCCTTCCCTTTACAACTCGAACGACTATTTATAAGGAAATACATAGTGGATGACACCTAATCTGTCCTTTATTTTCGGGTATGGTTTGCGACATTCTCGCAACCTTACAGATGTTAATTTCGCAAACTCTCTAATTTTCGCAGGACTATCATATCTTTCTCGTGATCTGAGATGACGTCATTTATTTTATCATTTCTGAAATTGTTCTGCGACGTTGTTGTACTGTGTCACTGATAATTTCACTGAAATATTGTCATTGCGAGATTCTGATCCTACATCTTGCCTCTTATTATATCTTCTCTGCAAAGTAGAGAATGATGTGAGAAATATCGCAGCTGTTCATCTTTTCATATTCTACATTTATGACAGTACTCTCTCTTCCATTTGTTTCTTGATACGTCTTCTTTAACCACTGCTTTTCAACCGCTCACGTCTTTTCGTCTTAATGGTGTTTATTTCTTCGAGTAAAAAATCTCCTTTATATACTCTTCTTACTCCTTTTTTCACTTTTCTTTTTACTTTCTCTTCTATTTTTATTCTCTCATCTCTGCAACTCTATTATTCTTCTGCAAATTCTGCTGCTGTAATTTTTTTTTCTCCTTCAATCCTCTTACTTTACATACATTCTCATACTCTATATTCAAACATGGATCCAAATGGTCATAGATATGAGAAGAATTTACAAGATGTCCAAAAAGATCTTGCTGATAAAGGTTACACACTCTCCACCATTCCTGGTGAGAATGCCAAATCAATTCTTTCTGTCAAACTTTTCTCTGATCAACATTGTGATGATCAATCATAATTTCGCTAGGTCAGATTCTCGCAGGTCTCCCTATTCCTCTTTATAACCCAGATCTTCCTTTATTTTATGAAATTCTCGCTCACTCGGGATTTTCACGAGCTATCTTCCAACTGAGTGGGGACTGCATCCGTCTGATGCTAGAGTTCGCTAATCGTAGTGCTGGTAAAGGACCTCTGTACTCCAAATAACTTAGGGATCCTAAATTCGCAAACCTAGAGATAGTTGATGAGAAGTATACAGTAGCGAATTTCTTTGAGAACTATGAACTTATCTCCATGAAGAAAGAGAATACTCGCTGGGGTATTCGCTTAAAAAGGAAAGATAACATTGATGAAGCCAAAATTCTCATGAAAGATATTGACTGGCATTCTGGTAAAAACACAACTCCTCACCAATCCAAAGATGATAAATGGTGTGTTTTTCCTTTAATGCTAAAAGGACCCGATATTGCTGGGTCAAATATTCTTCCTGCGAATCTCGCTGCTTATCAACCTTGGGTTTTCTCTTGGCCCGAGAAGGAGAAAGAGGTATGTTTCTTCCCATTTAACTCATTTTATATTTCTTTATTGATTTTTATTATTCTGTTCGCTAACTCTTGCGACATTCCGCAGATCCAAAAACTGAAAGATAGTTATAACAGGACTGGGAAATCTAGTACTCTGTTAGCTCTTCGCTCATACACAGATGAGGTAAGAAATTTTCTCTTATGATTTTAAATATTACTGTTACTTCCATGCTTCCATTTCTCATTTCTATATGTGTGTGAAGATTATTGTTGAAGTAGAAAAGTCTGCTGATGTTGCGAAGATTGGTGATAAAGGTAAAGGTGCTCTTCGCAGGGAAAAATCAACTGGTCCTCCTCCAAAGAAAAGGAAAGTTCGTTCTTCTTCTCCTTAAAATATTCCTCCTCACGAAATTCCGAAAGTGATAAGGGTGATGAGGACAACGATGATCTTGCTGCAAGTGAAGATTCTCCACCTGAATCTTCTATGGCTAAGCTATCTGGCCTCTTTTCTGATTCTCTACAAGGAATGGGAGATAACCAATTCACAGATACCTGCAAAGCTCTCGCTACCCTTTGCGATGTTCCTTTACTGGATGGTGATAGCTCTCTTCGTGGAGTTTCTAGATCAGTGACTCCCGATTTTTTGCATTCTCTCAATAGTCTGGTATATTTTTATCCTTTTACTTCTTCATTTTTATAATTCAAAATTTCTTTCTATATTAATATTTTTTATATTTTTTCGCAGGTTGGAAAAGCTTCTTTTGCTGTTGCCTCAGATCTAGAGAGAAGACGTGAAAATCTTGAAAAGAAGAATCTTCAATTTCGCAAAAAGAATGAAGAATTGGAAGCTGAAGTTAAAGGTCTTCGCGAGAAAAATAGACAATTAGAAATTGATTCTTCGTCGTATAAGAACAAAATCTCTAGTCTTCAGCAAGCTAATAATCAGCTTTACGGTATGTTACTTTTCTCTTTTCCCTTTATTCATTCATCCTGTTGTTTTATCTTATTTAAATGATCCTTTTTGCAGACGTTTATGATCTTTCTGATGAAGCTACCCTTCTTCGTTCATTTCCTAATGCCTTGGATAATAATACCCTTCTTGAGCGTCTTAACAATTCCTTAAATAACTTCTCAAATGATAGAATTTCTTTTCTTTCTCTAAATGAGCTTAGATCTAAATTTCGCCTCTTATAAATTGACCACAGATCTAGTTTAGGCTTAGCCAACCGATTTAAGCGTCTCCTTCTTGATTCTAAAGAGAAAACCAATGAGTTAAGAACCAAAATTAGTGGTCTTATAGATGATAAGGATCGCATCTCTGATCAAGGTGCCAAGGCTCTGGCGAGGTTCCAAGAGGCTCTTATTGAAGTTCAATTTGAACGAGATGAAGCTAACCGCAAAAATATCGAACTCTGCGAATGGGAAAATCAAATTCGTTCTCGTCCTCTTATAAGTAGTGAGGATGAATTTGTTTGGGCTGCGAAAATCTTAGATGATGCTAGAAAAGACTTAGGTGTAAATGTTAGTCTCCAAGTTGAGCATACAACCTTGACTGGAGATATGATTTCTGATAGAGAAGGTTACTAACTGCTCTTCTTTACTAATCTTTTGCTTCTTATGAATTCTCATCAAGTTAATAATTGATTGTCTTTTGCTCGCAGATTCTGAAAATAGATATCGTGAAAAGATTAAGGAACTCGAAGCTGAAAAAGAGGAACTCGCAAAGAATATTTCTTCTCGCAACGACAAGTATTCTAGATTAAAGAATCAAATCAAGATCACTGTTGCGAATTTTAAGAATGATGCTATGCATTTTCGCAATCAAACTATCCAAATGGTTTGTGATGATCATAATATCCCACATTATGATTGTCCTTGTCTTTTGGAAGAAATCCCACAGAATACTCCCAGTTTGATTATCTCTGATAGCGAAGCTGGCGATGAAGAATCTGATAGTGATGGAAGTTCTGATGGTGATGAAGATTCTGACGCAGACGAAGAAGGGAACACGTCTGATGAAGATAATGAAGGATTAACCAAGAAGTAGTCTTTATTTCTTTCTTTGATTCTTTGTAATACTTGTACATTTGTTTCTTCTTTATGTATATTTGTGTTTCTTTCATTCTGCATTAATTAAAAAATTTCTTCTTTGCAATACAATTAATCAATATAATCATTAATTCTTGAATCTTTGAGTAGATCTATCATATGGAGACAAATAACATTTTCTAATTTCATACATTCCCATACTTGCCTCTGTTCTTTGAATCCAAATGACAGATTTCATTAAAAAATTCTTATTGTATAACTTCGCAATCTTGTGCGAAGTGAATTTTGTTTCTTTTCAAAATCTCATTCCTGTGTGGTCTTATTTTGCCTTCCTAATTAAAGGTCTTATTATGCCACCTCTTGTCATTGCGACAAAATCGCAGGACGTCCTTGCACTTTCATGCAAAAACCCATTGATCTTGCCTTAACTTTTTCTTTTGTATTATGGCCTCTTCAGGAATGTTGCGCAATATGACAGGCCTAAATATTCTTGCGAAAATAAAACCCCATTACATTGTCGTCTTGCGACGAAATCGCAGGACGTCTTCGCACTTTCATGCGAAAACCCATTGATCTCGTCTTATCTTTTTCTTTAGTATTATTGCCTCTTCAGGATTGTTGTACAAATATGACAAGCCTTAAGCCCCATGACATTTGCGTATTAAGACACTTATCATCTCCCTAATGGAGGGTGCCGCCCTTATCTCCCACCTGGTTGCCCCTTCAAGGAGGCGTACTTCTACCATACAAGGTTAGCTCCTCCCATCCAGTCTTAACAACAACCAGTTGTTTTTGCAGCCTCTTATGCCTTTTACCTATAGGGTTTATAGTTACGAGACTGCACCCTAAGTGAGGTTTTCTTCAGGCCGAGTGCAGTATAAGCCAAGACTTGTCAAGAATGGCAAGGTACGCTTCAAACGTCCCTGGCACTCTTGACTCAACCGTGTACCTCGGCGCCTTGATCAGATCTGCACTCCTTGGGAGAGTCCTTATTACCTTAGTTGCCCAACCCAAGTCATATGCTTAAGCTGAGAATCCAAGGTGCCTCTCCCGGATGGGCTTCATTGACCCCAAATCTCCATGACTCAGGTTTCGGTGGCGGTGTAGCCTTTCCCTGAGCCATGCAATAGGTACCCCCTTATATGACGTACTTTAGGTCTTACATTTGCCTCTTGCGAAATTGTATTCGCGAACTAGGGTGTACGCCATAAAGGGTCGCCTCTTTCTCTTTTGTCATTCTTCTCTAATTATTTTCTGTAAAATTCATTAACTCTCCGAGAGTCTCGCAAATCATCATATTGTATCTGAATTTCGCAATCTCAATTTTGCCATTCAATCAAATGTATTTTTGAGAATTTTACTTATTGCGAGAGTATCGCAACAACTTAATCATTCATACATTTCTTGTTTTTATTACCTTTGTCATCCTCTGCTTCTTTACTATTGTCTTCTACTACTTCCTTAGTAGTGGTATGTTCATTATTTTTATTCTAAGCTAGCATTAATTTCGCAACATCTCTTCTCCTTTCCTTTCGATTGTATCCACCATCAACCTCTCACTTCTTTGTACATATTTTATTTTGTGTCGCCAGTTTTCCTTGTTTGCTCTTCCTTCGCAAGATTCTATCTCAGTTTCGTAACACCTCTTTCCTTCGACCCAATCTCCCTTTATGATTCCTACACCATTTGGTGAGGTAATTTGATGCACTGGTGGAAAGTTGAAGCTACACCTAGAATCACATGTAGCCAAGGTCGACCAATTAACGCATTGTAGGGTGATTCTACATCAACGACACAGAATGAGATTTCAGAAGATATTCCCTTCAATGGAATTCGCATAGTAACCTCCCCTTTAGGCTTATTAGCAGCGCC
Source organism: Papaver somniferum (assembly GCF_003573695.1). Classification (NCBI taxonomy): domain Eukaryota; kingdom Viridiplantae; phylum Streptophyta; class Magnoliopsida; order Ranunculales; family Papaveraceae; genus Papaver; species Papaver somniferum. Next base: position 224,840,742 of record NC_039364.1, on the reverse strand, counting down.
ATTAAAACCATATATCTTATATGTTGATGGTATAAGATCATCGTCTCTTCCACCCATGGTTTTATAAGTATGATAAAATAAGATGTTCACAGAGCTTCCAGTATCGACTAGAATTCTATTGATTGCCCATGAATCTTCAGCTTCATCATCCTCATCTTCTTTCGGTTTTGGATTAATTTCTAATTTTATTACCAATGGATTGTCATGCACCTCTTCTCCTTCGGGAATTTCTTCTGCGGTAAAAGAAAGGATCTGTTTCTGCCATTCCTCTAGTGGCGAGATTTTCACAATATTCATAATTTATCTTCCATCATTATCTCTTGCGAACAATCTACTCAAAATATTATCATGAAAATCTTCAATTGTCTTATATGAATGTACAATAGAGTGACAGAATAGATTTTTTGCTTTTGCACCAACTTCTATGAAGAATGTTTCTTTCTTTTTCATCGTATTCACTTTGTGATGTTTTGGTGGTGGTGGCAGTGGTTGAGATTGCGGATGCCCTACCAGAAAGTCGTTTAGTTTTCCTTGATCTATCATTCTCAAAATAATTCTTTTTACATTTCTGCAATCATTTGTGGTATGTCCATGAAAATGATGATAAGAACAAAACTCATGACTTCTGTGGTTTGGAGGTGGTTCCGTTCCCATGTTCCATGGTGTTGGTATATTCTCCATCAAGATTATAGCTTCCCATATCTTCTCCACACTTGCATTTATAGGTGGCATCTTGATTTCTTTCCATATCACCTTGTGACCTCCTTGTCCTTTATTATAGTTTTGTCTTTGACCTCCATAAGTTTCTTGCGGTTGATCGAGTCTTTGAATCTTGTTATTTCCTCCACGATTGTAGAAATTTATTTCTCTTTCATACTCTTCTTGATCTCGGCTCCCCATAGCTACCAGTTTCTGTTGATTGTTACTTGTCAGCTTCTCTTGTTGTACTTGCGAAGTATTCGCCAATGTGTTTATTAGCTTGGGTAATAAGCTTGCATTCGCTGTTTGTGAGATGGTGTTCGCAACTGGATATGATTCCATTTCATTTTGCCTTTCCTCTAGAGCAATGTATTCTTCTTGAAGTTCTCGCAATTCAGTCATTGTGATCGTATTCTTGACTCTGAAAATTTGGACATACAATAGGTTTGTTGCAAACATAACATTGATAAATGATAATATGAGATATCTCTCATCTACACGGCCAGCCATTTCGCTACACATAGTTCTCCATCTTTTAGTCAGGTGTTTCAAACTTTCGCCAATCCTTTGTTTTAATCCAAACACATCTTCTATACCAGGTCGTGAGGAATTATTACTTATATATGCCCCCAAGAATGCAGTCTGCAAATGATTGAAGGAGGTTATTGTATTCTTTGGTAAACCTTCAAACCATTTTAACGCTTCTCCTGTTAAGCTGGATGCAAAATATTTGCACAATACAACATCATGATTTTCCCATTGTAACATGCACCTCACATAGGCTTTATTGTGCTGAATTGCACAAGTTGTTCCATCGAAAATGCTGATTAATGCGGGCAAATTGCATTTCGGTGGTATTCCTCCTAATTGTACTTCCCTTTTAAATGGAGTTTTCGCAGCTTCTTCTATTGCTTCATCCAATTGTCTTCTACCTACTTCTCTTCTGTTATTTAGCATTCCTCTCATTTCTTCTAATTCTTTCAAGATTTGTTTATTTACACCTGAATGTTGATCCATTGGTCTCTTTAGTTTTGCCTCTCTTCTTCTGCGTTCACGTCTATCTTCTCTCGCGAAATTTTGCATCTCTTCTTCATTATCCTCATCTCGTCTTCTTCTGCGATTATCTTCCTCATCTCTATCTTGAATTCGCACATGATGATGCCTTTCATTTTCCCCTCCATGACTTTGTTCATTTCTTAACAATTCAATTCGCTGTCTTTCAGCCATTCTCTTTACTCTATCATACTCCTCATTGAGATTACTGTTATTCTGGCTTTGTGTACGCCTTGTTTCTCGATTGTCATGATTATTCTGGAAAATTGTCTCCTGAAGCTCTTGTTCTTCCATTTCCGCTCTCAATCTTTCACGTTCGCAGATTAAACGTGCTTGTTCAGCACAATGTCTTTCAATTTCTTCTTCAATTGTCTGTTGATTTCTTTGAGTTTCTCTCACATGTAAAATTCTTCTTCCTTCCTCTTGATTTCCTTCGCCATCTTGGTTATTTTGTCCCTGATTTTGTCCGTTCTCTTGATTTACACCAATTTGCCCATCATCAAAAGTTTCATTTTGTGGAACGTAACGATCATCAGTTCTTTCTCTATTTTCGCGATATTCTTCATTAGGATTTGATATTTCTTCTTGAATATTGTTTCCAGCATTGATTGTGGGTGAATTTTGCCTCATTTCTCTTCTAGTCGATCTTGAATATGATTTTGTAATACTTCTCGATCTTCTATTCTGTAGTCTTATATTCTCCATCCTTAATTCGTGATTTTGCCTTGTTAAATTTGCACGTTCTTCTGCCTCAGCTCTTTTTTCTTCATGTATTCTTCGTCTCAATGTTTCTAACGCTCCAATTTCCTCATCTCCATGAATTATTCCTTGATCTGCTTCTTGATTTCTCTCTTCGTGTCTATAATTTCTGTTTTGTTGCTCTTCTTCTATTTCTTCTGCTGAATTTGATCGCCAAGTGTGTATGCTCACCCTGCCATAATCTGTATTCCTCTCTTGAACTAGTGTTTGTTGAATTGGTGGTTCAATTTGATTTTCTCTATTATTTCTCATTCTAGTAGATTCTCCCATTTCACTTCTTTCTCTTCCAGCAATTCTTTTGCTTCTTCTAACAATAGTCGGTTGTTCAGATGTATTTCTTCTTCTAGCCATTTCTTCAATGTTAACAGTATTGCAAGAAATTATGAAAAATTCTTAATCAATCACTCTAAATTTTCACAAATCTCAATATCGATCTTTAGCCTTTTCTAGAATAATATTCATCACGTCCATGTTTCTAGCGCCATTTGTAGTTGCAGGAAATCCTACACTACACTCCTCATATGATTTCATTATTGATCAACTCATTTTAGGTTTATATTCTTAATTTTATTGATTAATCTTTGAATGTTCTTACAAGAAAAGATAAAGAAATCAAGAATGATCTCTGCTCTAAACTTTCTCTCTCCTATTTACTTGTTTCTTACTCAAAAAAGCTCTCCCTTCTCTTTACAACTCAAACGACTATTTATAAGGAAATACATGGTGGATGACAGCTAATATGTCATTTATTTTCGGGTATGGTTTGCGACATTCTCGCAACCTTACAGATGTTAATTTCGCAAACTCTCTAATTTTCGCAGGACTATCATATCTTTCTCGTGATCTTAGCTGACGTCATTTATTTTATCATTTCTGAAATTGTTCTGCGACGCTGTTGTACTGTGTCACTGATAATTTCGCTGAAACATTGTCATTGAGAGATTCTGATCCTACAGTATACATGATGAATAAATAAATAAATTATTATTGTTATCTGTCAAAAACAAACTAATGTCAATAATATGATGCAGCAAATAATGAGGGGCGCAGTAGCTAAAAAAGATGCAAGGATAGTGGATGAATGTGGGATTCCATGTAACTTAAAGAATAATTACCCAGTGAAAGACAGTGACGCATTACTGCTCATACCAATGTGTCTCATAGACAGGAATAAGAAACCATTCCACTGGGTGCTTCTTGCGTTAATAGGTGGAAGATGGTTAGTTTTCAACTCCATATATCACAACCCAGGATACAATGTACAATATTCGGTCATGGTACAACCATTGACTGATGTCCTGAACAGAATGGGAAAAAGAGATATTGAGACAGGTGAAGCAGTAAGTACACATTTTGAGCACTACCCGGTACCACAACAACAAGGGTTGGACTGCGCACTTGACATCTGTTTATTCATGAAATGTTTGGTGAAGCGTGGGTACTGCTTTGATCTAAATGGTAGTAACATTAAATACCATGAGAAGATAAACAGGAAGAGAGTGAAGATTGCTGCTAGAATGTTAGCTGAATTTAGTGCATGGAAACCAACTTTGGTAATTCAACACACCAGAAGAAGATAAGCAAAGAGAACAACTTACCAACTCAGTCGAATAGGTTAAGGAAGCACAACAACTTAACGATTTGGTTGAAGAAGTGATCAATGTACAAGATTTTGTTGAACCATTAGATTAGTGTAACACAATGTTTTGACAAATTTGGATGTAAGTATGCTGATTTGAAGTTAGTTTGAAAAGACATATTATATTTACCGTTTATGTTCTGAAACAATTTGGATGATATGTTTAGTACTGGTTTATTATGAATTAATATTACTATTAGTTTGCTTTATTGATTTCTATCCATCTATATAAATGAATAGTTTTGTTATCAATTGAATGAATGTTGGTAGTAAAGATTACAGGTATGCAAAGCTAATGGAGTTAACTTGTATATATAGATAAAACCATACAATTTTTTTTCTTTTTATTGGGCATCAACAATGGAAATTGATACATGAATATAATCAATGGTTTGTTGATACTGTTTACATAACCATTCTCTTTTTATTGGGCATCAACAATGGAAGTTGGTACATGAATATGTTAAACAATGGTTTGTTGATATGGTTTACATAACCATTCTCTTTCTATTGGGCATCAACAATGGAAGTTGATACATGAATATGGTCAACAATGATTTGTTGACTGTTCTTTTTTATTGCATCAACAATGTAAGTTGATACATGAATATGATCAACAATGATTTGTTGATACTTTTTACATAGTACTTTTTCCCTGTAAAAACCAGTAAGCCTGGAACCTGCAAACATATATACACTGACAAGAATAACATTCATAAACAAAAGAAAATGTATATCATTAAAAACATAACAAATCCAACAAGCAAAATAGGAAAAACAATAAAAAGAGCTAACATCCATGTTAATCATCCATAAAGTAGCATAAAAAAGTAAAAAAAAAAAGTTCAGAAAAATAGGGAAATTTCAGAACAACATCCTCCTCAAGAAGTTGATCATTCTAGAATTAGACTCCTTGCGGAAGACTGGTGCACGAGGAGCCAAAGGAGTTCTGCGACATCTACGACGGTTGTGGAAGGAAACTCTTCCACACTGACCACACTTCCTCTTCTTGCGAACTTTCTCTCGACATACCCTATACCTTGAAGTAGTTGGCCTTCCAGATGACTCACGACCGCCATTGGGAGGCAAAACATAACCTTCCTCATTGATTTTAGGCGGACTCTCACTGTCGGGAATAGGATAGATAGGACGAGCATACAGACCTATATAGTACTCGGTGGTATAATATGGTATGATGTACTTGTAAGGTTCATCTGGCCCAATCTGCAACATCGCTTTCATCGAATGGGTGCAAGGAAAACTATGATTATGCCACCAATTACAAGTGCAAGTCTTATCATCCAAGTCAACTAAGTGCTTTCCAGTAGGAGAAATGACCTCAAAAACTTTACAACTTGATCTCCGGAACTTGTAAAAACGACAATCAGTCACCCTCTTGTTGAGCCTAGCCTGCATCCAAGGAGTAAGCTTTCCAGTCCACTTAGCAGACTGCACCTTCCTCTTGTAGTTCTGCTCCATTACATATGCACGAATAGAATCAAGAATCTCAAGTGATGGAAGCCGCTTATCATGCTTAATCACACTGGTAAAACTATCAACAATGTTTGATGTGTTCTCACTGAACCTTTATCCTTGAAATGCATGAGCATCCCAGTTCTGGAATGAAATCTTTATCATCCAATCAATAACTGAATCCAGCTTAAGATTGTTCATACTCTTGGCAGCAGCATAAAACTTCTCCTTTGTTAACGCAGTGTAGCACTCTTCAAACAGCTTCACAGCAGTTTGCCTACTCTTTCCCTTTGGAACTGGAATATTACCTTTCATGTGATACAAACAGAAAGAATGGAAAGCTTTTGGAAAGACAAGAGGGACATGCTTCAAAAGGCCAGCTCCACGGTCTGATATGATGGTCAGTGGGCGGCCTTCACTGATAATACCCTTCAAATTGGTTAAAAACCATTCCCAACTGGCACAATTTTCACAGGGCTATTCCAAATGCAACTGGATAGATCTCCACAACAAACAAATAAACACCAAAAATTCACAAAGTGACCAATAAAACTGAAATACATGAACAAGTTATGGGGTGAACAACAAATATTATGTATCATGGAATCAACAAGTGAGATTATGGGATCAACAACTAACTTATGGGATAAAAACAACACATATTAGGGGATCAGCAAGTGAAACTATGGTATCAACAACTAACTTATGGGATCAACAACTGAAATTATAAGATCAACAACACATATTAGGGAATCAACAAGTGAAACTATGGTATCAACAACTAACTTATGGGATCAACAACTGAAATTATAAGATCAACAACACATATTAGGGGATCAACAAGTGAAACTATGGTATCAACAACTAACTTATGGGATCAACAACTGAAGTTATAAGATCAACAACACATACTAGGGGATCAACAAGTGAAACTATGGTATCAAAAACTAACTTATGGTATCAACAACTGAAATTATACGATCAACAACACATATTAGAGGATCAACAAGTGAAACTATGGGATCAACAACAAAAGTTATGGAAGTTATGCAATTAACAGAAACACTTAATAATTAAAAAATAGAAAAAAGATTAAAAAACATACCTTGGTTACCAGTTTTTCCGCAAGAAACTATAAGACCGCCCTTAAACTTCCCAGTGAGGAAAGTACAATCAATAAACAACATCGGGCGACAATACTTATTGAAACCAGTAATAGAAGCTTCAAAAGCAACAAAAAACCCCTGGAACTGCTTCGTTTCACCATCATACTCAAACTTGAAGACGCTACCAGGATTATAACGTTCAATTGAATCTTTATACCAAAGAAGGTCTGAATAAGACTTGATGTCATCACCCCAAAGAAACTCTTTAGTGAACTTTAAACCATGGTATGGCTGACTATACGTGAGATCAATACCATATTCCAGATGGAGCAGATCTTGGACATCAGATGCAGTCCTCTTCTTCTTTGATGCTCGAAATTCATCTATTAAGATATCCTTCAGACAAGACTTCGTCATCCTGACCTTTGCTGGATCGGAAGAAGCTAAATCACATGCATGCTCTTCGTTAAACGTCTTGCACTGAAACACACCTTTAGTATTGGCAACGAGAGACGCATGAAACCTCCAGCAACAAGATTGACTTTCCTTGTTAATACACCAGACATTGTAACGTGTCTTGTCACTCTTACGTATGTCAAGTTTGTAACCACTATGATATTCGTACTTCTTAACACTATCACGACAAACAATTTTACTCTCAAAAACCTGCCCTACTCCAGTTAAGATGTTGGCTCAAGCATCTGATTTCTTGGGGACCCTTTTGACCAGAGATGAATCATCCGTCAAATCTTCTACAATAGCCACATCGTTGTTTGAAACACAACTTGATGATGATGAAGAAGGAGAAACAAAAGAAAAAGATGGAACAGAATCAACAACAATCTTAAACTGGATGTTAAACTTCACCACATCGATACCTATGGAAATGCAGTAGTGAATGAAAAACCTCAACTCCAAATCGTGATTGATCACATGTGATTTTCCATCTACAGTGTAACCAAAAAGTACAAGGTCTTCAGGGACATAAGGCCAGTATTGTTTCACCACATTAATCATCTCGCTGACAGTAGTTGACTCCGAAACAGCATGAGATACAGTTAAATTGGATAAAGTGAACTCTGCAACAACCATCTTTGGCCTGCAACAAACATAACAGATCAACAAAAATAAAGTTGATACAACAAAACTGCATCAACAATGAAGTTGACACAACAAAACTGCATCAACAACCAGTATTGATACAGTAAAAAAGCCATCAACAAAACATAATCAAAAATTTATTCAGTAATTTGCATCAACAATGAAAGTTGATCCAACAAAAAAGCATCATAAAATCAATGTTGATACAAATAAAAGAGTCATCAACAAGCATAATCAGAAATTTATCCAGGTTGTTTGCATCAACAAATGAAAGTTGATTCAACAAAACTGTATCAACAACAAATGTTGACACAAAATAATCTGGATAATGTACAAAACTTCAGTGTCAACAATGAAAAAATATGTCAACAACAGCATAAAAAACATCATAAAATGTTACTTCATATCATATTAGCATGCAATCAGTGCAAATGTGAACCTGCAACATGAAATACTACATAAACATACATGCTCCATGTTAAGAAAAATCACTGTAAGCAATAAGAAAAGTCATAAACCTAAACTAAGGTACAAATTCATTACGTCGCACATCACTCGGGGGCTGCGCCCCCTCGTGAAAGTTATATTCACTGTCGAATATTAGATAGTAGACTAAGATATGTAAACATAGTTTATCAACACTAAATTGTAACTTCTAATTGATTACACTAACATCTAAGTAAGTTAAAATTATACCAAAACTGATTCATCTACACTCAGAATTCTAAAAAATAATTCTTCAAGACTTAGTATTGTCCAAATAATAACACTAATAATTCATCCACATAAATGCAAAACTACATTAAAACAACAAAACACAAAAATATCAACAAAACTCATGAATTATAAAGCTAACATTGAATCATGAGCAGATGTAAGTAAAAAAACAGAAATTCAAAAAACAAAAACCGGATATTGCAGATTAAAGAATTGAATAATACCTGTTTCAGAGATGAATAAAAATTTCGAATTCAAATAATATGCAAATGAACCAATCAATCCAGTAGAATCAATCACGGAGAATTAATCTTCCAAAAACTCGTTCTCTGCAACATAAAAAACACAAAAATTGAATTTAGAAATTGAAGATTTAGAAACTACAAATTGAACATGCAAACATAATATAAATTTCTACCCATCTTCAATAACTAATCACCGTTACCAATTTGTTGCAGAAAAACAGATTGAGAAATTTCGATTGAATATGTGGTTGATGAAGAAACTCAATTCAGATCTCAGATTTAACTGATCAAAAGATTAAATCACTGAAAATAGATTTAGTATAAGAAGGAGATGATGAATGAGCTGAAGGAAAAACTTCTCGTGATTAAAAACCTAGAATTCGTAGAAAAATTTTCGAATTTTTTTTCCTGAGCTGACGAACTGATTTACTATCTCTCTCGAACTGATTCTCTCTGTAGATCGATCAAAATAGGTTTATTAGAAGAGGAAGATGATGAATCAGCTGAAGGAACTGATTGAAAACCTGGATTTGTTAGAAATTTTTTCGAATTTGTGAGCAGAAGAACTGAATCTCTCTCTCTCTCAATCAGATTTTCTCTCTCTCTCTCTCCAGTTACGTTTCTTTCCGTTGATAACTGTATTTCGGAATTAGAGTAATAAGTATATGAAGGGTATAATTGTAATCTCATAAATTCCTTAATGGACCCCTGATGGGCTTTGGATGGAGAGAGGTATATTTATTGTGTGACAAGGGAAATTGTGAAGCCCGTGAAAAAGGAGGGCATTTATATAATTCCCACTATAAAATATGTATTGGAAAACATAAACCGTAAAGAGTAAAATAAAAACAAATATATGATAATGTCAATTAAGATATTTTGTTTAAGATACCTACGATATATGTATTGAATGTAACTAGAAATAACCCGTGTAGTAACGACACTGGTCTGACCATGCGTTGTCTGTGTTACTGAAAAAAGTTACATTTTGTAGTGCAATTGTGTTTGGTTACAAAAAAATTAAGCCTAAAAAATAGGCTTAAGCCATCCCAAGTCAAGCCAATTTGTTTTCAAGCCACCCCAACATTCATTTTCTGGTTCCGCCATTGGTCGTGCAGCCACCTATTTATGAGACAATTATATTTTGTATCGTGCATGAAATCAACCATCTATATGAGTGAAAAGCGACAACCTGGTCCTTAACATATACATAAGATTGTATTAAGTTATATAAATTACAACTGACCGAAGATATTTAGGTGGAAAGTCCCCGACAATACCAACAACTATCTAAGACCGTTCATGATGGGGTTACAAAAATTTTTCATGAAATGGATTACTCCCAAAACAACCGAGAACTAACTTAAAACACCAATGACCGTAAAGTATAATGCATTCGTAATATCTTCATGGTCATTATAATTAGCCCAATATATACCACAAATAATAGAAAAGTTAATACAATGCAATTATTACATAGCCTCAGAAGTATAGCGACATAAAAAGAGAAAAACCTTCGATATTTATGACCAAAAATATAAACTTGCAATCTAGTGGATGTTTCTCATCACATCTAATCTTTTTAACCTATTGGTTGGTAGAGTCCGAGGCACAATCTAAGTTTTCAACAAAGGGGGATGGATGATAAAATTAAAAGACACTAATGGAAATAAAATACACATAATTCATCTTTCAAAATGATAGAAGATTACTATGATCTAAGACTTTTTATATTCATTTATTATTACTCTATATAAGATCCATATAGTAGACAGTGATATGCAAATCATATGAAATCAAACTTGGTAGCACCGGTCAAGAAAAGCAAAAATAGAAGTTAGTCTTGTTTCGTTTTAATTAAGAACACACTTTCAATAATAATATATCAGAAAAAATGATTACCTAAGAAGTTACCAACAATACTAATATGCTTAAAAAAAAGAAAAAAAAAAGAGAGACTAACAAATCAAAATGAAGAAACTCTATTTTGAAGTCTTATAATAGTTTATTGCAAAGAGACTGGTAAACAAAAGTTTCACCGTTTTGGACCGTTCCACAAAAAGATCATAATGTATTGGAACCGGCAAAAACCGAAGCAAGCAAATCAAACTTAGAAGATTACACATATAGGGAGAAAATAAAAGAACTTTAATTAGCCTAAATAAATGGAAAATATACAATGTGAAGAAAAACAAAAGGGGTACATGAAAATGATTTCTCTCTTAATCAAGGTAAAGTCTTGCATTAGCCTTAAACACAAATAAGTAATATTTTTTTTTTTTGCAAAACCTTACTCCATAACATAGCCAAAACAGAAATCCTTACAAATCTTGTGAGAAATGGATTATAAACAAAATGCAATCCGTCAAATATCTGAGAAATTTACGTACATTGGTAAAAAAAATTGTTAAAGAAAGAAAAACATAAAAAAGAACCCGTAATAGAGAATTCAACCAAATACAATCATGAATGAAGAAACACAAATCGCCTATTACCGTGAAATAAGTGTCCATTTGCAATAAGTAACAAAATAATAGTTGTGTCATACTTCTAATCAATTCAAAATTATAATTAAACATATAATCCCCTGACGTAATCAATAAAGTATGTCACTCCATTTTATTCATTATCATAACCCAATGAAAAGTCTTTACCAGATATTAATTTATTGGAATCTTTATCGGGATAAGTGGATTGAGATTCCTATAGATTTGTAAAGATAACTGTATTGTGATCATAACAAATAATCATTGAGAACAACAAAAAGTCACATACAGATATACTATCAAATGAATCAATAATATGAATCCCTCAAGTACAAAGTTACTCATCTTTACAACAACTATTGACTTCTATAAAACTTCAAATTGTCAAAAGATTCCTAATTTTATGCATACGAATAGAAGACGTTCTCATAACATTTCGAAAAAAATATGTGTCTTGGATATTTATGGTAGATTTTCTCATTTTATGCGCGAAGACTCTTCATATTTTGCACCCAAAAAATACATTTTTCTGAAGAAAGGGAGAAAACACAATATGTAATTTGAGAGTAATAATCATTTTTTTTACGGTTTACTTGTGTTTTTGATGAATCTTTTAAAAAGATAATTATTTTTTTATGCACAATTCTTTAATTTGTTAGAGATTAATATTATTATAATTTTGTTTTGTATATCATTGTTGGAGTTAAGTAAATTCTCTGACATTGATTCTTTCTACAGGATTAAAAGTTTTTTTCACTTGAGTGTTTTCTGTACAAATATATACATCATGCTTCTAACTACAAATTCTAAAGAACAGAGAATAATCTTAAATTTTTTGGATCACTTTTACCATTAATTTGCATTAATTGGACTTCCACTCATAACTTTTTTTAGCATTTAGTTATGAATGTAAATCCAAATTAGTGCAAATTCATAATGAGGAGAGGTTATAAATCATATGACCTTCTGATGTCTATTGCTAAGATGAGACTGGTATGGTTAGATCATTCGTTTGTCTCTCGAAATGTTATCCGACAGACGGTTGCTCAAAACCCATGTTGTTTTGTATTATATATTAACAAATAAAACACGTACAAGATAATGTCACTAACTACGAAAGTACTAGTCTTCTTATTATCAAAAAAAAATCGAACTCTTATATCAATGGAAAATCAAACTGCACTGACGCCTGTGTATATTTTTAGAGGATTATCGAGATGAGGATTGGCATACAAGTACTGGAGGAAATCCATGTAATTGAAGGATCGGAACTGTAAAGGATGATCTTTGTCTATCAGTTATTTTGGATTTCAACCGTTGCTCCATCATTTGGTGTTGCGAATATCGCGTAGGAGTGTTTATCTTTCCCTCATTTCATAAGCTAGCGACAACACTATTGTGTCTTTCCCTCCCATTTCTTTGTTGAAATATACATCTCTATATATTAAACATGTATTGCAAAACATAAAACCTAAAGAGTAAAATAGAAACAAATATATGATAATGTCAATTAAGATATTTTGATTAAGATACCTACGATATATGTATTGTATGTAATTAACAAATAAAACACGTAAAATACTTTCATCGTATTGCTTCAGATAAAATGAGAAGGAGTTTTATAGGTTCTATTAAGATTAATGGAGTCTTAACTGCTGATGAAAAAGAGATCAAGGGGGGCATTGCGAATTTCTTTCAGAAAATTTTCCAAAAACAAACGGCTAGAACAGTCTCTATGGAGAATATGAATTTCTTGAAGATTTCTGATGCACAAAAGTTGTGGTTAGAATTGGAAGTTGAGGAACGTGAATGCTTAGCTGCTATTAAATGTTTAGGCAAAAATAAGGCATCGGGGCCTGATGGGTTCCATATTAGCTTCTATGATTTATGTTGGGACATTCTAAAAGACGATTTAATGAATATTTTCAAGGAACTGCAGCAAAACATTTTTCAGGATTGGCGACTCAAAAGTACTTTCATTGGTCTAACACCAAAGAAGGATACAATCGAAGAAATTAAAGATCTCAGACCTATAAGTTTAGTCCATGGAGTGTATAAAATAATTTCTAAAGTTTTCACTGAAAGATTTAAAGTGGTTTTATCTTCTATCATTTCGCCTCATCAAACATCTTTCATTAAGAAGAGACAGATACTAGATGGGGTTTTAATTGCCAATGAATTGATTGATTCAAGAATAAGAAATGGAAAGCCTAGTTTACTTGTTAAGATATATTCTGAGAAGGCTTTTAACCATGTAAGTTGGTATTTCATTGATGAGATGTTCCTTCGGGTGGGCTTTGTCCAGAAGTGGAGAAAGTGGAATAGATGTTGTATGGAATTTGTCAAATTTTTCGTTCTCATTAATGGATCAGCAACAAATTTTTCACGAGTAAGAAAGGTATTTGCCAAGGTGACCCGTTATCACCTTTTCTTTTCCTTCTTGTTGGTGAAGCTCTATCATATATGATAACTCAATCTCAAGAACAAGGTTTAATTTCTGGTTTTCAAGTTGCTCCTTGAGGTAAGCTGATTAGTCATTTATAATTTGCAGATGATACTTTGTTATTTTTTGATGCTGATGTCGAACAAGTGAAGAAACTGAGATTAATTCTTCTTTCTTTTGAGATGCTTACCTGTTTGAAGATCAATTTGCAAAAAGTTGTATCTATGGTGTCGGTTTTGAGGTTTATTTAAGTCAATTTCCTTCTCTTCTTGGTTGTTATTGTGGTTGTTTGCCGACTACTTATTTGGGTTTTCCACTAGGGGACAAGAGCGGTGGAGTAGCCAAGTGAGATAGAGTTATTGAAAAATTTATCGCCAAACTTGCAGGATGGAAGAAAAAATTACTATCAAGAGCAGGTAAAATTACACTAATCAATAGTGTTCTCTCTAGCCTTCCAACTTATTATATGTCAGTATTTGTAATGCCTATGTCAGTGGCCAAGAGATTTGAGAAGTTAATGCGTGATTTTCTTTGGGATGATAAGAATGGAGGTAAGAAATTACGCTTGCTGAAGTGGAAAATTCTTTGTAGAAAGAAAAGCAATGGAGTACTTGGAATCAAAAATCTGAAAACAATGAATAATGTATTGTTAACAAAATGGTTGTGGAGATTTGCGACCGAGAAAGATGCCCTATGGAGAGATGTAATTATTGAGAAATATGGAGTGGATATTGTACAATGTCTTTCAAAGCACCCTAAATCCACATAGGTAGATCTGTCTGGAAAGGTATAATGAATTGTAGAGAATATTTCAAGAAACATGTCAGATTTAAAGTCAATAATGGAGTGCAAGTGCAATTATGGTGGGATAATTGGCTCTCTAATACTCCCTTGTTTTCAAGATTTCCTACTTTGTTTTCTGCTGCCAGATCCAAAGACTAATATGTGGTTGATGTATGTAAAGAAGAGGGTGGTGTACTAGTTTGGGATCTGTTGTTACCTAGAAGATTGAATCCTACCGCTAGAGAAGAATTAGCTTTTTTACAGACAGAACTGAATATGATTACATATGATTCGGATATCGATGATGTTATGGAATGGACTCTCTCTTCAAAGAATAACTTCATTGTGAGGTCAACTTATGACAACCTGGTCTCTGAATCTTCACCAACAAACATCGACTCCATCTTCAATATCATTTGACACCAAGAGCTTCCGCCGAAGATCGCTTTCTTTTTGTGGACACTTTGCCATAATAGACTTCCTACCAGAGATCTGCTACATAGAAGAGGTATGGATGTTCCTTTAACCTGCACTTTCTGCCAAGAGAATGAATCAGCCAACCATCTTCTGTTGCATTGTTCTTTTGCACACCAACTTTGGGCTCTTTTTCAAGAAAACTCAACTGGGCTTACATGGTACCTAATGATATAGTTTCAACTCCTCACTCCTGGCAACTGCATTTCCGTGATAAGTCAAGCACCACCATTTGGAACTTTCTTCCATCTATTATCATGTGGACCATTTGGCAAGAGAGGAACTCTCGAGTTTTCAAGGGTATAAACAACACTATAACCATTGTTTTCGCGAAAGCTAAATACTACTTGTTCACTTGGTCCTTGGTGATTAAGGATTTTGAAAATGTAGACTATCAATCGACTATGGTTAATTGGCCTAGTCAGTTTTTTCGTTATTCTTAATCTTAATGATCTAGTAGCCTGTTACTAGATCATTGTTTTGTTTCTCTTGTAGGGTGGTTCAATTCTTTTGAACTTTTTTTTTATCAATATAACTTTCTTTGCCGATCAAAAAAGAAGAAGAAAACAAATAAAACATGTAGAAGATAATGTCACTAATTACGACAGTATTAATCTTCTTATTATATCAATAAAAAATCAAACTATTATATCAATAGAAAATCAAACTGCACCGATGCATGCATACATTTTTAGAGGATTATCGAGATGAGGATTGGCATACAAGTACTGGAGGAAATCCATGTAATTGAAGGACCGAAACTGTAAAGGATGATCTTTGTCTATCAGTTCTTTTGGGATTTCAACCGTTGCTCCATCATTTGGTGTTCCAAATCTCGCGTAGGAGTATCTATCTTTCCCTCCTTTCATAATAACTCTGTGTGTTGGCGCATGTATTCTTCCATTACTCCAGGCCTACCCTTACATTATAAAGCTCAATGGTGGTTAGTTAGCAAATTCACCTTCAGACATACCAATGATTCATGCCGTGATCATTTATTACTAAAATGTGGAGAATATGGACTATAAATGAATTATTGGATGGTTATATACCTAAAGTATAATGTGAAGAGGTCGAAATTGTGATTCTTACCACGAGAGCTTCACCTGCGAGGACTGTGAATGTGCCAGGCTGCGTTTGGAGCCACTGCCCTTCTTTAGAGAGAAACTCGAGTCCGTTTATGTCTTGATATAAAACTGTTAGGATGATTTTATCCGTATGAGGTGGTAGACCAATGTCCGACTCATCACTCCGAGGAGCTTTGTACTTAAGGACACGAAATACATTATCGCTATTCTTGATGTTGGAGTCGTAATAATCACCCACCCCTAAGTTCTCGAAGATCATTTTCCGGACGACTCCTTCAAGTTCTTCTAGCATTTTGTCCACAGAGTGTATTGTCGGACTGTTTCCGAAGTCAACTATTCAGTCAACGGGAGTCAAGGAGAGAGAGAAATACCCAAAAGACTATAGATCGGATATTAAGTCAAGAGAATGAAAACTAACAAGGGTTTACTCAATAAATACATTTTTAGATTTTAGAGATTTGAAAAGAGTCACGAAAATTAATAATTTCGCGAGAATTATACAGAATTGAGCAAAGTTTTGCGGAGTTACGCAGTGTTGTCTAATGTCTTGCAGAGATTTATAGAGTCCTGAAGAATTGTGAAAACAAACTTTATATGGAAATATGCATATAGACATAGATATTTGTTAAAGGGAGAACAAAAACAGATCTGAGGAGAGCAAAACTCATAGTCAACTCCGCTGAGTAATACCTGGTCAATATATTCTTCCCACTCGGACCAGACTATCCCTGTAAAGTACACTTGATGTTACATATGTACACATAAATGTTCTTCTTCTTCCTATCGTAATCATCATCCTCTCTGCGGCACCACCATTAACCTATTTACTGAACAAACAATAATACAGTTGCATTTTGATCTGATTTTCATTACTCACCGTTACTAACAACATAAATCACTCACGGATGATAACTTTATTCTATTAACTTTAGAAACCCATTTAGACAAAAAAAAAATTAAACATTAATTTACCAATCATCCATGTGACCGTTTCATACATTCCCACTGGATCCAGAATCCAGGTTATCCTACTTTTCTAATTAAACCCTTTCATCAGGTGATCTAAAATAAAAGAAACCTTGTCTTGATCGGAGGTTGATTTGGTGTCCTAAACTTTGTTTTCTCAATTTAAAATGGAATTTATTAGAATCAAAAGATAATCACCTAATGCACTAATACAAGTTTATTTCCTTAGATTAAAAAATATGATTCCCAGTGAGGAGATTCGACCAAAGCCCGTCTTTTATTTGATGGATAATATATCTATCGACAATTTCGTGTTCAATTTTAGAAGACGATGAACTGGTTAGGGCAAGGGAACATAAAACTTAATTAACTAGATCAATGAGATAAGTATCCTATCAAATTTAAAAATAATTGAACCAAACAGAATTATTAACCTAAACCCATTCATGGTGGATCTCACGGTGGCGGAAAAGTTATTTCGGAAATCAGTAAGATTCATACGGTTTGTGTGTATTGAGCAGGATAATTTGGTCCGAATCTCAAGAATATATGGAATAGGTCCTAGTCCGCGAGTCGATTACGATTTTTGCTCTCCTCTAATTGCATTTTTCTCTCCCTTTAACAAAAATCTAGACATAAATACAAAATTTATTGTAGTTTATTGCAACTAAATTTAATAAAGGGGAAGGATCCGTTGACATGGTTATAATGACATGATCCGTTGACATGGTTATCATTTTTTCTACCAAACCCAACCGATAACGAATTTAAAGCTAATATTTTGGTGACATGTTCCTCATATAAAACTCTACATTTCTACTAAAAATGAGAGTATTCCAAAATACGAAACTTTACCATCCACAAATTTTAATTTCAACCGTTATTCTTCGACGGTTGATATTCAAAATGGTAGATAGTGGTCTTATACATATCGGAATGCTCTCGTTTTTGGTGGGAGTGTAGAGACTTATAAGAAGAACATGTCATCAAAAAATTAGCTTCAAATTCATTGTCAGTTGGGTTTGGTAGAAAAAATGGCGCTAAAATGTCAAGATTATGTCATTATAACCATGTCAACGGATCCTACCCCTTCAATAAATAATTTTTATTTTATATACATAACTTCTTTCTTTTGTTCAAAATACAATATATGTAGTAATAAATTAAAATAATTATTATTTTGCATTTTTACATTATAATTGATATAAAAAAATGTTTAATCATATCATATAATTTATACTGATCTATAATAAGGGTTTTATAGATTGTATATGTATAAAATAATAAAATAAAAGAGAATAAATATTTTTATGAAAATTTTGATTTTGGAAGTCTTCCAAAATCTTACATATTTTGCAAGACTTTTATCAAGGCAAATATATACACAAAAGTCACTCAAAGTCTTGAAAATAGGTTGTGCAAAGTCTTTGAATTTTCAAGTTCACATTGAGTAACACAAACTTTAGAAGACCTTTTGACAATCTACAACCAGTAACATAAACTTTGAAAGAGAATTTAAAAATAGACAACCAGTAACACAATATTTTGCAAATCCATTAAACTCGGAAATCAATAAAAATATTTATTGAGTAAACCCGTGTAAAGCATTGAACATTACCATATCGCAGGGTTTCCGTCCGGCCACATGAGGTTGGTGAATGCTTGAGCTTCATCAAGGATGTGTGCGTTGATTATACCCAAACTTTCCAACAAAGGAGCCGCTTCAATTTTGTTTAGGTAGCCAGTTTTACGGTGAGGCTTGGAATGAACATTCTTCTCTTTAGTCTCATCTGGAAGACCAAATAATTCTTTCATTCCCATCAAAAGCTCTTCATGTAGTTTAACCGGAGCTTGATTATACACCACCTGAAAACATCCAAAATTTTTACATGCTTCTCCAACTTGTTTACACAAATTCTTCCATCCTTCACTTCCTTCCGCTAAATCGTTAGTATCTTTACTGAAATCAATATATGGGCTTCCACTTTCACAGTTCATCATCTTTTAATTTGTTTCTATGCATTCCGTTCTATGTATCCATATACAATTCTACGAGAGAGATACAAGTTGGATTGCCACTTGAGGGCTGCTGAAGACACGTTTTATGCATTTCTGCTAGCCGGGACAGATAACTGTACCCGAATTGTACGCACCAATGCTAATGTCACGGGTGGACACTAGTCATGAATATTTTGGGTGGGGGCAGTTATGTATAGTCAAAAATATCGGCCATGTCAAAGCAATAGTACAGCGTACATGCGAAACTGTCCATTCGCTAGATAAGGTGATAAGTGGAATAAGGAAAACCAGGAACCGCATGATTTTTGTAGTTCTTGGCTATGTTTTACCCGTTCAAAAAGATGCCTTAGATTGCACAAGAATTAGGTCGGCCAAAAATGAGATAGACGACATTTTTTTTTTGAAGCAGGTAGACGATATGTCATCATCAACATGATAAAGACAAAGAGTCGAACACACAAACCCCCTGGTGAGGCAATACAAGAAACGGAAGTGATAGACTTACCGCACCTAAATCCGTCCGTGTATCCCGATTGGAAATCCAACGGCTTTTTAGGAACGCTCTCAACATTGAAATAGGTGCCACGTGATGTGGGTTCCTAATTTCTCTCTTTTGCGGGATAAATTGTGGGAGAATCTATCGGTCAAGCTATCATTTTCTTACAAGAAAAGGAATTAGAAGTCGCAAAATTGGCTTCAAATGAAAATGCTATTTATCCTTCAAACAAACAAAGTGTAAACAATATTAAAGAAAGAGTGGTCTTATATGGATGTCCCAGTCACCAAGTCATTGTTTGGATAGTCCACGAAATTCGTCTAAGTTGGTAGCTCACAAAAAAAAAAAAGAACTTTATCGTATCCAACCATGATATAAAGAATGGAAATGATTTATATGGCGAAGAAATTCTCCCGATATTCCTCCCCTTACGCACAAACTAGTGGCTCACCCACTTATATTTCCTCTGTATGGCCCTTGGGGTTGTGTGTATCGGGAGAATTCTTCCGTCAGTGTAGCACTTTCATAATTTTATTAGCAGTAACGTTACATTTTCTCCGGACAAATTGAAAGTGGGTCTCCTTTTACCTCTCTTGTCGGATAATCGTCGGGAGATATTCTCGGTCAGTTAAGCATTTCCGTTTTATTACACATTTCTTTGACTTTATTGGATTAATGGGTAAAAGCGCCAACATCTTGGAACCAGTGGATAAATTGTTTTGGTATCTTCCATATTTTGGAGTGCGACTTCTATCGTGCAAGTGTATACACACCCCTAACCTATGTTGTGAAAGGCGAGCGCTGGACCAGCGCCTAGGCAAAAAAGGCACATAAGGCGCCAAACTATGTTTGTTGTTGTAGTTTTCTAAATTTCGGATGCTCGTCTGGGACGCCTCGCCTTGCCCAGCGCTTTTTATAACATAGCCCCTAACCTAGTTGTACATCTTGTGAACTAAGGAGAAAAGAAAAGGAGCTTACGAGGGGGAGTTAAACTGTTCAAGTTGAAAACTCTACGAGGTTATTACCACGCTTAGCTAAGGATTATGCATAACCAACTGTCAAATGACAATATGATGTTACTTACATAAATATATGGATAGAGAAGAAAACAAAAGTGATGATGGCTCACACAGTAATAATATCCGCACACGATATACCCGTAGTGTTAAATACATTATTGGTCTTACTATAATCAAACTGCGCCTGCGTAGATTTCAAGAGGATTATCAAGGTGAAGATTGGCATAAAAGTAGCGAATGAAATCCATGTAATTAAAGGGTCGAAATCGTAAAGGATGTTTCTCGTCTACGAGCTCTTTCGGTATCTCGACAACTGCTCCCTCTTTTGGTGCTGAAAAGAGTGCATATGAGTATCTATCTTTCCCTCCTTGCATTATGACTCTGTGTTTTGCTGCATGTATTCTTCCATTGCTCCAGGCCTACAGTTACATTAAACTTACAATAGTCAACCATTACACTAAATTTGCACTTAGGAGCGTACATACTACATAATCGAGTACTTAATTACTCCGTTGAAGGTTAGGGCAGAGCAGTCATATAGACATGCACTTGTAATGCGAGTAACCAATGCGAAGATATTATGATTAAACTGAATCTCGTACATAAGTTGAAGTTGGTGTGACAATCATCCACATTAGAAGCGGGAATCTTACCATAAGAGCTTCACCTGCAAAAACTGTGAGTGTGCCAGGTTTTGGTAACACTCGAAACCATTGTCCTTCTTGAGAGAGGATTTCCAGTCCTTGTATATCTTGATATAAGATAGTTAGGATGTTTTTATCCACATGAGCCAGGAGACCAACAGCTGAATCATCACTGCGGGGAGCTTTGTACTTCATGACACGAAAAACACTATCGCTGTTCTCAATATACGGATCATAATAATTTTCAACTCCTAAGTTTTGAAGAATCATTTTACGAACAATTCCTTCAAGTTCTTGTATCCTTTTGGCCATGGAGTTCAGAGTTCGACTGTACATGCAACATAAGATCAAATCATCAAAGTGAATAATAGCTGAATATGGATTAATGCAATGTTAGTAAAACTACCATTTTACTAACAATGCACACTGAAATGGAAACAACCCAAAAATACTAGACTAGACCTAAATGAATTTTTACATATTCCACATAAAGATCTTATCTACATTAGCTTCTGCTAAAAACAAACAAACAGTTATAAAACTGAGGAGACCGAGAATTGAAAGTTACCAGAAAGCAGGGTTTCCGTTAGGCCACATAAGGTTGGTGAAGGCTTCAACCTGATCAAGGTTGGGTGCATTATGGACACCTAGACTTTCATACAAAGGGACCTCTTTAGCCTTTCCTATGTAACCATGGTAAGGCTTAGAACTAACATTTTTCTCTTTAGTCTCATCTGGAAGATCAAACAATTCTTTCAATCCCATAAGAAGTTGTTCATGTAGTTCCACTGGAACTTGATCGTACACTACTTGAAAACATCCATAAATTTCACATGCTTCTCTAACTTGTTTACATAAACTCTTCCATCCATCACTTCCTTCTACTAAATCTGTTGGATCTTTACTGAAATCAATACATGGGATTCCACTTTCAACGTCCATCTCGCAGTCTCTAAGATCTCTTTGGTTTCTCGATATACTTAGATGGTATATATGTACATACTAGCTATGTAGAGGGAGTTATATATAGCGAGAAAGAGTGTAAATCATCTTTGGGATATTCACCACCAACATAATTGAATTTGCGTTAGTTAGCTAGAATCATTCAATGGTTCAATAGGTTCCAAATGAAGGTTTTGGATGGTTGCTGATAATTAGGTTTGCGTGGCATACTGCATGATGACAACTAGCATTCAGTTTTATTTCATTTTTGTCATTTCCATTTTCTCCGCCATTTCGCTTTTCACTGCGCTTTTGTTTTTAGTGCAGAAGTATTTGATTTTTACTTATTTTCGAATATGAGCTTGAACCCACTAATGATCCAGAAATGAAAAGGAGATGACCATGTTCCATACTTGTCCGCGTAGGAGTTGAGTATTAATGAAAACTTGCCAAAGACATGCAGTCATAAGCAGAGTAGGATAACCATCAACCGCAGGATTTTTCGAGTTCTCTTGGCTTAATTTGTTTTGCCCACTGGAAAAGATGCCTTAGATTGCACAATAATTAGGTGGGATAAAAATGAGATAGACGACACCAACATGATAAGAACAGATTAATAACGCATTAATATTTGTAGGAAGAAGTTAAAAAAGCACTTCGGAATCAACACCACTATAGTCAAAAGACTGATTTTTAATAATTAAGAGAGGCTATACATATTCATCGGTCCAAGCCATACAAACAAGCCTAGGTGAATCATTGGGCTTATAAGATTTTTTTTTTTTACTAAGGAAATTTTATTAATGAAACCAAAATGTTATTTCTTTAAGAAGTTGTGTAATGAAGATTGGAACATCAGAATTATAATGAAAGTTTGCTTCCTGCGAGATAATGAATGAGCTATAATATTTCCTAGCCTATGAATAGACTTAAAAAACCAAAGTTTTCTATCACTATTGCATTTAAAATTAACTCTTTCAATTATACTTGAGTTGAACCAATGAACTTGTGATTCCCTCTCTATTATAGAATGAATCACATTATCACAATCCATTTTAAATATAATCTTCTCAATGTTCAGTTCCTCCATCCATTCAACCGCTATCTCCAGTACTTTACATTCAAAATGCTCAGGCCCATAAACTGCATCCACTTCCTTATCAAACTTTATTCCTTTGGCTCCTAGACATTTACCTGCAAAATAACGCAGAATTAGTCCAACACTTCCTTTCCTAGTATCATGTATATAAGAACCATCAATATTGACTTTCAAAAATTCCTTATCAGGTGGAATCCATTCTTTAATCTACATCTTAGATGTACTACTTTCATGCATACCTGAGATTGCAGAGCAATAGTTTCACAGGATTCTAGAAGTTGTACTATGCACATTAGGCTTAGTATCCTGAAATATAAAATAACACTTGTCTTTCCCTGTATACCATATTGTACACATTAGCCTGCAAATATAGTTTCTCTCTTCTATGTTAATGTTCATAGACATATGTTAATGTTCATAGACATCCAGACAACTCTAGCAAAGCTACACTCAAAAATTACGGAGCCACAGTCTCAAAACTACGATTACAAAAAGCACAATCAGTATGGATTTCACGTTTGTACACAACAATTTTGGATATCACCAGAACTATGTTCTTAATGCATTTCCATATAAAAAGTTGAAGTCTATGTGGGATTCTACTATGCCATATGGTTTTCTAAACCTCCTTAGGTATGTTATCCACAGAAACAGTATTATCAACCTCATTAGAATAAATTGTATTACATGCACTTTTAACAGAAAACTTACCTTTTATGTCAGGTTTCCATATAATAAAATCATCACCAATTATTGGAATCACCATCTTAAGAATAAGATCGACACAACTTCCAGAGAAAAGAGAAGTAACAATATAAATGTTCCAAACTCTAGTCCCTGGTAAAAAAAGATCACAGACTCTATTAAAATTTTCATAACTAGATGCACCTACAATTGGTACGGGTGGGCTATCAAGCAGTCCTATAACCCAACAATCTATCCATATGCTAACTTTAGTGTCACATCTTACATCCCACATGGTGTACTGCTGCACAATTTTCAGGCCTGAGTAAAAATTGTAGGAAATTTCTGTATAATAAACACTTGGAGAATCAATAGAAACATTAAGAATCTTGCCATAGATTAAGATCATAATTAATAAACTTAGGGATTGTTGTTACATACCTGATAATTAGCACTTGTAGAGATACCAGAACCAACAGCGAAGATCAGCAATGGAAGTTGAGGATGAAGTCTTCTCTTCTCTTTATTAGTCTGCTGTATATGGGATACGTATGGCATATTAGATGAGAAGAGGGACTCCGCTCTTTATACTTTTAGCTAGTCCTCACCCATTACGAGGATTTAGCAGAACAGGGTACAACCACAATGTTTATCTCACTGTATTAACAGGGTTAGGTATCGGGTTATCCGACATTATCCCTTATCTCTTTATCGTACCGAAATGTAACTCTTGATCCAGGTTTTGGAAAACACACATGTTTAGTATTGACCAAATATGGAAATTCTTACATTCTCCCACTTGGTTAATTCTAAACATGTCGATAGTTTAACACAAGATACTACTGGATCGAAATTTAGAAAACGGGCGGCCACCCATGAGAATATTTCTTCCACAAATATTACTCCTTGAAAATCAGATTTGATTGTTTCAAAAAAAATATTACTTCCAAAAATACCCTTCTATATTTTGTTTTATTTTAATCCTACCATGACGTAGATTATATGAATACGAGTCTTAAGAAAACAGAGTATTAATTGCCATGTGTCGTGGCTCATTCATCTCTTGTTTTGTTGTTGTCTTTTTTTTTTGTTTGTAATTTGATCATCTTTTTTTCCCTCTCTCGTACAATCAAGATGATAACAGAGGTCCTGATCCATGGAATCATATCCATTGTCGTCGATAAATTTTTCGTTTTGGTGCATCAATTCATCCAAGTTCTGCAGAGTGTTGCAGGATCTCTATTATTTTGGAAAATTATAAAAAAACACAAAATTAATCATGAACAACAGCTTGATCTAATGAGAATAAAAATCAGTCAAAATAGAATATCTAATACGACTTCCAAGTCTTTACCCAAAAATAAAATAAAATAAAAACTTCAAATGTAACATCCAAAATAACAAAGACACAGTGAACGATTCCTCCAGTTTAGTACTTCACGCAATATATTGGATTAACGGCAATGTCTTTAGCAATTGCCTACTTTTTCTTTTTACTTGATGTTTCACCAGGTTCTTTAGATTTATCTGGACATGCCGATGAATAATGACCAGAAATCTTACAGAATCCACAATGTCTCAACTCTTCGGGTTTATCTGGACATTTTGATGTATTATGCCCTTGAAGCGTACAAAATCCACATGATCCTTTTGCTTGGCCAACTCTTTTCCTCCTTTGCTTCGCTTACTTTTCTTACGGGTCCCTTTAGTGTTTGATACCGGAGGACATTCAATAGTATCATTTACAATTGATGGATCCGTAGCAACATCTCTTACCACGTCTTCTTGATGAAACAATGCTACTACTTTGAAGTAAACCATCACGATGCCAACGAAGTGGTAAATAATTCATGGGAATTGTGAACACATAAATCACGAAGCCATCCACGTGTTCACAAACAATATTCGCATACATCCTAATTCTAGAATTGTACGTCGTATGCGTAAAAGGGATGATTATATCGATTCATCGACTCGAAGCCTTCGGGCTTGTCATTGTCTAGTCGAATATTATCATAAATCATGTTCGTATAAACGAACAAACCAAGAATCAAGTATAAATGTAAAGCATATGAAGTTTAACGCTGAATGTAAGGTGCTGAAATGTAAATAAGACAGATTTACGTGGTTCGGCACTAAGGCCTACATCCACGGGGCTGGTGTTTCACTATGTATTGAATGGTTATAAAGATAGTCGAATGACTTTAGAATATACATAGGTCTGCAGAAGTAGGGGGATTACTTACTCTTCCTATTTCTCTCTCTCCTATCTTCTCCTATAATTGCTCTCAATTGGTCGACCTCTTCTCTCTTAGTGGAGAGGGGTATTTATAGGGTTGGAACGTGGGTCCCATTTCTGAGGCGTCGTTGTAATCTTATCCTCTTGTGCTTTGTGCCTATTACGCAGAGGTCTTCGGCATATGCTGCGGTCTGAGCCTGAATACGAAGGATTATCCTCGCCTCTTCCACGAGCTGATTGACACGTGTATATCTCTTTGGTATTTAATGCAGGTAGATGGATGTCTGCTCGTGTCAGACAAGTGTCTCTTTGTCTGGTCACATCTGTGTCAGCCACACTTCCTCTCGGCCGTTGATCTGGGATCTTCCTCGGGATTGGGTGTGATAACACCCAAGGGGTATTATCTGGTGCAACTCTGAGCCATCATACCTCTGTGATCCTCTGTCCCTGACCATCAGATCTGCTGACCGGTGGCATCTTCTGGTGAGATGCTTGCTATCATGTTTTGATAACTTGTTTTGCATGCCTTCCACGTGTCTCTTTCTGTACACGTGGTGGATGATGAAAGGTGTACATACAATTTGCCCCTCTTCTTCTGACTTGGGCGTATTTTGCAGTTTTGAAGAAGAAAGGTCGTCCTACACGTTTCCCACTTTGCATTAACTTTCCCCGTAACTGCTCCTTGGTACGAGGAGAAGTTATTGTCTTCTCTAGCTTCATAAATAGGAAAGAGAATGTGAAAAAAAACTTTTATCCTCTTCTTGTCAGTGTTCATCCTCTTCTTGTTTTCTATTCTTGTTCTTTAGTCATTTATTATCATCATTTTTGTGAGGAAGATAACAGCATTCAATTTTCTGTTTCTTTCGCTCTCGATTGTTGTTGGCCCTGTATCTTTTGATATCTCCGATCCTCCTTTCTTCGACTGTGGTTGGTGCTCGTCGTCCTCTTCTATACAGGTATGGGGTTTTTTATTTAGCTGTTCATCATTGATTTATCTATGTATCCACCCGTTTGTCTCCTGCTGCTGTATTCTTGGTTTTGTGATGAAGAACATACATGTCGAAGCATATATGCTTGCCCCGTTCTTTGTTACAACGTTTGTGAGTCCGTATCTAAGTATTATCCCTGGAGTCGGATGGAGTATTTTTTAGTTCTTAGGGTTTTTAATGTCTATCCGGATGAACCATCAATTATGGGTTTTTTGATCTTTAGTGATCTCCTCGTATTCTTCTCTAAACTGTTTTTGTGTTTCCTTGTAGATATGTATGATCATCCGCGGGCTCCTTACCAAACCCCGCCGTCTAGTCCGCCAAGAACCCCTCCGCGTCGAGATTCTGACATATCTCCACTTGGGGAAGGTCCTTACAAGTATTCGCAATCGGATCCTCGGGGTCATATGGTTTCATCTTCCTCCGGCGCAAAGGTTGTGCCTACTAAGAAAGGGGATGTGCCGAAGGGTCCTTCTGGATCTAGGTATGCTGTTAACCGCGCCCCTTCTCGTCCTCGTGAAGATTCTAGGATTACGCAGGCTCCTCCTCGTGATGACTCTAGGAGTACGCGGGCTCCTCCTCCTCGTACAGAAATAGTGGATGTTCCACCCCTTCGTTCAATGGCTCCTCCTTCAGTGCCTCCGCAGAAATCTTTGCCGTCTCCTCCCGCGGTTTCTTTAAAAGGGAAGTACTCCAAGGGTACTATGTCGAGAGCTGATCCGTCTAAAAATCTTCCTTCTAAAATGAGAGCTTCGGAATTGAGTCCTTCTTCTGATTCCGCAGACGAAGAAGAAATTGTCCCCGTGATACGCAGCATTTCAGTTGGTAAGAAGAAGGTCACTTTCAAGCATATTGATCTTGAGATGTTCAAGGAAAAACATGAACTTCAAGATTTTGAGGTTCGCTTATATGCCCCTGACGATGATATCACTTACGATCTCGTTGCTAAGTATCAGTTTGACGAGTTTCATCTGTTGACTACGGTTGGAGCCTTCGAGGCGGGTCTCATGTTGCCCCTCTATAAGTCGGGTGACTCCTTTTATTATGACGTGTTGGCTAGTCGTGAAGGCTCTTCCACGAACACTCATAATCGTTCCGTGTCACAACTATCTGGGAATTATCTTCGTTCACTGAAGGAATGTTACCTGCGAAGCAAGGGAGAGACTATGATGACCTGCTATGTTCCAAATCCTGCTGAGAGAGAGTGGTACACTCCTCAGAATTTTAACAGTTCTTTTGGGGATTATGTCAACAGAAGAAACCGTAAGCCGTTGAGTGTTAGTCTTCGTAATATTGCTGCTCCCCGTGGTGAAATTCGTCTTTTGAGTGAGGTGAGTGATGCCAAGCTGAAGTATGTTCCTGGTACTGAAGGATCTGTTAAACGGAAACTCTTTACTGCTCGTGAAAGGATTAAGCGTGACCATGATTATGAATGTCATGCTACTGTTATTGAGGTAGTTGGTCCTTGGGCTTATGGATGGATTCCGGGTCCACGCGGTTGGCGTCCTTCTGAAAATAGCAAGCCTCGTGAAACTCCTCCTGATCGTTATGGAGATTTCTGTCCTTGGCATCCGAATTTTGCGGGCATGAATTTTCCTTATGCTCTTGATGTCGTTGATGGAGATGAGGAGGAGGGTTCTGGTGCTACCCATCCAACGAAGGGTGCTGCTGCTGCTGCCAAGGTATAGTTTCTTCTTATATTCTCTATTCTATTTGCCCCTTTTTCCTTGCTTGAAATAATTTTAATTTTTGATGCGAGGGAAAAAATAAGCCTTTGTGGGATGTATACTGGTTTGTAGGTGACGAAGAAGAAGAAACTTGGACCCAAACAATCTTCTACTGCGGTTACCGGTGAGGCTGAGGTTTATGAGGAGGTTACGAGTTCCGTAAACGAAGGGTGTGGTGAGGATGAAGAAAAGTCCGATGGAGAAGAGCGTACCGACACTTCTCACCCTGATGACGAAGGTGGTAATGGTGAAGAAGAGGTTGTCGCTGATAGACGCATTTATGTGTCTAATATATCTCAATTGTATATATTGTTAGTGCTCGATTTTTTACTTATTGGGTTATTTTATTTATTTGTGGGTGTTTTGGGAAAAATAAGGTTTTGCGGCGAAATTGGCTAGAAATGTGGCGTTTGGAACTCCGTAGACAGTGTACCGGAAGTACCCCGGAAGCGCCCCAGAAATACCTCGGAAGAACCCCGAAAAAAGTTATATTTTCACCCTAGAAAAATCGCTAGGGGCACCCCATTTCAAGGCATATGCTAAAGGGACTCCCAGTCTGGTTAAGGGGACACCACATTCAAAGTTCAAATAATGGAATTTGGCGGGAAAACTAAAGTTCACGTCTGATAATTTGCGGTTGGATTTCTGGGCAGTTTTGAGGGAGATTAAATCCCTGAAATCAATTGGGCTAGGCCTGTTAAGACTAAACAGACCGTATGCAAGTGATTTTATCGATCAACTTGGGCTGGAATGGATGGGAGAAGCGATCAAAGTCCAAACATGATACGTATTGTTCTGTCCAGTTTCAAGGATTTTTATGAAAGATTTTGTGAGAGTTTTACGCTGGATAGTTACGTACTAGGTCCTGTTCAAGTCTTGATAAGAGTTTGGTGGAAAGTTTATAGCTAACAGACGCGTACGAATAGCTTTGAGCAGTTTTGATAAACCCAGAAGCCGCGTGAAGAACAGAAAAGGAGAAATATTTTCCGAGACTTTGGAAGAAAAAAAAAAGAGATTCTATCGGGATTTCTTTGAGATGTGAAGTATATAAGAGGTGGAGAGAAGTTAGAGAAGGTTTATGAAGAGTTTGGGGAAGGTTTGGGACGCAGAGGAGCGAAGAAGAAGGATTAACAGCAATTCCCACCTGCTGCTGCTGCTGCCATTAGAGGACCTTGAAGAACACGAAGAACAGAGTGCACAAAGCAGTCTTATTTTCCGCAGCGTCAACAGCAGCAGTGGAGTGTCGTTATTTTACTGCAGTTCCCTGGTATCGTTTCTTTTTGGACGTATTATGTGGGTCACAGAACCACTGTTTTATAACTTTTGACTCTTTTGATCACACTTTGATCTTTGAATTAATATTTTGAGTGTATGATTAATATGAATAGCTAAACCCCAATACTGGTATGATGGAGGAAACCATTCTTTATGCCTGAGTAATTCTATTTAATTCTTTTATGACTATTTGCACTATTATGAGTTGATTTATGATTTTTCTTGATTATTTGTGATTTTATCTGATGATGTATGCTTATTCTAGGAAATCTTGATGCATCATGCTTATGATTTACATCTAATACTTTATAAAATCTATTTTTGGCAAAGTAAGAGTCGATGTTTGTTATCAATATAAGCTTTAATTATCTAGAATTAATAATTGAATTGCATGAGTATAAAAATTGGTGAAATCCTGAGTCCCAGTATCTCTTGATCCTGTGACATATATTGTATATATTTTTATTTTTCTAAATCTTTACAAGTCCGAGAAACGAACTCTTATTTATCACTTTTGAAAACTACAACAGCCGCGGGTGGTGATGGTGAGTCTGAGGGTAATATTACCGTTGGTGGTACTGGCGGGGGTGGATCTCCCCCTGTTGGCGATGATATTGTTGGTGTGGGTACTCTGCCCGTTATTTCCCCTGAATTTTCTTTCGGTAGGATATATTCCGCGGGGGAATCCTTTGATGTGAATGCTGCCATGGGTCTTGCCGAAGACTTCTCATTGCTTTCCCCAGATGATGATTGGTATGTTCGTGGGAATCTTGGTAAAGAAAGTACCACTGACCAGCAAGATGAGAACGCAGGTGGTCATGCTGAGGGTGGTAATGTCGAGACTTGCGCGGGTGAGGAGATAACCGCTAAGGGGAAGTCTGCGGTTGAGTCTCCTTCAGAGGATTTCCCTTACTCGCTAATGCCTGAAGGTGAAGATGCCATTTTGGATTGGATTAAGAAGAAGAACCTGATGTTTGTCCCTAACCTTTCTCCAGTGGTCGCTGGTGAGAAGAATTCCGACGCTTATACTCATCGGATAATGCAATTATCTTCTGAAGCCCGCGTTGCTGAGATGTGGGAGAAGAATCTGAGAGCTTCGGAAGCTAACCTAGTGGTTGACCCTCCCTCCTCTGTTGCTGATATGATGTCCATAGCTGATGGGTACCAATACGGTTTTCCCCAGTAGCGTGTCTTAGAGGTGAATCCTTGTACTTATGATATGCGAACATTGTATTCTTCGTGATATCTGATCCCTTTGGTATAATAATGTTTGTTGTTTGTGACATAGATGATGAGGAGCGAACATTGTAACCATGTTCTATACCAATTCTTCAAAGCAAAGTCTTTAAAGTTGGAGGCCAAGCTTCGTCATAGAGAAGAGGAACTGTCTGCGGCTGAAGTGGAAATAAATGAATTGAGGGGCCGTCTGAAAGAAAAAGAATAGCTGGGTATCGCTGAGGAGAGTCTTCGTTCAGAACTTGCTATAGTCCGCAACGAATTGGAGCATACTCGTAGAAATGTCTCTTCCTTCACAGGTTCGTATTTTACAGATCTTTCACTCCTCGTGATTCCCAATCTGTATTTTGGTGTTCTGTCTGAGTCTCCCCAACCTATCTTCAGTGGGTGGAGTCCCCGAGTTGATATGGCTTCGGAAAGAAAGGGAACGAAAGAAAACCCGTATTGCAGAGTTGGTGGGTAAGTTGAAAAGTGAAGACGTAAAGTGGAATGCTCGTGCTGATGAGCACAACGCATTAACAGCTGAGTGGCGTGAAAAGCGAACACTGATGGTTGATATGAAAAATAAGTACAATCATGAACGTTGTCTGTTTAATGGTACGCTGCTATGGACGCGTGACAACCTGCGTGATGCTCGATAACATGCTTCGGACTTAGAGGCTAGAGTGCGTTTTTTGGAAGGAGAGTTACAACAGGCTCGTTCTTTCTTAGGCCCCGGGGTTAGGGATAGTATGCTGCGTCTTTCCGAGGAAAGAGATAATGCTAGGGCCGAGGTTGGTGCTCTTAGTAAATCCCTAGCAGCGTCTCGAGCTGATGTTGCTCACCAAGTGGAGTCTGAAAGAGATCTTGAAGTGAATGTGTATCGACTCCATAAAAGGATGGGGAGATGAATGACGAAGTCAAACATCTTCATCACTTGGATTCAATGAAGCAGGTAGACTTAGACGTAAGTCAATTTGCCCTGACGAACCTTCAAACGGATTGTAAGAAACTATGCAACGAATATGACTTTCTTGATGAGGCTCGGGACGCAGTTGTCAATGAGTATGAAGAGGCTTCGGCTAATGTCGAAGGTATAACCTCGTTTTATCGAGTGTGATTCTGTTATTTCTTCATTTTAACCCCTTGGTATTTCTTGTTTTCAGCACTCGAGGGACAGCTTCACGCAGCAAATGATGAGCTTAAAAAGACTCAATCTGCCTTAGTGCAGCAGGAAGGACAAGCCAACTATTTCAAAGGGTTGGCCGCGTCTCATGAGGAAGCAGCGGATATTGCCTCCAAAGAGGCGGAATGCCTATCTGCATTGCTGTCTCAGGCCAACCAGCGGACCGCTGTTATCACTTATAAAGCTCGATGTCAGTTGGCTGAAGAGACCAACAAAGTCCTAGATAAGATTGAACTTGATCTTAATGTCGAAGACGGTCTTGTCAAGAATTATCCGCGTCGTCCCCTTCCCGCGCCCTTGCCTGGTTCTTCTGGGCCCTCTTCAGATGGTAGCGTACCTTCATCTCGCAGAGACAACCCTGTTGATGGAGTTGTATCGTCCAAGTAGATTTCTTTTATTAGTCATAGAAAGTTGATCCTTGTTGATTATATAATTTCAGATCATTTTTTGATGTGTTTCCTGCTTTATCTTATTTTCTGAATCTTGTAATCAACTCTTTATGAAATGGATCATCCTTTTGGCATACCTGCGTTATTAATTCATCTTTTTATTTTAAGTATTGTGAAGTGTTAAACTAGAAATATTAGATTTGTAAAAAGTTGAGAGTGTTTGGGTGCGACACCGAAGGTAAATACCTTCGTGATCGTCTTGAGACCTGTCACCCCGCTGGCGAATCCTGGGCCAGAGGATTCCCAAACGGTGGGGGCCGAGGCAGCGTTCTAGGATATGGAATGCTTTATTTGAAAGTATTTACATGCACCCATTCCGTCGACCCGCTGCCTTAAAATTGGTTGGGTATCTCTTTCTGCTGGGTGTCTTCCCCCTGGTCTTACACTCATAGACACTGATAGGGGAGCCCTGAGAGATTGTAGATTAACTACTTTCCCCAATATTGTTAATTTATCGTGTAATGTACATGCGTTCATCCAGCTGGCCCTTTGACCATTTCGTTTTCTTGAAGATTTCCAAAAAGTTTGTTTGATTGATAGGTTGAGGCCTGCTACTCCTTGTCCAGAGATAGAAACATGTAAAGCGGTTACGCTGCCTTCTTCTTCTGGTATTCTTCACGCAGATGCAAAGCTGCGCTGCTCCTATGGGTAGTACGGTTTGAGCCATTTAGCATTCCAAGGGTTCCGGAGGACCTCGCCTTTCAGATTGCGAATATAGTAGGAACCGTTTCCCGCAATGTCGTGTATTATAAAAGGTCCTCCCCATGTAGGTGCTAACTTTCCCCATTTCTTCTCTCGTTGATACTGCGGGATTGTTCTTAACACATATTGCCCTTCTACAAAATTTCGAAGCTTAACCTTTTTGTTGTACTCTCTCGCTAGTCTCCGTTGATAATTTTCCATCTTTTGCAATGCTGCTTCCCTCTTTCCTTCCAGGTCGTCCAGTCTCTCTAACATCATGTCTGTTGTGAGATTTTTCTCCCATGCTTCAGTCTTTGTGGTTGGCATGAGGATCTCCATTGGGATGACTTCTTCATCTCCATAAGTGAGGAGAAATGGGGACTCCCCAGTGGCAGATCTTCGTGTTGTCCTGTATGCCCATAATACACTGTGTAGATGTTCACACCATCGCCCTTGTGCTCGTCTAATTGCTTTTTGAGGATAAGGGCGAGGGTCTTGTTAGTAGCTTCCGCTTTTCCGTTGCTTTGAGGGTATATGGGGGTGGACTTGTTTTTCCTTATTTTGAAAGTGTCGAAGAGCATGTCTATGTTTTCCCCCTGTAATTGTTTACCATTATCGGACACGATTTCCGCTGGTATGCCGAACCTGCAAATAATGTTTTGGAATATGAAAGTAAACACGTCCACGTCTCTGATCCTGGCTAAGGCTTTGGCTTCCACCCATTTACTGAAGTAGTCCGTGGCTACTATCAAAAATCGTCTTTTCCCTGATCCTTCGATGAAAGGCCCAACGATATCTATGCCCCATTTTGCAAATAGCCACAAATTATTCACAGAATTCAACGTTGTTGCTGGTGGGTGTATCTTTTTGGCGAAACGCTGACATTCTTCACATCGTCGGGACATTCTTGTAGCATCTTGTATCATTGTGGGCCAGTAATATCCTTGCATTTTTGCTTTGTCGGCTAGTGATCTCATGCCGCTATGATTCCTTGCGTCACCATAGTGGATGTCATTTAGAATTCGATGCCCCTCTTTCCTGGATAAGCAACGTAGTAACGGTCCGAGGAAAGATTTCTTGTACAGAATCCCATCCCGAAGATCATATCTTCCTACTTTGGAGAGTATTTTCCTGGTTTGTTTGTGATCCGCGGGTAAGGTTCCATCCTTGAGAAACGCATGGATCATCATTCTCCAATCATCTTCGTTGTTGAAATATTCGTCTTGATTTTCTCTTGACATGATATCTTCTTCGTCAAAATCGTCACGAGTGTCTTCTCCCACCTGATCTTCGATATTTTCTTCCACTGTATCTTGATTTGTAGCAAAGGAAAATTGTGATGCAATCGAAGGCTCGTATACCCTTGTTATTTTGATAGCTTTGATACTCTTGTCCTTCAGCATGGATGATATATATGCTAGGGCATCCGCGTGCCTGAGATCCCTTTTGCATAAGTGCCGGAACTTGATGTTCGGAATTTGTGATGCCAATGTTTGGACCAAGGCCATGTAAGCTGAGAAGGTGTCGTCGTACACGTTGTATTCGAGCCCTATTTGTCGTATGAAAAGATGCGAATCACTTTTCAGTCTTACATCAGTTACCCCCATCTTTATTATTAAGCGGAGGGCATGTACGACTTCCTCGTATTCGACGATGTTGTTAGCATGCTCTTTGAATTCTAACCTGAGTGCCTGCACGATCCTTTCTCCAGTTGGGGTGTTGATGACAATGCCTATTCCTGCCCCTTCCTTATTTTTGGAACCATCAACGAAGACTTCCCATTGTATTTGACTCGCGGGTTCGAGGACATCAATTGGATCCTTGCTTTCCTCGTCGGCTTCTGGCATTCCCCTAATCTCTTCATCGTTGTCCAGGGGGAGGTCTGCTAAGAAATACGCCAAAACTTGGGATTTTTGGGAATGTTGAATTTCATGAATGATGTTGAATTGGTCCAGGTGGGTGTTCCACTTGGCTATTCTATCTACTTTTCCTGCGCTTTGAGGACTGCTTCCAGTGGTGCTTTGCATGGGACGCGGATGAAGTGAGTTAAGAAATAGGTTCTCAGCTTTTGAGTAGCCCATACCAATGCCAGGATGAGTTGTTCGATCTTCGTGTAATTCCTTTCCGCAGAATTGAGGGTCTTACTGACATAATAGATAGGCTGTTCTATCTTCGTATTGGTTTTGACCAACACTGCGCTAACTGCGTCCTCTGTCGCTGCTATGTACAATGCCAAAACCTCATCAGGATCAGGCTTCTGCAGGATCGGAATTGAAGCCAGGTGTTCCTTGATTCGTTGGAAGGCTTCTTCGCATTCTGCGGTCCAATCAAACTTACTCCCTTTTTTGAGAATATTGAAAAAATGTTTGCATTTGTCCGAGGATCGGGCAATAAATCTGCCCAAGGCTGCTAAGGACTCATTGAGCTTTTGCACTTCTTTTAAATTCTTCGGAGATAGCATTTCCACTATGGCCTGAATATTCGCGGGGTCTACCTCAATACCCCTTTTTGTTACCAGATATCCGAGGAATTTCCCTGAGGTGACACCGAAAGTGCATTTTTCTGGATTTACTTTCATGTGATGTTTCCTCATTGCTTCGAAAGTATCTCTCAGGTCCTGGTGGTGATCTTTGCGTAGCCTACTTTTGACGAGCATGTCATCAACGTAGACTTCTAGGGTACTACCAATACATGGTCTGAAGATAGCATCGACCATTCTTTGGTACGTTGCCCCTGCGTTTCGAAGTCCAAAAGGCATTCTAGTGTAGCAATAAAGGCCATGCGGGGTGTAGAATGCTGTGTGTAGTTGATCTTCTTCTTCCAGGGCTACTTGGTTGTAACCAGAATATCCGTCCATGAATGACAGTTCTTCGTATCCTTCCACTGCTTCAACCAGTTGATCTATGCTCGGCAGGGGATAGATGTCCTTTGGACATGCCTTGTTGAGGTTAGTAAAGTCGATGCATATCCTAACCCCCTCCATTTTTCTTAGGAACGACGACCATATTGGAGATCCATGTAGGGTATTTAACTTCCTTGATGAAGCCTGCTTCTAGTAGTTTCCGAAGTTCTTTTTCTACTGCCTTATGATACTCTGGTGCAACTTTTCTTATTTTCTGCCTGAAAGGTGGCGTGCCTGGTTTGATGGGCAGCTCGTGTTGGATTATTTTCGGATCAATCCCCGAAATATCTCCTAACTTCCAAGCGAATACATCCGCGTATTCTTTAAGTAATTTGGTTAAGGAATCTTCTCTTTTTTCGTCCATTATGGTCCCTACTTTGATCATCTTCCGGTTTTCTTCCGTTCCTATGTTGATTTCTTTTACGGGCTCCACTGGTGTGAGCACCGGCTTCGGGTCCCAAAGGACTGGGACGTTCTTTAATT
Source organism: Papaver somniferum (assembly GCF_003573695.1). Taxonomy (NCBI): domain Eukaryota; kingdom Viridiplantae; phylum Streptophyta; class Magnoliopsida; order Ranunculales; family Papaveraceae; genus Papaver; species Papaver somniferum. Next base: position 224,803,661 of record NC_039364.1, on the reverse strand, counting down.
GCTATTTGGTATGTTTATGTCCTTCGTTGGCTGCTGAAGTACTTGCCTCTGTGTTAAGGACATTATCATCCTTTTTCAAGCCCTTCCTTGTGGTTTCCTTGAGGAACAGGTCTATGGCCTTTTCTTTCGCAGCTTCTTTATTTTTGATCCTTTGGGTTTTTCGCTGCTCTTCCTGTTCGTTGTTGATACGATCCTGAGTGGTCTCGCACTCTTTTGCATCACTCCCTCGGGTGTAGGGAACCTGAGATATTGGTAGTAAGTTGCTGCCACTCACTTGAGTTTATGTACCCACTTTCGTCCAATAATGGCGTTATAGGGGGATGGGGCGTCAACCACGCTGAATCGTGTTTCTACTTTCATGGGGCCGGCGTTCACCTGCAACACGATGTCTCCCAATGGATTTGTGGGCGCTATGTTGAACCCGTAGATGGTGTAATAAGAGGTCATTAGCTGTTCATCATGGAGCTTCATCCGTTTGAAGGCTTCGTAGAATAGAACGTTCACTGAGCTTCCCCGTCGATGAGGATCTTTTTGAGGTTACATCGGGCACCTGGTAGTGTGAGGACCAAGGGATCGTTATGGTCTTCCATATCTTCTTCGATATCTTCATTATCAAAGATGATAGGTGCGTCCATCCACTCTTCGTGCTCTTCCACCTCTACGCCATCAATCTTATATAATTCGCAGTGGTCTTCGAATTGCTTTCGTAGCCTCTTTCCTATCTGCGCTGTAAGTGAGGGCCCTGCGGCTTCGGAACACGAGATGGTGTTGATTGTGCGGTCTCCCACTGGAAGTTGGACTTGCTTGGTTCGTTTGGATCTGTCCTCGGTGAACTCCTTTCGTATGTGTTGCTTGAGTTCGCCAGCATCAATAAATTTTTGGATCATTATTTTGAGGTTTTTGCATTTGTCGGTCTGGTGTCCATTGAAGCAATGATACTCACAGTAATCTTTAGACTTCTCGGTTCTTGGGGGTTGTTTTCCCTTAGACCACGACCACTCCAAATTTTCCCTTCCTTTGATCTCTCGCAAGATCCGAGCGTAGCTAGCATTGAGCTTCGTGTAAACCTGATCTTCGAATTTTCGATCGTCTTTTCGTCGTTCATCTCTTCGTTCCTTCCTATCTTCGTGTGGACGTTCCACTGAGCTATTTCTTTTGGCCCCGCTGGTTTGTTCTGCGGAATTGGTACGATGAGACCTCTGCGTTTGTGCCCTCGGGTTCTCACGCTGGATTTCTTCAAGACGAGCGTACTTCTCAATAATTATTCGAAGATCTCCTTCTGTCTTAGGTACGCTTCCGTGGATCTCAACAAATAGTGGACTCAATCGGTCTAATCCCCACTTGTAGCAGTTGATACTTACTACGGGATCCACACTCCCTATGGCTTGGCAGATCTTGTGCCATCTGTTGGTGTATTCTCTCGTGTTCTCCTTGTAACCAATTGCCAGAGAAAAAAGTTTATCCATTCCGGTATTGACAACTTTGTTGTACATGTAGGTTCTCAAAAATTTCTCTGCGAGTTGATCGTAGGAGTTGATGGAATCAGGTGGCAGGTTGTCAAACCAAGACAAAGCCGATCCCTTCAGACTTGATGGGAAATATCTACAGAGGACGGCGTCGTTTTTACTCCATCGGGCTAAGATACGATTATAATACCGGATATGTGCCGCGGGATCACTGGATCTGTCATAGCATTCAAAAGTTGGGACATGGCACTTTAACGGAATGGGGGTATTTTCCAGGCGATGAGTTAGGGGAGTGGAGTTAGCTTCTTTCATCACCTCTTCAAGCCTTCCTCCGCCTTGTCTGGCTTTTAACTGCCTGATCTCAGCCATCATCTCATCACGCAGCTCCTCCATTGCGCGGTAATATCCCACGTTCTCATGCTCAGTTGAGCATTTGTTTCTTCGAACTTCACTGTCATAATAGTCTAAGTCTTCGGCGGCATATTCCGGATCGGATGCACTGCTTCCCATGGCGGTGTTTGCTAGGATGATTCTTCGGTCTCGATTAGGCTCTGGTGCTTTAGAATTTGCTTCGTCCATTTGTTGGCTAGTCTTCGTGCTTTAGGCAATCCTATCTTTCAAGTCTTGGTTCTCCCTAGCCAGAAGAGCTACGGCATCTGCGTAGACCTGCTGGCTCTTTTTCAGTTCTTCGAGCTCTACCATCAGTTGGTGGGACTGGTTGGATCCCTGATTGGGAGTTCCGGCTTGTACCACTACGGCCATAGTTCCCCCTTCGTCTACTGTGTGTATTAAGGGTGGCCGAGGATCAGTTTCAATTGTTGGTATCTCCAAGTTTGGTCCCTCGGTTGAGCTTCCACCCGCGGTACTAAAACCACTGGTATGGTTTGATTCTGACCGTTGGTTGACGGCATTCCGAAGACTGGTGGATGTGTGGGCTGATGTGTCATATATTCTGCCACCCCTTCTTTTTGTTGATGGATTTGGTTTGAAACCAAAGTATTGTTAGCTTCTGTAGCCTGGAGGGTCGCAACAGTTGCGTTGTTCTTTGTGGCTGCTGCTTTGAGAGCCGCGACTGTAATGGAGTTAGTGTTCATAGGTGAGGTGATTTCCGCAGCATCCTGCCTCTGAGTAGCTGTTTTAGCTTTGTCTCCTTTCTGCTTGCTTCGGGTCATGACCGGGGTACTCCTCGGTGTCTCCTTTGATGAGGCTTTGGTTTTTCCTGCCTCTAGTATCTTTTCCATTTTTAATCTTTTTCTGCATAGGGGAATAAATAAAGAGAACCAAAGATATCCGCGAGGATCGGGTTAGTGCCATTTGTATCCGCAAGATTATTGGAATAGAAGGAAATGAGCTGCCCAATGGCCTTAATAAAAGAAAAATGTAAAGACTCCATCGGTCTAGTTTTTGCAATACAAATCCTCTGATAAACAATCATGGACCTTGTTTTCAGATTACTTTTGAAAAAGAAAACTCTTGAAAAGGAAGATCCGTCGCGAGAACTCATGAATCTGGATTATTAAGTCTTAGTTTTAAAAGAAAAACGCCTTACGTGCAAATCTGTGATAGATAGTCGTGGATTTGTCTTCTTTGAAATGGTGTTTGTGAAAATGAAGACCATGAACCCAGAATAAAAAAGGTTTTGAAAGCACGCTGAACCCATAATAAAAAAGGTTTTGAAAGCACGCTGAACCCAGAATAAGGCATAACCATAACGTGCGTTTAAGGTGAAATCACAGGACAAGATAAATATTTTACCGGGACAAAGTCCTTGTTTCTAGCGCCAGATTGTGAACACATAAATCACGAAGCCATCCACGTGTTCACAAACAATATTCGCATACATCCTAATTCTAGAATTGTACGTTGTATGCGTAAAAGGGATGATTATATCGATTCATCGACTCGAAGACTTCGGGCTTGTCATTGTCTAGTCGAATATTATCATAAATCATGTTCGTATAAAGGAACAAACCAAGAATCAAGTATAAATGTAAAGCATATGAAGTTTAACGTTGAATGTAAGGTGCTGAAATGTAAATAAGACAGATATACGTGGTACGGCACTAAGTCCTACATCCACGGGGCTGGTGTTTCACTATGTATTGAATGGTTACAAAGATGGTCGAATGACTTTAGAGTATACATAGGTCTGCGGAAGTAGGGGATTACTTACTCTTCCTATTTCTCTCTCTCCTATCTTCTCCTATAATTGCTCTCAATTGGTCGACCTCTTCTCTAGTAGTGGAGAGGGGCATTTATAGGGTTGGAACGTGGGTCCCATTTCTGAGGCGCCGTTGTAATCTTATCCTCTTGTGCTTTGTGCCTATTACGCAGAGGTCTTCGGCATATGCTGCGGTCTGAGCCTGAATACGAAGGATTATCCTCGCCTCTTCCACGAGCTGATTGACACGTGTATATCTCTTTGGTATTTAATGCGGGTAGATGGATGTCTGCTCGTGTCATACAAGTGTCTCTTTGTCTGGTCACATCTATGTCAGCCACACTCCCTCTCGGCCGTTGATCTGGGATCTTCCTCGGATTGGGTGTGATAACACCCAAGGGGTATTATCTGGTGCTCCTCTGAGTCATCATACCTCTGTGATCCTCTGTCCCTGACCGTCAGATCTGCTGACCGGTGGCATCTTCTGGTGATATGTTTGCTATCATGTTTTGATATCTTGTTTTGCATGCCTTCCACGTGTCTCTTTCTGTACACGTGGTGGATGATGAAAGGTGTACATACATGAATGTTAAAATAACCGGTATGGATAAAGATTCTCAATATGTGCGACAAACTGTGCCACAAAAATCAAATTGTTTACAGCTACAAGTGATTACCTGACCATCCCAAAATAGTTTGCGGCGTTTTGTGTTCTTTCCCTCCTGCAAATATTTCAAAACGTAATTGTAGCCAAAATTCATGAAAACTTCATACTGACTTGCCCTCCCCAGCTCTTCTCGAAACATCTCATAAGCATATGGTGTTATAATCTTTTGAACTTGTTGTTCTAGAGGTGACATTATCTTGCATATAGGAAATTTATGTTTCTCCATCATTGAATCATATGCCTCTGTATTTCTAATGGTTTGTGTAGCAAGATCCACCTGAAAATCACATTGCTCATTATTTCATATGAAGAAGATAATAATACTACCAAAATTTGTTTCATAAGTAGAAAAACTATTACATTTGGATCGGATACTCACATGTTCAAAAAAATTTGTTTCTTCTTCTCTCCATCCTTTTTACTTTTGTAAGTACCAATACGAACATAGAAACCATTTAGAGTTGCATAATTTTGGTAGAACATGCGGGCTTCTTCTTCACTTAAAAAACTTTGACCAATAAATGGCTCAAAGGCATTCTCCAGTATACGATTTTCATACTGGCTTGTCTTACTAAACTCAAAAACATTCATAACATCACCATCTTCATTGACTGGAATCTCATTCAAATCAAAATTATGTTTATCATTCAAGTCTACTATCTGCTCTTCACTTTCTACTTCCATTGGCACTTCATTTAAGTCCAAAACTGGCCTTGATGTGCCATAGCTAACGTCATCCTGTTAAGTTTTGGTCAAAGCTCTCTTTTCTCATTAAAACTCAAGACATTTATACAAGCCCAGACTTGGGTTTCTAGTTACAAACTTGAACCACACGAATTCAAAATATAACTCTATTCCAAATATAACTCTAGGCTAAGTATAGCCCTATTTACTAATACCCTCCCTCAAGATGGAGCATGGAGGTCACAAATGCCCATCTTGGACAAAAGAAACTTAAATTGTGCTTTCCCCAAGGATTTTGTAAAGATATCTGCCAATTGCACTGTTGCATGAGTGTAAGAGGGTGATATAATCTTCCTTATTATAGCATCCCTGACAAGATGATAGTCCACTTCTATATGTTTTGTTCGTTCATGAAATACTGGATTCTGAGCAATATATAATGCTGATTGACTATCAAAAAAGAGATGCATCCCATGTGTATGATGAACTCCAAAATCACCAAGTAATTGTTTCAACCACTTTAACTCACATGTAACTGTCGCCATAGATCTGTATTCTTCTTCAGCTGAGGACCGAGAAATCGTATGCTGCTTCTTAGTCTTCCAAGACACAGGTGAAAACCCAAGAAGAACAAACCATCCTGTCAATGAATGTAGTTAATGGACAACTTTCCCAATCTGAGTCACATAATCCTTTTAAACTGAGACCACTATCAGAGCGCAACAGAATTCCTTGTCCAGGATTCTTTTTCAAATATATAACCACACGAAGGGCTGCTTCCCAATGCTCTATTCTTGGTTGTTGCATAAATTCCGACAAGATATACACTGAGTAAGCAAGATCCGGTCTGGTGGATGACAAATAAATCAGAATGACCAACTAATCTCCTATATTTCTCCACATCATCTAGAATTTTACCCTTTGCCAAGGCTAGACGATGATTTGTCTCCATTGGAAACTCTGCAGGTTTTGATCCCAATAACCTAGTTTCCATGATAATATCCAATGTATACTTCCTCTGGCATATGTAGAAACCTTGTTTACTACGAGCCACCTCCAATCCTAAAAAGTATTTCAACTTCCCCAAATCTTTCATCTTGAAACATTGTCCCAAGTATGTTTTAAAATTATGAAGTGAAACCAGATCATTTCCTGCTACAATCAAATTATCAACATACACCAAAACATTAAGCTGCATCTTTCCCTTTGTCATAGTAAAGAGAGAATAATCTGAGTATGACTGTTTAAAGACATAATTCTTCAACGCTGCTGATAATTTTGCAATCCAAGGAGCCTGTTTTAGGCTATATAGTGATTTCTTCATTCTACACACCATATTAGGATTTCCCTTGGCAAATCCTGGTGGTATCTTCATATACACTTCTTCCTCCAAATCTCCATGAAGAAAGGCATTATGCACATCCATCTGATGCACTTCCCAATTTTTAATTGCTGCAACAGCTAGAAAAGTACGAACTGTTATCATCTTTTCCACTGGTGCAAATGTCTCATTGTAATCGAATCCTTCAACTTGATGATTCCCAAATATTACCAGTCTTAATTTCAGACGCACCAAATTTCCATTTTCATCACGTTTTTCTGTGTAAATCCATTTGCTTCCTAGTGCCTTCTTACCAGGTGGTAAGTCTGCTAATGCCCATGTTCCTTGTTCCTCCAGATCTCTTATTCCTCCAGAGCTCTTATTTCTTATGCCATGTCTTTTTTCCATCCTGGATGCTTCATAGCTTCTTTGAAGCTCTTAGGCTCATTTCCAGCAGTGAGAGCTGCAAGGTATTTTCTATGAACTGCAGAAAAACGATCACGACTAACATAATATGTTAAAGGATAAGGTGTACCTGAGGCTGATGATTGTGTAGGATGAGTGGAAGGTGGACTATTTTCTCGTACAATGTGCGTCACAAAACCCTTGAGTCTGCTTGAAAGAATCTTCTGACGGTTTCCTTTACCCATCTCACTATTATTATTCTCTACCACACCTTCAGTTATTGTGTCATTGCTATTAGTATCATTCTCTTCAGGTTGTTCTTGAACTTCTTCTTGCAATTCTTTAGTTTCACAATCAGTCTCAGACAATGATTCATCACTTCTTTGTTGCTGCAACTCGTCTTGATAAGTTTCCGTAACACCTCTAGACAACTGTCCTTCTTCTCCGTCTTCATCATCGCTCCAACAAACATCATTATTTGACGGAACAATCTCAGTGGTATTTCCTGTAATAGTTGTTATATAAGGAAACTGATGTTCATAAAATTCCACATCCCTTGACACTAAAAATTATTTTGTGTCTAAATCATACACTTGCCACGCCTTTTTACCAAAAGGATAACCAAGGAATACACATCTCCTTCCTCGGCTTGCAAACTTATCCCCTTTACTACTTTGATTATGTACATAGCACAAGCACCCAAACATTTTCAAATGATCATATAGAGGTAACTTACCAAACATGATTTTATATGGAGTTTTGTTGTTAAGAATAGGTGTTGGTGTTCGATTAATCAAGTATACTGCAGTCAATGGACACTCTCCCCAAAAACGTATTGGTAAATTGGCTTGAAATCTCAAGTCTCTTGCCACATTCATTATATGTTTGTGTTTTCTCTCAACCCTCCCATTTTGTTGGGGTGTACCAACATATGATGTCTCAAAGACTATCCCGTTAGTCTTAAAATATCCACGCAATGTATTAAATTCTGTTCCATTATGACTTCTAAAAATTTTGATTTCTTTACCAAACTGACGTTTCACAAGAAAAATGAAATTAAGAAATACCAATTCAACTTCAGTTTTACTTTTGATCAAATAAATCCACACACCTCTTGAAAAATCATCTACTATTGTCAGAAAATAATGAGCTCCACAAGAAGAAGGTGTCTTGTAAGGACCCCATAAATCCAGATGAACTAACTCAAATATACAACTGGATTTACTCAAACCAACAGGAAAACTACTTCTATGATGTTTTGCTCGTGGGAAAATATCACAAGCATTATTATTTTTTCGAAATAACCTACTCAGAACTGGTAGCTTTTGTAAAACTTTCTCCGATGGATGTCCCATTCTTTGATGCAATAACTCATATGAGATCCCACTAACAGCAAGTACTTTAACAAGAGGCACACTACGAAAAATATATAGTCCACCTTGTCTCTCACCCACTCCAATCACCTTCCTCGTCAACAGGTCCTGTATAAGATATAAACTGTTAGTACATTGCACAATACATATTAACTCATCGATCATTTGTGTAACCGAAATTAAGTTACATGTTATTTGTGGTACATAAAGAACATTATCAAGTCTCAAACCACCAGGAAGAATCACACTTCCAATTTTATCAGAGTTTGCATATTTTCCGTCTAGAAGGCCAACTGAACATGCCTTAATATCTTTCATTTATATCATGTCATCAATATTGCAAGTGACATGATTTGTAGCCCATGTATCCATAATCCAGGAAACGTGATTCTTCTTACCTTATAGGTGAAAATTTGATTTGTTTGAGTTTAAAAACTCAAGGACTTGCTGAAGTTGTGCCGATGTCACTCCAGCCAAACCCACTCCATCTGAATATGTCACACCACCTGATTGCTGAGCCGCTGGTATATTCAAGTTACGTGCACGAACTTGATTGTTGCTTCCATGTCCTCTACCACCTCTGCCATATGAAAAACCAGAACCACCTCGACCTCTACCACCTGTCTTGCCGCCTCTGTCATAACCTCTTCTACTTCGAGATCTATCTCCCCACCATTCAGGGTATCCAATAAGCTGATAACACCCCTCATCAGAATGTCCTTCTCTATTGCAGTGTTTACAGTACTTGGCAGGATCATATGTATTGGTAGTTGGTCGCTGATCAGACTGAACTTTAAATTCCATAACATTTTCTTATACTTCTTTCGGAAAAACTACATCACCTGTTCGCAGTCGTTCAGAATTCAAAATAGTTTGATATGCTTCATCGATCGATGGTAAGGGTTCTCTCGCCAATAACTGTTCACATAACGATCTGTACACACTATCCAGACCAATCAGAATATAATGAAGAAAATCTTCTTCTCGCAAAGTACTCACCTGAGTCGCAATATTGCAGGTGCAAAGACCACACTTGCACTGTGGTATCTTCATATATGTCACCAGCTCATCCCATATTTTGTTCAATCTCCCATAATAGACAGCTACACTCTCAGTTTTTCCTTGTTTGCAATCACTTAAAGAAGCTATCAGTTAACAGATTCGTGTTCCACTTACAACACAAAATCTTTTCTTCAAGTGTGTCCAGAGAAGGCTTGCATCATCGTAATCTCCCAGCGTCGATCTGATTGAAGATTCTAATGTGTTGCTAATCCAGGAAACGAGCATTGATTGGACTGCAATCCATTCTTCCAACTGATCAGGATCTGCAGGTTGTTTAACGGTGCCATCAACAAAGCCAAATTTTCTCTTGGCTATCAACGATCTTCTAATGGCTCTAGCCCACTCATCATAATTGGTTCCTTTTAAAACAATTAGAGTAATAATAATACCTGGACCATCACTTGATCCCAAATGGTATATCAGATTCTTCTTCTGCAATTTTTCTTTGGTTCCTGATGGTTCTACTATATCGTCTCCCATCGTGTAGAACTTGAAACAAAAATTTTAGGTTTAGGGTTTTAACCAGGCTCGCGATGCCATGTTAAGTTTTGGTCAAAGCTCTCTTTTCTCATTAAAACTCAAGACATTTATACAAGACCAGATTTGGGTTTCAAGTTACAAACTTGAAGCACACGAATTCCAAATATAACTCTATTCCAAATATAACTCTAGGCTAAGTATAGCCCTATTTCCTAATACATCCCCATAACGATCTCCTTCCATATTGTTCCTAAAAGTGAGTTAAACAAGAACAATAAAAAAAAAATTACATTTACATAACACAAGTATTTCCTGTAGTTGAATAAGTACAGGAAATAAGATTAAATGTCGAAACTATTAAATAAGTAAATAAGATTTACCTTAATTAGTACGAGTATATATAAGATTTGGCTCAGTGAGTAAGTTTTACAGTGCATTGAGATGTTTGAAAGCAGAGATTGAAGGAAAGGGAAGAAACGTCAACCTATTTTCCCATTTTTGAGAGAATAGGATACGCCAAAAGAAAAATCTTATAAGAGCATCTCCAATGTTAGGGGTGAAGGTAATCCTAGGTGGAGATCCTATTAATACCTTTTTGTTGTGGGTCATTACTACGTGGCAAAAAAAAATGAAAGTTATATTTTCAACCTATAATTCCATCTCCAATGTCAAGGTATTATTACCCTAGAACTTAGAAAAAAATTAACTTTTTAGTAAAGAATTGATGATTTGTCAAAAAACTTTGGGTCATGGAGAAGGTAAAGATATGACTTTCTCCTTTACCATTTCCTATGAGATGACATCCATGTCATGCATTTACCTTTACTTTGACCTTGGCATTGGAGATAAATTCTTGGCAAGAAAGGTGTTAAATCCTAGGTGTCATGTCTTTTTAAGACCTCCACCCCTAGTATTGGAGATGCTCTTAAGGGCGAATCAAAGGCGGGAATTATAAAGGGCGCGCAGTAGAAATGTCTTTCTTGTTTTTTCCGTTGACAATGTCTCTCATGTTTATGGACCGATATCTCACGAAACAAATTATCGCCACGTGCTAGTAGCACCTTGGAAATGTATTTTTTATTTTTACCAACGTGGATTGAAGTTATCCGAGGGTATGAGTACGAGTCGAACCAATCCCTCTATAGAAACTTAACATGTCAAAGTGACAATTTTAATGTTCCATAGCCATTCTAACAGACAAATAATGGGTTGGAAAATGATGTTTGCTAACTTGTACACTATTCTTAACGGTAAATGTCCCAAATAAAAGATAGTTAAGATGATCGGATATGAATTTTTTTTTTGCCAAGTTTGTGTATAAACTTCCACGGAGTCATGATTTATTTTCGAGGGGGGCTAATTATATTTTGCCAATTTTTAGAAAATGTAGTAGAATGAAAATTGGTTTTCTAGTCCTTTTGCCTAACTGTGTGCGGGGTATTTGTTGAAATTACTAGTACCTCTTGAAGGACAGGTTGTTCTACAGTAACCTATATACATATATCCACCTAAAGTAGTTATTCAAGGATGATTCGGTTTATTTTTATTTTTTTTTAACGGTAAAGAATACGTTGCTGACGATTTTCGAGATCAGCTCACTGGTATCATCACCCAACGACTATAAATCCCTTTAATTTAACGGTTGTGGATATCCAGCGGATTTTTAAAGTTGCATCCAGATCCAATCTGTAATCTATTGGATTCCCGTTCGCATCTAACCCATTAAGCGAATAATCTGGATATTCATCCGCAAAATACGGTTGGTCTCAGCTCAATTGTAATTAATTTTTATTGAACATCGATATAAGTATTTTGTAAGCATCATAATGATGCACTCCTTCCAATACTAATGGTCTCTCAAACATTAGACTCATTGGATTAGGAAAAAGTCTTCAGAATCAACAATCAACTTCATAATGCATATCACATATGATGATCTTCAGAATCAGCAATCAACTTCATACCTATAGTCTGCATAATGCATATCACAGAGAGTTAAAACAAGAGTTGGTTGTCGTGTATATATTTGGTCTTCAAAAAGTCTTCGGAATTAGCAATCAACTTTGAAAAAGCTGGGGTCTAACAACCACACCCAATCTTTCATTTCGGCAATCTATATGGAATAACTCCAAATACATTCAAGAGAATCAACTAGAAAATCATACTCAATCTTTACAAAAGTATATCAAAGAGTTATATCTCAATTTCTCAATTCAATCCGCAATATTAAGTTCCAATCTTGGATCAAGACATATGCAAGTACGCATACTGTGCTTATAATCCAATTATGGTTAAGTGTTCTAAACTCCCATTTCAATCATTGAAACATTCTTAGGCGATGACAATAGTTGTCTCATACAAACTATTAGCTTCAAAGCAATTTTCAAGTGATCGAATGATCAATACGAAACATTCTGAGTCTACATCAAATGATTGTGTCACACAAATCATATAAGATGTTACCAGCTGATTTTCAAATGATCATCTTTTGACTTTAGTGCAGAATATAAGATGAACTTGGTTAAAGCGAAAGATTACCAACACATATTTCGAGAAATATGTAAGCGAGTTAAACTCAGCTCGAAATATAAAATGTGTATAAATCGAATACTATATAGCTATACGAATTTTGTCTCAAATAGGAGATATAGTAGAAATAGACTTCTGAGTGATAGGTGAGTTTCAGTCTCCACATATCTTTTGTTGATGAAGTTCCACAAGCTCCCCACAATATTTCTTCCCTTCAATTGATGAATGCCGTGAAGTCTAAAGCTCAATTACACTTTCTATCCTAATCCGGACAATCAACATATTTCAACTATAAACATAAACATCGTATCCGATGTAAACCACATAAAATGTCATCTAAAGAAAAAAAAATATTCTCACCGTTTTTGGATAAGAACTACTATCTGTTAGACCTAATTTTAGGCTAAATAAGAAAAACTGATAGCACTCGTTTTCCAGAAACGGGAATAATACTTGGTTGATTTCAAAAAATCCACACAAACAACCTCCTAACACCGGCCTATAAAAATTATATCCCATGTAACCAACGCTTATAACATGACCTTTTGAATTTGGTGGACTTACTTTTTTTTTTCTTTTTACGGAAAAAGTAATTTTGCTGAGTAGTGCTTCCGAATTATAAATTTTACCTATGCTTTAGGAAGGTCTTTCAAGATTACTTTGGTCTCAGTTTTCGACTGGCCAAGAGAAGCTTATGCTCACTATGTTTTATAGTGCCAACTAAAAATTTGCAATCAGAGACTATTGTAAAGTGTTTTCGGCTGGAGGACTTGCTGACCATTCGACAACAGGGGTGTAAATAATACCCGAAATTACTAGGCTTGCCTGTACCCGCCTGAGCCTGCCTGTACCCGAATGATCCCAAAGCCTGTTGCATCCAGTCACGGGCCGCCTAGCCTGATTAGTTTAAATGTGTGGGCTCGGGTTTTCCCTAAAATTTAATAACCTGGCCTGGTACCTGCCCGAACAGTCCGGCCTGGTATCCGCTTAAATTTTTAAGGCTTTTCGTTCTAATGTTAGAGCAAATTGTTATGCGTATTGGCTATATTATTAAAAAAATTATTTTCATTTCTATTTTACATTTAGACGATTAATTATTTAAGATTATTTTAACATATAGTTCATTTAATCTCCAAATTATACATACAAGTTAAATCAGTTATTACAAAATTTTGAAAACTGAAAAAACACGAAGCCTGTTTGGCACGCCTAGCCTGGCCTGCTTATGAAATGGCTTTGGGCAAGTTTTGGGTCTCTAAATAAGTGCTTCTACCTGGCCTTCCCGGCATGACAGGCTTTTTGGGTAGCTGATTATGAGGCCTCTCTGATCTGGCTTGCAATAGAAAACAGGTCGGGCTGCCCGGCCTGGTCCAATTTACACCCCTATTCGACAACATACATTTACTGCATACTAAACAAAGAAAAGGAAAAAGAAAAAAAACGACATGCATTTATTTGGTCAAATTTTGAGCGGCAAAAATTGCGCCAACAACTAACTTGGCGCCCGCGAAGGGAAGATTTTTGGCGGCAAAATTAGGTGGGAAGCTCCATCTTGCCCGTCTTAATAAATATCCAGGTCAAAGCAAAATTTCCTCTCTCACTTGAACAAACCTTGCTACTGAACGTAACCTACCTTAACATCTTCCTCCTCAGATGAAATCCTCTTTCCATAGAATAATATTATCTCTTCTAACGCTCTTTTCGTTCTTGGATTGAAAAATTGGTTTGAAAAGTATATTTTGGTTTTTAGTTAATTTATGATGTGCTATGTTAGAACAAATAATTTTAGGGATTTTTTGCTCCTAAGTTTTAATTGATTTAGTCCTGTTAATTTTGTACGGTATATATATATATATATGCGTAACTAACGGGTTACCGATTTCAGTTTTTGCAGTTGCATTTGAGTTGATTTTTTATTTCAAGTCAAATATTTTCTTTCTTCTGTTTGTTCTGTTTAGTGATAACGATATATTTCATTTCGTTAAGAAAATGAGTGATCAATGATATATTTCTGTCTGCTGCAGTGTCTTGTTCTAATTTCAGAATCTTATTTCATTTCGTCGCTTGCCAGCCATTACACTCACTGTTCTCCTCTTGATCTCTGTTTTTCTCCAACCTTTTCTTCCTTGGTTGGATTGGTGTTTCTGAGTTTTAGCAATTACCTCTTAATTGGGTGAGTGATCATTTTGTATATGGAAGGTTTTAGCAATCGAAAAAGAGAAAATTCCTATTCATGGGCACTCTGTTTTGAACTAAAACGATAGCTTCACTTGTGTTACTCCAATTTCAGATTTGTGTGAACAAAAGTTATTAACACAATAGAGAGATGGGTACCAGAAAAAAATATTCTTTAAACCAGACTCATTTGTTTTTATGGTTCTTTCTCTTTTCCTAAGACAGCTTCTAATCTTATTCTATTTTTTGAATGTGAAACATTAGCTCTAATGGTCTAAGAATCTAGCCAAGAAATGGTTCAATATGAAGAGCAACAGCCGAATAATCTGCTACCTCAATTCGCTGCGTTCGAAGTCATCAAAGTAGATGGGACATCAACTGTTGCGGCTTCATGATCTGCTACCCCATTACAACTGTTGCGGACTTGTATGATTTCATATGTTGTTTGATGGACATAGAAATGCTGTAGTTGTAAGAGAATATCAACGTGAAATGCTGACAACATTAATTTTATTGAATTGATATTTAATTAAGTTAAAAAACTGATTAAATATTGAGGGGTAGAAGTGTAAGTCACCATTCCTAGATAAACTAAAATATGATTCCCAAGAATATTTAGTTATCCAACAAGAATTACACCGATCAATATAAGAAAATATCATTTAATTGATCCTTAACATGTGTCTTGATATACAAGTTACCCTTTTAATAAATAAGAAAGGCTATACATATGCATCGGACCAACCCATACAAACAAGCCTAGGTGAATCATTGGGCTTATAAGATTTTTTTTTTTACTAAGGAAATTTTATTAATGAAACCAAAATGTTATTTCTTTAAGAAGTTGTGTAATGAAGATTGGAACATCAGAATTATAATGAAAGTTTGCTTCCTACAAGATAAACAGTGAGCTACAATATTTCCTAGCCTATGAATAGACTTAAAAAACCAAAGATTTCTATCACTATTACATTTAAAATTAGCTCTTTCAATTATACTTGAGTTGAACCAATGAACTTGTGATTCCCTCTCTATTATAGAATGAATCACATTATCACAGTCCATTTTAAATATAATCTTCTCAATGTTCAGTTCCTCCATCCATTCAACCGCTATCTCCAGTACTTTACATTCAAAATGCTCAGGCCCATAAACTGCATCCACTTCCTTATCAAACTTTATTCCTTTGGCTCCTAGACATTTACCTGCAAAATAACGCAAAATTAGTCCAACACTTCCTTTCCTAGTATCATGTATATAAGAACCATCAATATTGACTTTCACAAATTCCTTATCAGGTGGAATCCATTCTTTAATCTACATCTTAGATGTACTACTTTCATGTATACCTGAGTTTGCAGAGCAATAGTTTCACAGGTTATGAATTCTAGAAGTTGTACTATGCACATTAGGCTTAGTACCCTGAAATATAAAAGAACACTTGTCTTTCCCTATATACCATATTGTACACATTAACCTGTAAACATAGTTTCTCTCATCTATGTTAATGTTCATAGACATCCAGACAACTCTAGCAAAGCTACACTCAAAAATTACGTGAGCCACAGTCTCAGAACTACGATTACAAAAAGCACATTCAGTATGGATTTCACGTTTGTACACAACAATTTTGGATCTTACCAAAACTATATTCTTAATGCATTTCCATATAAAAAGTTGAAGTCTATGTGAGATTCTACTATGCCATATGTTTTTCCAAACCTCCTTAGGTATGTTATCCACGGAAACAATATTATTAACCTCATTAGAACAAATTGTATTATATGCACTTTTAACAGAAAACTTACCTTTTCTGTCAGGTTTCCATATAATAAAATCATCACCTATTAGTGGAATCACCATCTTAAGAATAAGATCGACACAACTTCCAGAGAAAAGAGAAGTAACAACATAAATGTTCCAAACTCTAGTCCCTGGTAAAAAAAGATCACAAACTCTATTAAAATTTTCATAACTAGATGCACCTACAATTGGTACGGGTGGGCTATCAAGCAGTCCTATAACCCAACAATCTATCCATATGCTAACTTTAGTGCCACATCTTACATCCCACATGGTGTACTGCTGCACAATTTCCAGGCCTGAGTAAAAATTGTAGGAAATTTCTGTATAATAAACACTTGGAGAATCAACAGAAACATTAAGAATCTTGCCATAGATTAAGATCATAATTAATAAACTTGAGGATTGTTGTTACATACCTGATAATTAGTACTTGTAGAGATACCAAAACCAACAGCAAAGATCAACAATGGAAGTTGAGGATGAAGTCTTCTCTTCTCTTTCTTAGTCTGCCGTATATGTGATACGTATGACATATTGGATGACAAGAGGGACTCCTCTCTTTATACTTTTAGCTAGTCCTCACCCGTTACGAGGATTTAGCAGAATAGGGTACAACCACAATGTTTATCTTACTGTGTTAACAGGGTTAGGTATCGGGTTATCCGACATTATCCCTTATCTCTTTATTGTACCGAAATGTGACTCTTGATCCAGGTTTTGGAAAACACACATGTTTAGTATTGTCCGTATATGTAAATTCTTACATTCTCCCACTTGGTTAATTCTAAACATGTCGATAATTTAACACAAGATACTACTGGATCAAAATTTAGAAAGCGGGCGGACACCCTTGAGTTTGAAAACATTCTGGAGGAGCAGTTGATTCAGCAATTTCTAGTCCATTCACATAAGATACTTCACGAGACAACTTTATTAACCTTCGCCTCAACAAATAACACCACTAAGCTGGATCAGGAAGACAATGCATTCAATATGATGCAAGGTCAGTACAAGGTCTCAGTTTTAGTATTGCCAAAATTCCTAGGCTATCTTTATTCTTTACGGTGGTGGTGGTTTAGGTGTTAACATAATATTGAGCGCAATCCTTTGTGTTATCCATATTCTTCCACGCTTCATGCAATAAATTATGCATGTCACCCTGATAGATTATTGCTTCTACATGTAAAAATCCATTACCAACTACTCAGGATGAGAGCTCATCAACTATGGTGCCTACCCACGTTAAGCTCAAGCAATATCAGAGCTTATGCAAAACTTCCTTAGGATACGGTATGTATACAAAGTATATGATGCATCAAAGGAAATTAACTTAATCACAAACAAAGTTACTTCATTAGACTTGACAGCAACAAGAAGACATTTCAAAATACTTCATCGTAACATAACAACTACTTTATTATTCTTACTGAAAACAGATTAACAAGCGATTAATCGTCGTAACCCAACTCAATTTAACTCCCACTGAAAAGCAGAATTAATAGAGACTCTTCTCATGACATGCTGCTTTTACTTTAAGAAAATAGTGAGAATGAAACTCCCACTAGAAAACTGTATCAAACATACAATAATATTTTATTATTGTTGTCATGGGAACAATAGTAAAAACTATAACCCCTTTGATTAGTAACTACTAAACTTTTGTAGCACCAAGGCTACAATACGATAACAAAATGTCAGACTTTAGATTGTCTGACCATCACTTTCCCAATCATACTATAAGGAACAAATCAAATTATACGAGTTACAGTTCAGTTACACTATGCACAGCGAAACCAATTAATAGTACGACCTTCAAGTACAAGTAAACATATACGTACTCATGCGAACTGATTATAAACATACATACTAGGGGATCTCCGTGTGCTTGGTCGTTCGATGGGACATCTTTTGATGAGAAGGCGATCAGTTGCATCATCCAGGGTTCCATAGGCAAGGTTTTTTTTATACTAAAGATCTCTTTTCCCGCCCGATCTCTCTTGTGGATTCTAGAGGTAATGCTAGTTCCTAAGTCGAACTTTTGAGTTGTCGAGTGTGAGATAGATTGCAGGTGAACTGAGTTCCTCGGTCGATCCTCACTTGATGCACGGGAGCGTCGGGCTGGGTAGATGTTGGCGGGGTCTTAACAAAGTGTCGTAAGTACCCATCTCGTATCAAATGCTGGACAATATCTTTTACCTCTCGGCAATTGTTAGTCGAGTGGCCTCGGTACTGATGATAATGACAAAACTCGGGATGGTTTCTTGTCTCGTCAAACTGGATTCCCCTAGTCTTTGGGTATCTGATGTCATTTCGCTTTTCTACTTCCTTGAATATTTCTTCCAATGGTGCGTTCATAGGCGTGTATGTTTTTGGTTCATGAAGAGGCGTTTTTCCTTTCTCGACCCATTCCTTCTTGCCCGAGCCTTGCTGTGGTGCCATCGACCTTTTTCTGATCGCTTAGGGTCTTCTCGAGGAACAGGCTCCACCGACGCGCTGGCTTCTTGTACTCCTCTATCTTGTGCATCCTCTTGTATCTCCTCCAATGCGATATAATGCTCTTGCATCTTCCTCATCTCTCTTAACGTTTGTGGTTTCTCAGTGTACATTGCTATCCAAATAGGGTCAGACTTTCCTAATGAATTTTCGAACCCGAAGATCTGTTGGTCGACAGGTACCTTCCCCATATCGGTACACAACTTTCTCCATCTGTCCGTTAGAGATCTTAAGGGTTCCCTGAACCTTCGCGCCAGTGTGAATAGCTTATTTACCCTTTGGCGAGCAATGTTGTTATGCATGTAGGTTTCGAGAAATGTTTCCACCAGGACGCCATAATTGCCAACGGACTCATCGGGCAAAGTATAGAACTAGTTCTTTTCCTCGCCTTCTAGACTTTATGGGAAAAACTTACACATAACCACGTCATAATTCTTCCATTGTAATAGGGACATACTATACATATTGATGTGCTCTCCTGCGTCGCCGGTGCCATCAAATCTGGACGGGAAGGTTGGGAGTATACACTTTGGAGGGAACGGAGCTCGTTCAAGATCCTCGGTAAAGGGAGTTTTCCGTGCTTCGCTAATCACCTCTGCCAGCTTATCGTCCTCGCCATATCCAGCCAATTTCTTAACCATCTCCTCAAGTTGCTTGAGTTTAGCCTCAGTCGCCGCCTCGGGTCTCCCATTATGTACTTTTTCATCGGTCGAGGAATTTGCGGGAGGGACATACCAGCTTCTTGGTTGGTTAGTGTCGGGCACGTGTCCTCGGACAAGGGGTGGAGTTCGGGTTCGTCCTGATCGGGTGTGACTGTTGGAAGCTCCTCGGCTCGATGACCCTCGTGATCCAGACCTCTGGTTCCGAAGCTGATAGTTTTCATGGGCCAGATTCCTTCTCTGTAATTCCCTCATCATGTCCTCCTGTCTTCTCTGATTGTCCAGAATTGCTAGCAATGTCGGGTCGGTTCTTTCGTGACCGGAATGACCATTTACATGGTTTCCTACCATGTTGGGTGGTGGGACTGATGGTGCCACAGGAGGAGCTATGGGGGGAGCGGTTGTGACTGGCAGGATGTCCCTGGTGGTGTTGCCCAGTTCCAGTTTCACTCTTCTAAGCCTCTCTCCTTCTTCTTCCAAAGCCAATCGATATTCCGCACGTTGCCTTGCTCGTCTACGGTCCTCTCGCATCATCTGTGCTTCCTCGTCTTCCTCTGTGTCCGATGCAGTTATTCCGTCTATCATCTCCCCTGGTCTCATTTATCTCGGGTTGATCCTTAGTCCTCTTGGGGAGAGGTCATCATCTCGCCCTAGGTCGACTTCCTCATCGACAGTTACCATGCCCCCACCCAGTGCCCGGGATTCTTCCTGCTGGTGTTGTCGACTCTTTTGTTGTCGAGATCCTGTTATCCCTTCTTGCACGCTAGTCCCTGTCACAGTTCGATTTCTCAAGATCCTGCCCGTTCCGGAAGTACTTGCCATCGGCTCGGGTGTGATTGATACTCTTCGGCTCGCCCTTCCCTACCTACATCAGAAAAATTAGACAACGCCTCACTTTGGGTTGTTTTTGAAAAAGTTAATGACGAAGTACAGCAGTTCTGAATTTCATAAAAAGAAAAAATTTCAACCAAGTACGATTCCGTTTTACTTCAACATGCTGAACTCAACCAAAGAAGTGGTTTTGACTAATAAGACGGTTGTTTTGCTACGTCGCTTTCGGTACTTTTCCTATGCATTAATCATTATTTGTCCAAACATTCTTTGTGCAAAAAATCATTAATCGTCCGTACGTTTGGTCGGAAAATTTCTTTCTTGGCCAAGATTTGTGGTGATGACTTCCGTCAATCGTTTTGTCGATGTCTCAACTGCAAAGGTTGCAAAAACAAGTTTTCTCTTCCTTTTGGATTTGTAATGACATTGTAAGGCTCTTGTTGTAGGGTTAGGATGAGACTGTCGTCGAGGTGCTCACTGTACCCTTTCTAGCCATAGCTCTGGAAAACCCTAACTCAATGATTTTGAGGTGGTTTTACCATTGCGACTATTGTGTTTAAATAACCCATGACTTATGACCGGTGAGATGAAGTGTCATTCTAGCTTCTACCAATCATCCAAGATGATCCTTTTGGGAGCTTTGAATCTTTCTAACAACTCGTCTTAGTCATAAAGAAAAACACAATCGACCATAACTCAAACCTGGAATCTTAATTAAAACTGTTTCAAGGATTTTGACATAAAGTAAATGTCTTCAAAAAAACAACGCAAATCACAATTTTCTTTGACTCGAAGTCGCAAGACAAGAAGAATTTTGTTTAACAGGCGACAAGAATCTTATTTAACTAGAGCAAAATAGCTCCGACTGTGGACGGGATTCTTCGACTTTAAATAAGGACTCTGCAATCTCAACGAAGATTAGATAAAAGTGAACGCCACAGATCCGAGTTTTGAAGGAAAAATTACTTTAAAAGACTCATCTACTAACTCATATGCCTCAACCATAAGAGTCTTTCACTTAGCATCAACTAACATCAAAAGATGTTTTAGGAGCTTTTGAATCTCTCTTTAAGATGCAAGGTATCAAAAGATTTTACACGGTCCCCTTAGTCGGCGCCAGAATGTAGATGTGGAAAATCCTACAACTACATCCAAAGATACACTGACACACTCCTAATGAAGTAAACAAGCAAGAGAAGCACAAGAACACAAGATATACGTGGTTCAGCATGATTACCTACGTCCACGAGGGTAAAGGGATGATCTTATTGCTTGATTCAAGGTTACAAAGGATGTATCTTATAACAAACTCACAATTCTCACTCTTAAGCTCTTGGTGTTCTCTCTTCCCTCACTGATCACTTACCCTTTAACTCTCTACATAGCTCTCTTTTTATAGCCGTAAGTGATAATACATCCAAGTTACAGTGTAAGTTGTGGTACATCTTTCTCGATGTCCTTCTCGGGTTAAGAGTAAGGTTTCTTCCGAGATTCTGGGCCGAGCCTAGTAATACCTTCTCCTGATGTCCCCTTGTCCGGTGTCGTCTACTTAATGTATGATGCCGATGTCGCCCTTGGAATGTTTAGCCGAGTCTTAGTTTGACCAGGTTCTTCTTATCTTCTCAATTACCTCGTCAGTGCATTTATTGCTCTTGTACTCGATGGCTATCTCTTCAGTTACCTCCAACCTTTACACGTATTGTCTTCACGGTTCCCTTGGTGTTTCTTTTCTCGCGCCTAGGTAAAATAAGATGATTTGGTGCTTCGCACTTTGTCTGTTATCAATGCTTCACCACCTAGGATTGCTCCACCTGGACCTGTGGATTATTTACACCTACACATACAGTATTATAAGACTGCTTTGCTAAATGCAGTCAGTCATATTACACACATTACCAATGTCCTAAAACTTGTTAGACCTTTATGGTATATGATGGATTTCTTGAAGTAAGAAATCATGTGAGATCCTTTAAAAAAAAAATCCAAACTCACCACTTTCCAGAGGTAGCAAAGTTAGGCACTTGCGTGCCTAAGAACATCAGCATCAATCAAATCTCGAAGACAATACTCCAACAAACCAGCTTGGTTAATATGCTTATGGGTAACCAAAAATTGGCAGGCCCTAATAAAATAACGTACCATTTAAAGAGTAGCTACGATTTGCAGAAAACATGACCTATATCTCAAAGTCTAGAAAAATATGTTAATCAGGGGATCGGGTCAATGAGCTATTGACACTCCTACCAGTAACAGGGATTCACCAAGTTCCTTTGATTTACTATACTCATGTCATGAAGAAAAGCTTCAGTTGATAATACCCATTTTCCACCATCGAGATCTGAGTATAATACCAGACTGTTGACTATAATTTTGTAAACCTCTTCAACCAAAAAAAAAAAAAAAAATTTAGGCTCTACTTCATTCTATCAACTTTTACAAAAGATAAACAAATGGAAAAACTGTGAATATCAACCCGGATAAATTTAGCTAGGTCACTCGATGAACTTTACTGCATTAGTTGCTCTAGAGTTAGGACTGTACCACTAATTTTTTTCTTAAACAAAAGGAATTTAAACAGGGAATGCAAAAATGACCTACATTAGTGAAGTTAAACGATATGGAATGCAAACAAGGATCTTTAGTACTTGGTACAAAACAAACTACTCGCAAACAATTTTATATAAAATCATCATCTAGCATCAAAATAAAAATTCTGCATACTGATCCAAGAAACAATATAATACTGCCGGTACTAACAAGATTTAAAACATAATTAATGCATAAAAAAATGCATAATCACCAAAAGGCGATACTTAATTAATAAGACTTAACACCTAAAAGAGAAATAAAAAAAAAAACTCCGTCGAATCAATTGAAATGTTCTAGCTGCTTCGATCCCTAACTCGCCAAGAATGAGCGAGAACCTTTCCTAGTTCTAGGTTCCATCGAAAAAATTACTAAAAACTACGTCTAACTGCTTTCTGAAAACATATCCTTACCTCCGAAGTACATAACAAATGTGTACTAAATATTGCATTTCCGAAAAACGGCCTACACTGCACAGAAATGTCTTTAATGATTTGGAACATGAAGATACGATTGTATATAACCAAGGAATCAAGGAATCATGTTGGAAACTCTAGCATGCATACATAATATGGTTGAAAACATATGCTCACTAACAACACATAGTACAAAACTACAAATGTGCCCAAAACTGCAACACTAGGTTTGTTAGCCTTAGTTAGCCTGACTGAATCTCGTCCGCAAAAATTCATCCTATTGATTGTATCCAACGACAGCTAACAATAAGATTCTTATGATGCTAAATACATCTGTAAAATCTTTCCCCCTACTAAAACTTTTCCAAATCATATGCCATAGTCTTTCATTGGAAAAAGACAACACAAGAGGAAACATAAGGTACAGTAGCATACATAATGGTTGCCAACACTTCCCACGCAAGTTTTGTATCAATCTTCCATATTCATACTAACTGTAAGAGGCAATTGTAAAGAAAATGGTCTCATCCGTAACTGTAATATATCAAACAATTTTCATTGTACTGCAAACATGTAAATCAGTCTACGGGTATAGCTGAAATACTCATAGTGTTTTATGAACCTTTTGCAACTTTCCACTCTGCGGGACAGTGAGTTATCCTCAAATATACACCCTTGGGCAGTAAAATAACATATAACTCACTTCCCTATATGCGATGTAAGTCGCCTACAAAACTAATTCATTTGAAATTGCTTTGACACAAACACTTCCTTTCCTTTGGATAAGGGTTATTTTATCTCTAGACAAGTCCTATGAATCATTCTGTCCTACCTAGTCCACACATAAATAACTAGTTACCTTTGGGCAGAACAAGTAGTTTACTGTTTACAGGCACACACTTATGATCTCAATGGTCACAACCAAATTCAATAAAACAAAGATTTTACAAGTCAGTCACCTTTGGGAAAGACCTAGAACCCGTACGTACTATGTATTGTCGAATGATCACTTTACTGGTCCTCCATAACCCATTATAGGATAGACCTTTCAATACCAACCAGTTATAACTTTATTATACATCAACGAAAAACACTTCAATGTTCATATTAATTTTTCAGACCAGTTAAAATATGCGTTTTTATTTTCAAAACTACCTCAGACATTTTATCAAATAATTTTCATTCATGTAAACAGTTTTCATTCATGTAAACAGTTTTCATTCATGTATGAGCAGGTGGAATGTAGGGCTGTCTCACATTCTCTGGAGTCTCTAGGCGTGCCTCTAAATTTGGGCCTTTCAGGTGTACCAATATATTATAATTTTTTAAAAATAAATTTAATGGTCATACCTATATGAAACTAACAATTATTGTTTGCACACACCACCATATGTTTACTCATATTCTTATATTGTTATGTAATACGTATCACTAAATGTAAGGATGTGTAAGATTTATTACAAAACAACATTCTACTTCTACACTCATATGGATATATATGTATATATAATACAAAAAAGAATTATGATATTTGTTTCCTGGAATTTAGAGAAAATAAACAACATTTCAAATTGATATTTGTTGTTATATGGATTTATTTGAAATTAGAGAAAATAATTTAAAAAAAACATTTACTAGAAAATCCATAATAATATATATGCGAAAAAAATACTCAAATGAAAATAAAAAGAATCATATTGTACTAGAAAAATTATAGGTAATAATATTTTATCACAAATCGTGTTTTTAATACGTGGGAAATGTTTAGACAATGAAATTAGTAGTAACGTGTATAGTAAATTCATGGAGATAATTGAAGGCGTTATCGAGTACCATCTTCTTTTATTTTTTAATTATTTTTTGTAATTAATATTCATATAGTAGTAATTTTCAGCGGTAGCTACTTCATTACATTATCATCTGTGGAAGTTATTTAGTTAATTGTCCATTGGAGATAATTGCAACAATTGATCTTCATGAATAGATATTCTATGCATTTATATTCAATCATTTTTTTTTCATGGTAGCTGATCTCATGATAATCTTTAAAAGTTATGCTTATAACTTTTATGTTCTTCCTTGAATAACTAAAGATGAATATTTTTGACGATTGATCCTTGTCTTATATCTTCTTGTCAGATTTGTTAAAATCCAAGAAAATATTTTTTCTAGTAAAAGATCGCATTTGTTGTTCTATTTTGAGAATGACATCAAATGGAGGTGAGTTCTTAATTGAACTAGCGCTTAATTAATATTCTTTGGGGGGAGTGTGTTTGTGGAATTTAAGAGAGAAAAGCCCCTTTAATCTCTTTAAGGTGAAAGAAACTAATTTGTGAAACTTAGTGGAATCATCATTGACGATGATAGAATTCTTATTGTCAATTGTTCTTCTAATGGATTAATTATGTGGAATCCAATTCTCGTCACCTTTGTCAACTTTGTGACAAAGAGGGTAAGAAAAAATAAGTGACATATGGCTTTTCGGAACATTATCTTAAGGGGGAGTTAATTAATATTTGTGCTCATCGTCGTATCTAAAAAAGAATTGACATGTAAAGCCTAAGGAGAAGTACATATCAAATTAAGAATTAGTATCACTATATGTTTGAAAAATTATATTGTGCTTAAAAGTGAAAAACGATATTACTCATTGGGGTAACAACTATACGCGAAATGAAAGTCATCCATGCAAATTCTGAAAGGTAAGAATATTAAAGTTTTTATCTATCACTATCGAACTTTCAATTATGTATACCAACGAACGCATGAAGAACCGTAGAAGAATAAAATTAAAGTTTCAAGAAATCAAGAAAGCATCATGACATTTTTACTGAATTCAAAATTGTAAAAGTTCATATGTATTTCAAAAGTTTTGTCATTAAAATTGAATAAAAGGGAGATATTGTTAGAGAGAATGCTCAGTTGAACTCTTAGGTTGTCAAATTTAGAAATTATGTTGTCAAATTTAGATGCCAAAACTATTTCTCGATTTATAACCTATTAAAGTTAGCTTCGGTCTAGATTAGGTTAGGTAGTAAACTCTTAGGTTCATCTAAGTTACTCGAGAAAATTAATCATAGATTACATGAAGAACTTCATCAAAGGTTAGTAAAAAAGATTGATTTTTTTTCCAGAATGTTTTCCATTCTATCTATCTATCATAGAAAAATCAAATACTTTACTAAATAATCGAATTGCAAAGATGGTTCTTGTCATAGACTAGATGTCCGGCTGAAGTTTAGTTAAATTTCGATGTCAAGTTCATATTTGTTGCTTTTTCGAAACTAACATCAAGTAAATATTCTATGATGAGTTTCGAAAGTATAGGTTCACAAATTTATTTAAGAAATTTATTTTAAGTTTAAAATTTATACATATTAGATTATGAACCTATGTTTTAAGTTCGCAAAGCTTGAAGAAAAAAATTTCCTGAAATCGGCTTGGTTTGAGTTCGAGAACCTATGTTTTGAGTTCGGGAACCTAGTAGAGAGAGAAAGATTCATGAACCCAAACTTACTTAAGTTCGCAAACCTAGTTTTTGAGTTTGTGAACCTTGATTAGAGAAGATTCTCCTGATACTTCTAATTAAGTTCGTTAACCTAAAATCTTAGGTTCATAAATCTAAAGGTACAAACGTCTAAAAACTTCTTTCAACAATTTTTGTACTTTCTATAATACTCTCACTTTTAGCATGGTGCATGCTCAAAGATACGTCATTTGAATGAGATGAAGCGTCATCTCAAGACAATGTTGCATACTAAGAGGAATATTGGCCAACGGCCAATATCGCACCATCATGGTGCATTACGCAGGTTACATTGGCCAAGAGCTAATATCGCATTATCATGGTGCATCATGTCAGTGGTGGCTGCCCGAAGGAGTTGTTGCACTATCATGGAGAATTACTTCAGTGGGTGACTGGACGAGAGCATTGTTGCACCTAGGCCTGTCAATGGGTACCCATTACCCGGATCCGGAACCGGACCCGGTATATTAGGGTCCGGTTCCGAGTCCTAAAGTTGGACCCATTAGCTACTTAGGACCCGGCGGGTAATTACCCGATTGGACTCGAATTTAAACGGGTCCAAAAGGGTAATATCCATTGGGTACCCGCGGGTACCGGGTACCCGTTTATTCATTCTTTTATTCATGTTTTTAGCAAAATTATAAGTATTTTTCTAGTTTTAGCTTTGATATTTTACTCATTTAAATTTTTTCTCTTACATTTAATCTTTATTTAGTACATTCATAAGAAATAATAATATTTTTTTATAAAAATTACTTAAATCCAAGCTAAAAAGAGAAATATATTAAGTTTTTGAGATTTTTTAAATAGTTTTCTTTAGACCCAATGGTTCCGGGTACCCGGGTATTAAAACGGGTCCGGTTCAGGGTCCACAAATTTAGGAACCTGACCCGGAACCGTTAGGAACCGGGCCCGACCTTTATAAGTAGGGTCCGGGTCTAGTGGTACCCGGGAGGACCCGGACCCGTTGACACCCCTAGTTGCACCATGATAGCGCATCATTCAAGTTGGCCATCGGGCCAAAACTGGATTTTTCACCACTATGGCGTAATTACTCAAGATGCACGGAAAAACAACCATGAATAGTGAATCAAGTATGTCAAATGGTCCCGAATTTTCAGTTATAAAAATGTCAATAAGAAATATACAGGGAGGGATAATTGGGTGAAGGTGCATATACCAAGATGCACTAGTAAGATTCAAAGCTTAGTCGGTAAAGTCTATATGATGAGAAAGCATCATTATGGCGCGTTACTTATTCGAGAGAGATTCTTGATGCTTAGGCATCATTGTTGCAGTGTTGAGAAACTAAAGGTGCACCACCACTGTGCAAAATAAAGGAAGGTTCAATGCAAATTCTTGTTTATCATTTGCAAAAGACCATTTGGCCTAAGCGGACTAGTCTATGCTTGGCTTTTGGCCTTGCAATACAAGTTCGTTTTAGTTGCTTGTTCCGAAGACTTATGAATTACAGTTTGTGTTTCATCCCTTCTTCGTAGGGTATCTATGCAGCCGCAATTAATTGCAACATTCATGGTCTATCATTTTTTTCGCTCATATCATCTAACTAGGGATATGATTGCGATATTTTGGTAACTCGTATCATCTGGCTTGGTATTACTATGCAAACGACGATTGTTTCCATGATATATGGGGTGATAACATTCCTTGGATGCTCATGATCCTGACTAATAAACCCTTGGCTCGAGAAAGACTAGTGCATACTTTCTGCTCAATGCCAAAGCGAAGTAAGGAAGCGGAAATAAGCTTGCAATGGCCCATTCACAAGTCCAAGGCATGCATTATGGCTGGATGCTACTCAGAAGCCAGTGATGCACTTAACGAAACATGCTTACGAAGCATGCTTGCAAAGGCAATTGGACATGCATTTTCCTGGTGCAACCCTCGAGTACGATGGTCTCCTCATCAAAACAAGCCCTAAATCTCAATTAAAATAATCAATTCATCCAATGCTTGATGGATTAATAATTATTTACTAAAAACTCGCTAATAGCATAAAGTTTATTGAAAATAAATCAGATAAACACAAAACCTGTATTTTTCTAGTTCCTCTTAATTGCTTTGATACACATCACAAAGTACTTTCTATCTAAATGGATGGTGACCAAGTTCATTAATCTTTGTTCAGTTGCGAGAAAGAGATCTTGATTTCAAATAATTGATACTTGACGTTTTAGTCTTTTTTAATTTTGGTAACTTTTGTTGTATATACTTTTTTTTTCTATTAATTCGTAACATCAAACTAATAGTGATAATTTTCTGCAGGAATTGCTCAACTACCACGATCGTAACAATATCACAGTCTCTGGGAATAACCACTATTTTAGTGGCAATACATGGAGCATGCTTATGGTGGTTAGAACAACAACATACAATAGATAAAAATCTGACTCACAAAGCCTAATCAATCTCATCACTAGAGTGATCAAGACACAATGGTGTTTGTGGCGTATGATAAAAATGAGAGACCTATTGCAATGTATTCAGCATCATACAATGCACTATATCTATGGAGAAGCCAACTATGCGGCGGATGCACTAGCAAATGTGGCAGTAGACAGAAGTCATCGGGGATTCTTTGAAACTACCTTTAGGAAATATATATAAATATGCGCTTTTTAAGACAATATGCGACGAATCCATGGGTGTGAGGGTAACGCACTAACACATTATTTCTTTTTAGTTTAAATTAATATAATATGCTTCGGATAATAATGAGACTTTGTTACGGTATGATCTTGTGCAAATGGTATTCGTCTAAATGGACTTACTAGGTCTGGGATGGAGGATATTTAAATGAGAATTGGTCAATACAGTGAATTCTAATTTTCTTATATAAAAGTGTTCGCACTAGTTATATAACAAACAGATTTAACTGCTAGAAAGTACGACAACCAACAAGAATAATGGTAGACGCTACGTCACAACACTACTTACATGATGAAATAATAACAAAATCAAAAAATTAAAGTTTTTGGCCCTCAACAAATTGAGGCCGTAGGCAACAGCCTAAAATTTTTTGGGCCTCAACAAATTATAAACAACCTAGCTGGCCTAGTCCATAAGACGGCTCAGGTGGAATGGATAAACACGCAACTAAGTAAAATAAGGCTATTATTGGGGCGTCACATTCCATTAAAGAGGCGTCACCTAATAGGACAAAAACAGGTCACCCATAAGTAATATCAAAACCCCTTATCTCAAATAATTTTGTAATGACTAAACAACCCTTATTTAGTTAATTTTAATTTAATTTAATTAGATAATAATTAAATTAATGAGTTTTGTTGTATACTTGGTGAATTCTGGGACAAAATTTTTGAGGGAAGAAAAACTAGAGAGAAAAAAAATTAGTCAATCACACTGGCCGTAAAATAAACTTCTACGGTTAGAAATAATCCAAACCTGGACGTAAAATCACTTCTACGGTTGGAATTAAAAGGAAACTGGACGTAAAATCAGATTTTACGGTTGGAATGAAAAGGAAACTGGACGTAAAATGAGATTCTACGGTTGGAACTATCCAAACCTGGACGTAGTTCATTCCAACCTGGACGTAAAATGAGCTTCTATGGTTGGAACTATCCAAACCTGGACGTAAAACTACATGCAAATAAAATTCTACGGTTGGAATTAATCCATACATGGCCGTGATTTCTTTATAACCACTTTTACGGTTGGAATTAATCCAAACCTGACCGTAAAACTACATGCAAATAAAATTCTACTGTTTGAATTAATCCAAACCTGACCTATAACCATTTTTTTGGACACTAAGAATCCAAGTGAAGCCCCTCTATTGGAGTGTGACGCCCCAATAATAGCCTTCAAGTAAAATGTGGCCTATATAGGTGATGCAACGGCAATAAACAACATATTACAATCTGATGAACGATTACCCGGAAAATATCTCCCTCCAGGGATCACTTCTATGAAATTCAGTAAACTATGGCTTGGGCATGTCGCACCTAGAATCGGATGCATTCGTGTTCAGAGCCTTAACAAAGGTCAAATAACAATGGATATTGACTTCCAGTATATTGGCGACTTGAGAATCATTCTTGCCGTTGAAGCAGCACTTTCCAGAGAATTAAAGGATCTTCGGGTTTTCAGCGTTATTCGTGTTATCTTTCAGCTCACTGAAGAGATACCCTGCATTTCTGCTATTGTAGTCGCAGTACTGTCAGAGCCAAAACCTAAGATTGACTACAAATTGAAGGCACTTGGAGGGAATCTAGCAGCATTACCTAGACTATGATCTATTATGCAATAAATACGATCACCACGGACATGCTTCAGTGGCCCCATAGGATTGTCGTTCCAATTGGCGGTATGCCAGTCGATACAAGTGATTTGGAGCTTAAACCGCAGGAGAAGCTCTCAGTAACCGTACTCAAAACCAATGACCTGAAGAATGTAGACTGGATTGGTATATCTGATCCTTATGCAGTTGTGTACATTCGGCCTCTATTCAAGGTTAAGACAAATGCCATCCCCAACAACCGCAATCCTGTGTGGAATCAAACCTTTGAGTTGATCGTTGAAGACAGAGAAACACAATGGCTTAACTTGAGGTTTATGACAAGAATGTTACGCGAGATGAGCGGTTTGGGATAGCAAAATTACCTTTGAATGATTTTGAACCAGGAAATTCAAGAGAGATAAGCCTCAGATTGTTACCATCACTTGACATGCTAAGAATCAAAGACGAGAAAGATAGAGGGACTGTAACGATTAAGGTCGTTTACTACGAATTCAGCAAAGAAGAGCAGATAGCAGTCTTTGAAGAAGAAAAAAGGATCCTTGGAGAGAGAAAAAATTGAAAGATGTCGGTGTGATCGGTAGCACAATTGATGCCGTTGGCTCAGGAGTTGGGTTTGTCGGGACTGGGATTGGCACTGGAGTTGGAACACTAGGGAGTGGACTTGGTGCAGTTAGGAGAGGCATCATGAAGGCAGGGAAGTTCACGGGCAGGAGCATTACCGGGCAACGGTGCTCTTCCAATAGGAGCGGCAGTAGTACACACCTGTAATAACATCTGACAAAGATGTCTAGTTTCAGTGCCTCACAAAAAAGGTTTGGAGCGGTTTGATTTCAGGCTTTCTTATGACTTTAGCATCTGTAACTCTTTCGTAAGTATAAAATTTGGTTTTGCACAAGCAAAGGCTCTCTTTTGTGAAACTTGTTCCTCCAAATATGAATTTCTTTTAAAAAAAAAGTAGCATTTATGAAGGATGAAATGAACTTGAATGCACCATTATGACCATTTTTACGCACTCTACCCAAAAAGTAATTTTGATTAGATCATTGTCACAAGAAACAGTTTTTAGCTGCCATGTTTGTAAATGCAGGCCCCTTGGGCGACAAAACTAGTAACTCCATGTACAATGAGGGAGCCACCTAGTTATAGTGGATGGACCGACGTCCTTGCCCCTCCAAAGTTTATAGCTAAGAATAGTTGTCTCGGGGTTTCATTTCCATAATTACAGAACGGGCAATGGTCCTTCCTCTCTTTTGCTTAACTCGTATGATCACTGGTTAGCTCTTTGGAGCAGCAACCGACATTTTCTGGAAATTCTATCTGGAAGTGCTTTTTTTCATAGTTATGATCAGAAGGTATTGCCACATCATTTTATACAACTGTCTGGCAGATAAGTAATCCAATGTGCCAACATTGAATTGTAACAGCATTGTCAACATTTAGGAGGGTATATGGTACACGAATCTTGTGGCCTTGTGGGTTCAGCATACGTGGTTGCCAAAAATGTACAAGTATATAGAATTTAGTACTGTTAGTACAGTAAATTTTGAACAAAATAATAATAAAAATGAATATTACTCATATTTTACTTTCATAAATAAAGAAAAATCATCTGATCAAATCAACTGACGATTACACATCTGTGGTGCAATATGTTTAGTAAGGACGTTGGCCGACCCAGTTGCCTTGAGGATCATAGCTGCAAATGACAAAGGTACCACCAGCAACACAAGCTACACTGGCACACCCTAGACGAACACTGTCAGCCCAAACCACCTGTGTGTAGTGCAAACACTGTCCTCCTTGGCACGAGTTTGACTCGTAGTCATAATTACTCATCTCGGATACCCACATGTTAACGGCATCTCCTACGGATAGATCTGTGTAATCATTCTTTGCAAGGTTCTCACCATATGGACCAGTAGAATGAGCAAGATTGCAATCCCAGGCTCTCTGATTAGCGTACTCACTGGCGTATGCTGCAACATTATCGTCCCATATCATGGGTTCAACATTAACGTTAGCTCGAGCTGCATTGTGGGGAGCTAGATAATCTTCCGGTGAGATTTGGGCAAATGTTCGAGAGAAAATGATTAGCACCAAGGTGAAACTCATGACAGTACTGGCCGCTAGTTCAAGCTCAATGCCGAAGACTCTTGCCATTATATCTAATTATCTTATTTCCAAGTATGTGGAAATGAAGGATTTTGATTTTGATTTTGGAAGGAAAAGGAGGTTATGGATGATAGTACCATTTATATAAGCGGAGACAAGAGGTGAAATTATGAGGCAATGGTAGTAAAATGGAAGTATATTTATGTCATGCATGGCCCTGGACAACTGCGAAAATAATATACATCCATTGCCAGCAAGTGAATGACAATCAAAAACAAGGAATGACAACAACCCAAAAAGATATTTTTTAATCAAGGGAATTACAGTTTTGTCATAGGTTCAAAAACCACTTTAATTCTTTTTGTATCGTAAATTTTCTTCCTCCGTTTGATCTGATTGCAATTGATTAAAAAGATCACATTAGTTTCCCAATGAAATTAAAACCAAATAAAGTATGCATTACCCAATCTTAGAATCAGCAGTAAGATGACTAAATCCTAGTATTTGATCTTAATTCATCATAATCAGTGATCTTTTGTTTCTCTGTGTATATTGATTTGAGTAATTTAAGATCCTTATTATGAAGAACCTCATCTAACATGTTTATTAATTAAAAATAATCTTTCGAGCCTAAGGATTAAATCCACACAGTGATTTTTTCTTCTTCATGAAACGTAAAACAGACCTAGTTATAAAATGCAAACAATTTCCAATCAATAACAGAGCAGACATCTTACTTAAGCTTTTGTTTGATTTTGTTCTTTTAACCGATGAGGACAAGAAGATAATTGTCTCAATCTTTTTACCTAAATATAATAATTATTTCGATCCAGTTAGTTAAAGGCCGAAGGGGTAAGAACACAAGTAAAGTTATTTTTCTTATTTTCCAACCTATTTTTTTTTTATTTTATAAGCAAACGATTACAAATTAGCCATCACACATAATAGACACTAAAATGGAGGCCGAACCATTACAAGGGATAACACAAGACAAGAAAATTAAGCTACAATAACAGAGAGGAAAATGAAACAAAGGAAATTGTAGATATGTGTCGAGACAATAGTTGCTGCATCCAGGAAGTAAAGTATACATCCTCAATCGGTCCAGTTCTAATGAAGAAATCTTCAAATTCACTAATACTTTATCAGCGCCACTTCGACCATGATTACAATAAACCACTACTGGAGCCTCTTTCGAGACGTGAGTATGTTGACGTTTAATTCTCATAAATGATCCATGCGTGACATACAAAGGTGCATCACTTCTCCAAAGAGAAAGATGACTAACAAAGGTGAACCAAGACATGTTCCCTCCAAACCGAATAATTGTATTAGACTGAATGGAAAAAAAGAACAAGATGGAAAACTTCTCATAAATCTGCCAACAAGAAGATCCAAACCACTGAAAACTCTGAACAAACCACTCGTGATCATTGCCCATAATCTTCTTACATTTGTACCAATTATACGAAGTAACATCCCAAGCCCCCGAAGGTGATAACTGGCTTAAAGGTATGACAACAAAATATGCCCGATATAAGAGTAAATTGAAAATCAACAAATCATCCCAAAAACTCAAGGAACTACCAGCAGAGTCTGAACAAACTCCTAGACATCCATTGATATAAGAAGACAACCCAACAACCTCATCCCAAACCACCTCATCCTCCAAGATAAGCATTAGGCTCATAGCATACCCACGAAGGGTCATAGAAACTACACCAATCCACGCACGCGAGAATAAATAGAGATATAGTTCTATCTTTCGAGAAGCAATAATTCTGATGGTTAAAAACTTATAGAAGATTCTATAGGTCCAATCATGAACAAGACCATCTTTATAATTATGATCAACGCCTCGACATACCTCATCATTCAACTTTGTTTTCTTCTCAACCCCACATGAGTGGATTAAAAAACCAATTCTCAGAACAAGTACTAGCCATAGAAGATCGTCTATTTCAAAGTAAAGACTCAGGTGCCATCCTGAATAAGAAGTACTCAAGACAAACTCTACATCCAAAGTATGCATACAATTCATATCGCTCTTTCTAAGGACCAAAATATAGGAACAATTCCACTCACGAGAGAACATGTAAGCATCCAGTTTTATTTGCCTAGAGGCAGTAGTTATCCCAACAGCAAGGTCCAGGTAAGATCTAAAGTTATCCTTATGAAAATAACTGTCCTTAAGATTTCCTCCTAGACAATCATAATCCATGTCAGCCAGATAACTTATCATATCATCACCTCGAGAATATACTAAATCACTAAGCCTTGGAGAAGTCATAAACCAATCACATCAAAAATCTTTTTCATCAATCTCACAAGGGTAGTAATCTTGAGATTGTGTCAGGATTAAATGGAAATAAAGCAGCATTGTATACATATGAGAAATAATACACTTTCCATAGTAAAAGATAGGGGGTAAGTACCGATAGAGTTCAGTTAGGGCATACCAGAGACCGTTAGCTATTCCAGTTGTTGGCTTGACCCAATCCTTGACCTGACCAACCCAAGAGTTGACTTGACCGATACATTTATAGTCAAAATAAGAGACTTGACTCATAACTAGGTCACTTGAATCACCATCCACATCTACCTAAAAACTGTTATAGATCGCCGGTTTAGAAGAGCCGCCAGAGAAGAAAGTCTTGTCGGACGTAAACTGCTTTCTATCTCTTGAAACTAGATGTAGGTCACCGGAGAGATTACTTTCAGAGCTTGGAAGATTATTATAACTCTCTGACTCTTCTAGCATTTGAAAAGACAACTCTACCTCCATGAAACAGAAGAGCAAAAAAGCATGGAGAAATACGTAGATTGTCTTGACCCAGCCCTTCACATTTCCATCCCAATACTTGACTTGATTCTAATCACCAACAGAAATAAGATTAATCGGGTATGTTTGATGTAGATTGTAGGTATGATTGATTTCAGTCACCGGAAAAGTGCTACAACACTCTGAATCTTCAACAACACAAGTAGAAAGAGAAACAGGACTATCATCGGCAAGATTATCTAACTCGTGAAACAGTTTACTTGAGGCAGCAAATCCTTCTGCGTGATCACAAAGAACATTTATCTTAAGAAGCTGATTGACAAAGGGGTTCTCGAGAACTAAAATTTTGCTCCAATTGATTAAGCAACTGGCACATCAACTCTTCCTCCATGAGAAATCAAGGGGTTTTCACTAAGATAAAGATGATAAAAACAAGAGATTACAAAAATAAAGACTTTTCACTGAGATAAAGATGATAAACCTTACAAAGACACAAAAAATATGAGAAAGTAGAGAGATGAATGAAAGAGAGAAGAAAAATAGATGAGGAATCAAGAGAAAAGATAGATCTGATAAAAAAAGGTTCAGAGGATTAATGGTGGTATTCTAAGAGATTTAGTGGTTTTGACCAAAGACGAACGGTTTTGACGGATGAATTATGGGGGTTTTTCGGACTTGTACGACTCACTCTCTTTCATGATGAAAAGAGAGTATTATTTTTTTTTCCAACCTAATTTGATAGGGTGAAGTATGAAAAGAATTTGTGTATGGAACGAATTTGTGAGGTTAGTTAGTGTTAATATGGTTAGACAAATGTCAAAAATATATTGGGTGGGCACAGGCGGCACACCTTCATTTGGGCACAAACGATCTGCACCCGTTGACTTTAGGCCCATCAGCCTACACAACACTAGTTACAAAGTTATCTCAAAAATAATAGTCAACAAGACGAAATCAATGCTAGGCGACTCTTTTCGAAATACCTATGTACCTAGGAGACATATTCAGGATAATATAGCTATTTCTGATGAGCTCGTTCATTCCATAAAGAAAAAGAGTAAAAAGGATAATTACTTGATATCTCTAAGGTCTTTGATAAACTCAAGGTAGTAATGATCCATATCCTTATTTTGGTTGTGGTGATTTTGGTCCAGAATAAACAAGTTTTTTTTCAATAGTGGTTGTTGCATTAGTGCAACTAGCATGTCTATCACGCGCAATAGCTACCCATGAAAAACATATAAACTTTCGATAGGTTTGATAAAATGGGATCTTCTTTTTCATTATCTCTTCATTCTTTGCATGGAGGCTTTTCAAGATACTTTCTTCATGTTGAAAACAACCAACTCGTTCATGGTTTGAAAGTAACAAAAGATGCTCCTTGAATTTCACATCTTTTGTTTGTTAATGATTGACTTGTATTTACAAAGGATACTCATCAAGAAGCTAATGATCTTATATTCCTCATTGGATATTTCAGCAACATCTCTGACAAGTTATAAACCTACAAAAATCATAATACTAATTTAGTAAGAATGTGCATCATGATATTTGTGTTTCTTTGATTAAATCCTTCAATGTTAAGAAAGTAGTCCTAAACGATAAATATTTATGGATTTTTTTGTTTATTGAAATATCTAAAAAAATCAGGCTTTTCCTCATCTTGTTGACAATTTTGATAGAAAAGTGGCTAATTGGAAAAGCAAAAAGTTGACCAAGCTGGGAAATATGTTATGGTCCAAAATGTTCTCAATACTTATCTTATATACTCTATGAACTCTTTTCTTATCCCAGATAGTATAATTCAAAAATGGAGCAAAACCAAAGAGACTTCTAGTGAGGGGAAAAGCAGTTCAGGTGGGATATATCTTAACCAAATGGAGTAAAGTCTTCTTCCATGAATCATAAGGGGGTTTAAGTTTCAAAATCCTAAAAAAATCAATAAAGCTTAATTGATTAAAGTTTCTTTAAACATGGTTCATTCACCTGATGGACCACGTGTCCTTATTTTGAAATGTAAATATATTTCTAAAATTATTAACTTCTTTGCTATAAAAAATCCAAAAACTCTTCATGGGTTTGGACAAGTATTTGAATTGATCTTGAAATTATCGAAAATCATTATATACGAGAAGTTAAAAAAAGAAAGGCGTCAAGTTCAAATCATATAGAAATAAATAAATTCAAAATGTGTCTCAACCTCTTTGTACATTAGTTATCTTAACCCAGATTACACAGTGAGTAACTTCCTAGACGCTAACACTAGACACTGGAACCATGATCTGATTGTTTAATTTTAAATACTAGAATCCCAATGTCAGGCAAAGATAGATTGAGTTTTCCACATACCAAATATGGCACCTTCTCTGTGAAGTGTTCTTACAAGGCTATCACTAGGCCAACTAGTACAACCGTCAACTTCTAGGAGTTGACTTGATTATGAGTCCATATAGAGTCTCCATGTCATTCCAAAAATATAACGTTTTCTTTGGAAATGCCATGAAAACGTCTTACCTTCCAAGGTCAGACTAGGTAGATTCAACCCCAATCACATTCTTACTTGTAGCATGTGATAAGTGTATTTATTTATATTAATTTAGTATTCTAATTCATTGTGTTATTATTAGTTTTTATATCATTATACATTTTTTATTATTATTTTTGAGTTTTGAGTTTATTATGTGTTTTGAAATTATTTCAACCAAAGAAGAAGAAAGGAGTTAGTTACGACATGAAATGAAATGAACAAGGATGTCAAGTTCTAAAAGTGAGGAAGGGCCAAGTACCAAGTTTAACTCATTAAAATCCAGGATTTTTATCATCATATTGAAGATAATTGAAATATGAAGTCAACACAAAAATAATGAAGTCATTTGGAGGTAAGATGAATAAGTTATGGACAAAACAATTGAGACAAGAAAAAATGATCTACAACGCAAGAATCGGCACATTTAGAACTATGCCGACCGTACCACTATTTCCGAAAAAGAATTTATATTTTTAGGTTCCTTAAGTTAGCACAGTTCATTGCGAATCGATTATGCCGACTGTGTTAAGTTCTGGGACACATAATTGGAGTTTATTTTGGTCTTGCAGTCGGCACGATTCATTATAATCGACCATGCCAACTATGGCACGCGTGGAAGAAAGAAATCCATTGGGTTTTCTTTTAAATGGAAAAGAAATACTCACATTTTTATTAAACTGATTTCAATGGTCATTTAACTTCAAGATTCAACCTCCAAAAACATTACCTTTTCCCTGGATTTTTCTTGATTCAAGTTGTGGATCAAAGGTTTGCTTGAACATTGAGTTGAATCAATTTCGGTGCACTAAATGATTTAGAGAAAAAAAAACTTTTCCTTTTACGGGAAATACTTATCCATTGAGATGAATGATGAAATGGCCAACTGTTGGAGACCAATAGATGAATATGTTGCACTGAATCACTTAGCGCCTATACCTAATCAATTACACAACCTTAATCCAATTCAAACCACTGGTGTTAGTATATTATCCAAGCTAACGTGGATGGTAGTTGGATTGGATGACCATTAGATTCATCCTCAACCATTTTGATTATTTTCTATTTTGAATTCCAAAACATGAAAATAAATTATGGTTCAGAGCAATTATTTTGTTTTGCTTAGTTTTGATGAAGTTGATTTAGTTTTTCTATTTGTTATCAATACATACCTATTTCCCATACCTATTTTTCCTGAACTCCATCAAATAAAATTCATACCATTTGTATCTGGATTTTTTTATAGCGTATTGCACAATCATAATTCGAACGAGCAGATCCATCACCATTCGATGACTAAGATACGATGTCATCAAATAATTAATTTTAACATAAATAACTTTCAGGTTTAATTACTCCCCCATTTTTTTTTATTAGTCCGCTTTGACAAAGTCAAAATATTAAGGTTATCAGAGGAATTTCCAAATCTACCTCTATTAAACGCTATATTATTACTAAAAATAAAAATAAATATGTGTATATATCAAAAAAAGTTAGTAGTATAAAGGATCAAACATTTTTAGTTATAAATATTATTTTTTTTAAAAGAATGAAGATAAATAGGAAAACTAAAAAATGGATTTATTTTCTTATTTACGAAGATACGGTTTAAGATGATTATGTTATATTAAAAATGATTTTTTAATTATAAAAATTAATAGTATTTGATAGTTTAATGAAAATGTCACTATAAACAGAAGCTGTCAACTAATTTAAAACATATGAAAATAGAATAGAGGACTAATAAAAAAAACGGAGGGAGTATATCTTATGGTTTTTCTGTTTAGTTTCCGAACAAGATATGTAATCTTTAATTTTTTTTTAAATACCCATAATAAATATTTACAACTATGGGCGCCAAAGATCTATGCAATTCCAATTGAAACATCGTTTTCGGAATAGAATGACTTTCGAGTTTCAATAAGAACCTTGATCACCTGATTCATTAGAGACAATTAACAAACAAGTTATCACATCTTAAATAAAATTTTCAGTATATCTGAACAATGTTATCATTTCATTCAGAACCAAATACAAATTGGTAAGGATTATAGGATATTGAATTATATCATCTTATGTTATACGTTTTGCGATTATAACATAACAAATAAATAACACACGAGGTCTTCAACTACAATTTCCAACAAAATCAAATTATTGTTACATGAGATGCCTTGAG
Source organism: Papaver somniferum (assembly GCF_003573695.1). Lineage (NCBI taxonomy): Eukaryota > Viridiplantae > Streptophyta > Magnoliopsida > Ranunculales > Papaveraceae > Papaver > Papaver somniferum. Next base: position 224,763,139 of record NC_039364.1, on the reverse strand, counting down.
AGAATAATTTGGTTTTGTGATTTCAATTCTATGATGTAAGTTTTCCAACTTGAAAAGGTAACTCAATAAATAGTTCTAGAGATTTATGGAGATTTAAAAAGAGTCACGAAATTTAATAACTTTCTGAGAGTTGTATGTGATTGGGTAAAATTTTGCGGAGTTATGCAGAGTTATCTAGTGTCTAAAAGAAATTTATAGAGTCCCTAAGAGTTGTAAAAACAAACTTTATATATAAATCTAAAGAATTGAATAAAAACCTAAAATGATAAATACAATCAAAGGTGATTTGTGACTTGCATTTTTTGTGTTCCCATTATTCCCAGTATGAGTTGGCATGGGCACATAAATTTCTCCTTCATGCTTTAATAGTATTTGACAAAATTAACCGTTTATAAATATGGAAAAAAATCACCTTGAAATCAACCCTAAAACTTGTTATTGATTGTAAACCCAATAAAAAATTACTTGCACCTGAATTAATCCAAAAACCCAATCAAAATATCTATACTAGAGTAAATTTGTTAGGTTTAATGATGTTTTCTAATCAAGATTTCCATATTTTTTATGTTGACTCAAACTCTTGTAAGTCCATCATCATCTACAATAATCAAAACTTATCATGAAAAAAATGAAGAAAAATCTTAATAAGTAAATATAAAGTGTTAGAGCATTGCTCGGTCAAACTCACAAGTGTTGCTATCTCAAACTTGTTGTCAAATTTAGTTGTCAAAACTATATCTTGATTTCTAGTCTACAATTAGTTAAGTCTCGGACTAGGATAGAAATGTAGTTGAGAAATAATGGATCACGGAAGTCATCACTGCGTTCTACCGTTTGAAGGAGAAGATCAACCAAAGCTTTTGGAGAACTTCATCAACAAAAGGTAAGTGAAGACTGAACCACCTATTTCTCAAGTTATATTCACTTTTCTATCATTTAGACGATGTCACTAATTAGACTATTATGCATATACAAGAATTTAGAGTCAAGTTTATCTTGATAATTAGTTCTTGAAATATAATGAATAAGCTTAATGAACATTTGTTCATACTTGATGAATTTCGGTTAAGGACAATTTATTGTTCGGAATCAAAATCATGATTCTGGAACGGTGATATGTGTCACAGATGTTATTCGGGAATCTTTCGAATAGATTTAGAGAGAAATATATAACTACTTTAGACTCGGATACAAGACGGTTTTATCAGTCTTACAAACTGGGAAAACTGTTATAAGTCTGAAGTCGTCTTACATGTACTCGTACACGTAGCGGATTAGCTATATATTGACTTGAAGATTTGTAGTATGCATAATCTTATGCACACCATGTAAATATCTGTTCAACTCGTGAAACGGATCGGTACGCATACTCGTATACAAACCATTTAGGAACTGTGGTCAGGGAACCGGGTTAGTATCAAAACTAGTACACATACCAAAATACTTTTGTGTTCCCGAATTCAGTCGTCTATCCCAAATCGGTACACGTAACAAAATAGTTCTGTGGGCTCCGGAAGCGGACACAGTCTTAAGGTATCCATACCGGTACGCATACCTAAATGGTTATGTTAACTCCGGAACTTGATTTGGATCGTTAGCTACAAACCGCTACACGTACTATGAACGAACCGACTTACGAACGGCTATGGTCTTTGTACTTTGTACACCTACTAACCATGTCGATTATTTTCAAGTGCGATTAATTATTTCTACGAGATAATTAGGATTTGATTAATTCTCTAAAAACACTATACTTATTTGATCACATGATTGTAATTAGTTAATGTCTTAAGTGTTCATGAAAATGAATATTAAGCTTTTAAGTTCAAATTGGTTAGTTTCGGCTAACCACCTTGAATATAGTCTTTATACACGGTTGGTTTACGTTTCACCTAACTAGAGTGTATATCTTGTTTATGTAAATTATATTCAAAGATTCATCTAACGGTGGTGATAGACACATTTTTATGTCTAAATTGTACTCAATTTCTCTATTGTTAGTGCTCGATTTTTGTACTAATTTTGATGCTTTGTGTGTTTGTATGTGTTTTTGGAGAAATACACTTGTGTGGAAAAAGTTGCTCAAAAAGTGCTATTTGGACTCCCTGAGAAAAGTACTAAAAGCACCCTCAATTTGGATAAGGGGCACCTCAGTTGGGCACCTGCTATTCGCACCCCCAGTTTGGTTAGGGGGACACCATCTTCAACATTTCAAAAATTCGTTTTGGCGGGAAAATTTTATTCTCAACTGTCAGATTTCAATCAATGATAATATTTTTGAATGATGTTGTAGTAATGAGGTTCAAACTCTCGGACTTGTGAAGATTTAATAAAATTATATACAAAAATATTAACAAAGTGGGCGAGAGGTATGAGAAAATAACCAAGACACTGATTCCACTGTTACACATGAATTAATGATGATAAATAATCCAAAACTCTAATTATCTTTTAAGTCCTTTATATCTTAACTCACTAATAATCAAGCAAATTCTCAAACATCAATTGTATTCCTTAAGCATAAATTATCTAAACAAAGCATAACCTATCTAATATGAATCACAACTGATTAGGAAAATTACGCAAACAATTTAAAACTCTGCAAAAGCAGTGATTGAGTGAATTATAATTAAATATTAGAGAAAATAAAATAGTTACCAATTATTCATGCGTAAATAGCTTCCTCATTGCCTTGATTGTGGGAGAATTAGCCGCTCATCATGTTGGAAACACGCTCAAAAATCATTATTATTGCTCAAAGGGTGTTTACAAATGATGAATATGGAGAAATAATTCAAAACCGGGTTTGTAACAATTATATTTGTTACAAACCAGAGAACTAAGACCCACAGTATGTGTCACTGATACTATTGCTTTAAGACCCACGGCTCTGTGTCGCAAACGCTGGAAAATAAGTCTACCTCTGATGTACGACCCACGGCTGTGAGTCGTTGACACTGTTAAAAAACGATTGTCTCTGCAGGTCCGTTCTTCGTGTTCTTCATGTTCATCAGCAGCAGCAGCAGAAACCGAGTTTGGGAAAACTCGAATTTCTTATTCTTTGGCTCTCCTCATCCCCCAGACTCTCGACACCCCTTTTCTATGATCCCATCCACCTATTTATACTCCTTAGACTCATTTAATCACGCCATGATTCTCAATATTCTTCATTGAACTCGGGCAGTAAAGAAAATATTTTGGGAATATTTTCTTCCCTGATTTAGCTTCTCACGCGTTTCTACAGCTGCAAAGTCTCTTTATTTATCTTTTTCAAGGTCCAAAGTGTTGCTAGAGTCATCATACATGAGCAGAACACCTTTAAATTCTCCAAAACTTATGCAATCCCGTGAACTGTCCCTCTCATGCACGTGCTGCCCTGATTTCTTCTCACGGATTTTTCAGCCAAATTTGATAGACCAAAACACTTGTAATAGCTTTGTATATGTCCCAGGAACAATCCCATAAATTTTCAGCCATTTAGTCTCCCTATAACACCTCCAAATCCTTGATTGAAATCTGACAGTTGAGAGTAAAATTTTCCCGCCAAAACGAATTTTTGAAATGTTGAAGATGGTGTCCCCCTAACCAATCTGGGGGTGCAAATAGCAGGTGCCCAACTGAGGTGCCCCTTATCCAAATTGAGGGTGCTTTTAGTACTTTTCTCCGGGAGTCCAAATAGCACTTTTTGAGCAACTTTTTCTACACAAGTGTATTTCTCCAAAAACACCTACAAACACACAAAGCATCAAAATTAGTACAAAAATCGAGCACTAACAATAGAGACATTGAGTACAATTTAGACACAAAAATGTGTCAATCAAATACCCCCAACTTATTATTTGCTAGTCCTCGAGCAAAACTAATAAAAAATAAAACCGAGTTAATCTCGGGAGGGTTTACCAGAGGTGTACCCACAAAACCATTACTTCTAATTGGTCACAAGTATCCAAAGAGCTACGAGGATATACATATTCTCAACCTATCTCCAAGTAACTAGAATGCCAGAGAAATTAAAGGTGTCAGCTCTAAAGCTGACTGAAGAAAAGGGGAGACACATCTGCAACACTGCTAGATAAAGAGATATCCGCTACACAGCTAGATAAACATTGTAATATGCGTCCGCTGCTTTAAAGCTGGATAAGATTAGGAGAGAGATAAAGATGAGAGGGATATCTGCTACACAGCTGGACTAATTACGTGTGATGAGTTAAACCAGTGCTAGAAAGATCTTGTGCCAGATTAAAATCGGACTAACAAAGCAACCAAATATATCTTTTTTTTCGACTCTCTCATAGTGCTCACTAGAAACAACGTCTTCTTCGGTCTTCAACTGTTGATGATAAACTATCGAACCTCATAGAACCTTGACAATTAACTCTTCTCTTCGATTTCTTGCTTGACTTATAAATTTCTACTTCCCTTTGGCCTTATTGAACAAAACGTAACGATAATTTTTTTCATTTTTCGTTTTTTTCAAAAAAAAAATTTCATTTTTTTTTTGTTGGAAACAAAAATTACAAGACAACAATTTACATGGCCATGAGAGAAGGACTTTCAAAACTTGGATCTTCGCAACTTGTGATGTCTTGGTATCATGGATTCTAACAACTTATATCATTTTCTCTTATAATTTCAACTTTGATTTTTGAATTATTCTTTTTTATTGTTGCTTCTAAATCTAAAACGTCTTCAACTTTCTTCATATATTTTGATGTCGCTCCTCTTGTTGATGATGATAAGTTTCTACTGAGAGAGAGTCGCAATCCAGTAACTAAGACTACATTGTGAGGTTGCTTTGTCTTTCTGGCATTTCCTGACCTACTTGCCTTTCCATCATGTATGGTTAGGTCCATCACGGTTACCCTCTAAAAGGAACAAGTTCTCTCCTGAATTTCAAGGATCTCAATGTCTTTTTCTCTAATGTCTCAAAAGGTTGTTATCCCCAGCATTCCAATTTCTATCTTTTCGGTGAGAAATAGTATGTAAACTTAGCTAACCGGATACCATGTGACGCTAGAAGTTTCAAAAGTGCAACTAAAAAGTTCTTCCCCACCCCCAAACTTAAATCTAACATTGTCCTCGATGTTCTAAATATAAAATTAAAAGCATGAACAAGGAGAAACTGTTACCACTTGAATAAAAAGAGTTAAGGAAAGATATTACCATGTTTCATGAGCATAGGTTACCTCCCAAGAAGTGCTAAGTTTAAAGTCTTGAGCCAGACTTAGGAAAGGATTAGTCAACTCACACCGTATAACAGTAGCCGGAATAACTGTGGGTCTTCAAAACCAAATAGAGCTGACCAAAGGAAACTGCAGTAAACCAAGAAAATGAACAAGACTATCATGCCCTTACCTAGTTTCCTGATTAAGACAACTACATCTAATTGTCGTTCAGGTTCAGGTTCTATAAAAGGGTCTAAATATATTTCTTTAGGCTGCAACTCCTCAAAAGTGAGATCCGAATTATTAGGTCCTAGAGTCTGTAAAAACTCAAATAAAAATTTAGAAGCACATAATAATAACCTAAATAATTGAGGATCCTCTAAGTCAATCAGGTTTGACTTACAAAATTGACCATAGTGAGGGTAATAGTCATTCTTAAGAAAATGTGTTGATTCTAATTTCCTAAAGCATTTAGGTTTAGTCTCACAACTAAATATTCGACACATTTGAAATATAAACATTCCTACATTTGGAAGAAAACTATTTGGTGGGAAAACAAAGTCAATAAGGGTATCATAGCCTGGGAAAACCACATCAACCAGAGGATGGGTTTCTAATGACTGAACTTCTTTCTGGACATTATTAGGTTCGGGAAAACGTGTATGGAGATAATCTTGTACGATGGTTGAGGCACAAATTTCAATCCCTACACGAGGGAACTTTCTAAGAGTTAAAGTTAAAGCACAGGGAGAATGATAATCACCCCCAAACTTAGAGTTTTGGGTGTCTCTAGGTAGACTAACTACAATTTCCCTAATTTCTAAATCATCAGAATCCTGAAAATGGTCAATTGCTTTTGTTAGGTTATACTCAGGTGATGCATCCTCACTCATATTTAAAAGCTCTACGAGTTCATCTTCTTCGTCTAAGACTATTTTTTATAAATCACTAGACTCTAAAACATTATTATCAGAATAAACTCGTTCCCCTAAATCATTATCGGCTTTGTAAACAGGAAATACTACATCGTCTAAAACGAGGGTATCTCTAGTCAAATCCTCGTCCTTTTGAATAGGTGAATAATTATTAAAATTATTTGGATTTGAACTAGAAATAATATTATCATTAAAGAGCTCATTGGGAGTAACAGATTCCTCATCACTATGCCTATATATTTCAGATTCTTCATCAATACTATCCTCATCACAGTCCTCATTATAATAACATGAAAAAGGTCGAACCTCATCAAAACAAGTAGTGTTACCAATTCTAACCTCTTCATCTTGATTATGTGAATAAAAACTATCCTTATTTTCGAGGGTGGTATTGGGAAAACTACACTGGAAATTAAGACTATCCTGAGAAAGTTTTTCCACAATCCTATTTGTACTCTCAGTAAATTGCTTGAGGGTCTCTTCTAGAGATATCTTAGTTGACCTCGCTCTACGGACTTTTCTGGGAGAAGAATATTATAAGTCTCTTTCATAAATAACTTCCGTGTTGACTCATTGAAACTCTTGAGAGACTCTTATAGAGAAATAGAAGGATTGTTTTGCTCGTATGACTTGTGGGTATATAGATAGTAATTGGGCTCACAATGGTATGGACCATAACCTTCAAAAGTTTCGGGTTCCCAATCACTATTCACACTATGGTCATAAAAAGGATAATGTCCAAGCTGCTCAGTCGGATACTCATTGTATTGGCTATTATAATACCAGTTCGACATCCTAACCGCAAGGGAATTCTACACAATCACAAACAAGGCTGACTCGACCAAATTAAACCTATAAAATCTAGCAAACAACAAGCATGATGGATCCACTTAGATTGTTTCTAGACCAGCTTCTAATCTTTCGAAAAGGAATTCGTTACAATCTGAGCAAACCTCTCTGGAATCAATCCGAGTTTAAGTAAGTTGAATTGAGACGAAGGAAGTTGCGAGGAGCTTTGATACCCAAGGTCTCACCGGTATTATTGGTAGGCTTCTAAAAGGTCCTAAAAATTATCCCCGGCCAAAAACTTGGTGGGCCCGGAGATATGTATAAAATTAAAGCGCAGAAAAACGCGGGCCTACAGTAATACCGCAAGTGCACGGTCGTCGGTTGTAGCTCGTGCAAGTACGGGTCGATCCACAGAGACTGGGTGTGTTTTGGAGTTTTCTAGCTATTTTGGGTTCTAGTTGCTATTGGGCTATGAAGCCTTTTGGCTTAGATTGGGCTTTGAGTACTAATGGGTTTGAATGCCCTTTGAATGAATTGGGCTCTGTAATGTGAACTGATGCTTTGGGCTCAGAGTTTTTGAACTAACAGTTATAATGGACTGGGCTTGACCTTTTGTCCTAGCAGTGAACTAGGCTTTGCCTTGAACTTAGGCTTGGGCTCAGTGTAGTGAATTGAGCTTGGGATTAAACCTGGGCTTTTGGTCTTTTGGGCCTTGGGCTAACAGTGACTGTGAATTGAGAATTGGGCTCTAGCTTTTCACCTGGGCTTTGATTAAGTCCACAGCGGGCTTTTGTAATTAATCTGGGCTTCAGCAGTAGCAGAAGCAATGCACAGCAGGTAGTAGCAGCAGCAGGAGCAAGAGCTGCACAGCAGCTGCACAAGCAGTGCAAGTAGTAGCAGCAGGGGAAGAAAACAATGCAATGCAGCAGTGAAATGCAGCAAGGCAAGTGCAAGGAGACAGCTGCAGGGCAAAAGCAACAGCAACAGCAGCTGCAGCAGCAGTGTAGCAGACAGCTGCAAGGGAAGTGGAGTGGCAGCAACAGCTGCAGAAACTCAGATGCAGTGCAAAGGGAGGCAACAAGAGAAGAAGTGGCAGCAGCACAAGGCAATGCAATAAAGAAAATAGCAAACAAAATAAACATGGAAGCAACACAGGGCAACAGCAAAGAACAATGAAAGTGAACCAAGGCCTAAGGCCAAGGGCAAGGATGATAGTGAAGCTAACAGAGCAAGGCTAAGGCATTCATATAGAATGGGAAGAGAACTAGCTTGCTATGAGCACTAGTTTCTCCCAACTACTCAATCAACACAATGCACCTAAGCATACAAAAGGAATGGCAAGATAATCAGCTTGCTATGAGCACTGATTTCTTCCATTGCACAATCAAATCAAAGCTTCAAAGGCTTCTAGCCTAGCATTCCATCAAACTAACATTACATGACAGTGAATTAATCCTAACAGTGAGCATTTAAACTAACATTAACAGTGAACTAACATGGAATTAAACCTAAACAGGATACTAACAGGATATTGCACATTCAACAGGAACATTAACAGGATATGAAAATAAATGAGAATTGAACTGAACTTGAAAATTAACAGAACTTGAAAGTCCTGGACACTGGCTAGTCCAGCATGTCTTTAACACTAATCCCACACCCATATTTATACCCAATACCCAATTAGGGTTTACAATCAAAATCCCCAAATTTCTCCAATCGACAGTACAATTAGGGTTTCCCCTTTTTCTAGTGTTCTGGGTCTAATTTTTTCCATAACCCTACTCTCATCCTCTCCTAAGCAGTTCTATTACATCAATTGGGGTTTTCTAGAAAAACTCTAAATTATAAAGAAAATTAGGGTTTTCAGACTTGGGAGAAAATTACCATACTCTTCTGATTTCGTTGTCCCCTCTGCGATTAAGCTCATACCCATGCTTTAT